>NC_135747.1:3149736-3487236 GCF_041903045.1 Epinephelus lanceolatus
TTCTGATCCAGATTAAAAGTTTTGAAATATTGGGTCCTGTACAGTAACAACTAGTGATGGTGAGATGAAGCCTCATGAAGCACAGAAGCTTTCTAGCAAATTGGTTCAGAAAAGGGTTAATTTCTTGAGGCTTCATGTGCACACGAAACCACCTGCTGGCCAAAGTGTGTAAAACAAGCAGCTGTGATCTTAACCATGTAATCTGTGATACACGGCTGTTGGGAATTTTCTAGTGAGTAGGCTATATTATGACTATACTGTATCAAATACATGTATAATAAACTTATTGTTTTGTGACTGCATCCTATGTGTATAAAATAATCATTTGGCCAAAATCATATTGTTGTGTAGTGTCATATAATATAATAATGGCAGGAGGGGTAATATTCGTGTTCTCCGTCACTTCTGTCAAAACCTCGCACCAAGATCTGAATCGCTTCCCGAACCAGTTATGTGGTATAGCCGGGCAGCGAGGCTTCGGACGTCATCAATGACGCCACTCGTCTGAAACAATACAAGCCTCGATACGCGCATCGCGGAAACACTTCCTGGATCACTCGACACGCTTCGAAGCATCGGCACAGCACGTAACATCACTATTAACAACTGAACAAGTGGTGTTTGCCTCATTGCAATATCAGAAGGCATGAAATATTTATAATAGTTTAAAATAGTCACATTTTCAGCCTGACTGTATGTTCTACAAAAGCACAAAGTTTGGTTATTATGTGGTCCTTTGAAATTCAAAGTTGTGATTGAAGTGGAAGTCTTTTATTTTTTATTTTGTTTTGCAGAGTAATGAGTTGGTGATGAGTTTAGATGAAGATGAAAAGCTTATTCTGCAAGATGACCAAACCCTTGCAACTGCTGGTGTTGGTAAGAGTATTTCACTGCTATTCAATAAACACTCATTGTACACACTCATACACTCATGTAGATATATATATATATATATATATATATATATATATATATATATATATATATATATATATATTACATATTACAGTACAGGCCAAAAGTTTGGACACACCTTCTCATTCAATGCGTTTTCTTTATTTTCATGACTATTTACATTGTAGATTCTCACTGAAGGCATCAAAACTATGAATGAACACGTGGAGTTATGTACTTAACAAAAAAAGGTGAAATAACTGAAAACATGTTTTATATTCTAGTTTCTTCAAAATAGCCACCCTTTGCTCTGATTACAGCTTTGCACACTCTTGGCATTCTCTCGATGAACTTCAAGAGGTAGTCACCTGAAATGGTTTTCCAACAGTCTTGAAGGAGTTCCCAGAGGTGTTTAGCACTTGTTGGCCCCTTTGCCTTCACTCTGCGGTCCAGCTCACCCCAAACCATCTCGATTGGGTTCAGGTCCGGTGACTGTGGAGGCCAGGTCATCTGCTGCAGCACTCCATCACTCTCCTTCTTGGTCAAATAGCCCTTACACAGCCTGGAGGTGTGTTTGGGGTCATTGTCCTGTTGAAAAATAAATGATAGTCCAACTAAACGCAAACCGGATGGGATGGCATGTCGCTGCAGGATGCTGTGGTAGCCATGCTGGTTCAGTGTGCCTTCAATTTTGAAACAATCACCAGCAAAACACCCCCACACCATCACACCTCCTCCTCCATGCTTCACAGTGGGAACCAGGCATGTGGAATTCATCCGTTCACCTTTTCTGCGTCTCACAAAGACACGGCGGTTGGAACCAAAGATCTCAAATTTGGACTCATCAGACCAAAGCACAGATTTCCACTGGTCTAATGTCCATTCCTTGTGTTTCTTGGCCCAAACAAATCTCTTCTGCTTGTTGCCTCTCCTTAGCAGTGGTTTCCTAGCAGCTATTTGACCATGAAGGCCTGATTCGCGCAGTCTCCTCTTAACAGTTGTTCTAGAGATGGGTCTGCTGCTAGAACTCTGTGTGGCATTCATCTGGTCTCTGATCTGAGCTGCTGTTAACTTGCGATTTCTGAGGCTGGTGACTTGGATGAACTTATCCTCAGAAGCAGAGGTGACTCTTGGTCTTCCTTTCCTGGGTCGGTCCTCATGTGTGCCAGTTTCGTTGTAGCGCTTGATGGTTTTTGCGACTCCACTTGGGGACACATTTAAAGTTTTTGCAATTTTCCGGACTGACTGACCTTCATTTCTTAAAGTAATGATGGCCACTCGTTTTTCTTTAGTTAGCTGATTGGTTCTTGCCATAATATGAATTAACAGTTGTCCAATAGGGCTGTCGGCTGTGTATTAACCTGACTTCTGCACAACACAACTGATGGTCCCAACCCCATTGATAAAGCAAGAAATTCCACTAATTAACCCTGATAAGGCACACCTGTGAAGTGGAAACCATTTCAGGTGACTACCTCTTGAAGCTCATGGAGAGAATGCCAAGAGTGTGCAAAGCAGTAATCAGAGCAAAGGGTGGCTATTTTGAAGAAACTAGAATATAAAACATGTTTTCAGTTATTTCACCTTTTTTTGTTAAGTACATAACTCCACATGTGTTCATTCATAGTTTTGATGCCTTCAGTGAGAATCTACAATGTAAATAGTCATGAAAATAAAGAAAACGCATTGAATGAGAAGGTGTGAAGGTCCAAACTTTTGGCCTGTACTGTGTGTGTGTATATATATATATATATATATATATATATATATATATATATATATATATATATTAGTGCTGGGCATAGATTTTTTTTTTATCTAGATTAATCTCTAATTCTGGAGTTAACCTATATTAATCTAGATTAAAATGTTTCATTTGAATTTTGCCGAAGACAGCATGTGTTACTGAAATAATGAAAATGCATCACAAACTGCACAAGAAAGCTGTTCTACTCTAATATTTGGCAATGAAAATTTTCAATAAGATTTACTTTGGTTAGTCTTTTATTTTGTTAAACACCAATAAAGTTAGGCAATCTAACGCAGGTTCATATGTCTCCATGTGGACAAAGCCCTTTACTGAACTACCTGGAATGAACATCAGAGGGCGCAGGAACAGTTCAAATTAATTGAACAGTAAGCCTATATTGGGTCATGAAAAACTACTTTAACAGTCAGTAGCTGTCTGACATGGCTTGAGGCAATGAATCCAGTCTCTATTATTCCCAGTCCAGTCTCTACTTCTCCTTCTTCCACCAATCACTCAGGCAGACCAGCTTGTTCACATTTTCTGGTGACAAACTTGATCTCTTCTTCTGTACAATATGGCCTGCTAAAGAGAACAGCTTCTCGCATGGGACAGTTGTGGCAGGAGTCCCCAAGTACTTCCAGGCAATGTGGGCCAACTTGCCATAGACAGCAGTGTGCTCTGACCACCACTTCAGTGGACACTGATCCAAGGTGGCACTGGGCTCTACCCTGTACCTCTCCACAGCATTGTCTACTGGTGTCTCCTCATCCGACTCCGACTCGGATCCCATCAGTAGGAAGGCTGTTTTCTTCTTAGGTGGCTCAGGGTTCTCCTCCCTGGGCCGCTGCGGAGCAAGTTCTTCTCCCTTCACCAGCTCACTCAGCTTTGCCCACACCGGCTGCCTCTCTGCTCTGGGCAGGCACTTGCGGTCCTTAAATTGTGGATCCAGAGCAGTTGCCACCTTTGATGAATTAAAAAAAAAAAAAAAAAACATTTTTTGAGCTTGATGAAAATTACACTTTTTATATCCAACCTCCTTATTTTTTCACGACCTATTCATTTATCTATTTTATTTCTACTGCCCTAACAGTCTATAATTGTCAGACAATAATCAACAGTAGTCTGACATACCTTCAGCCATTCCAGGTTTGTTTTCTCCTTCCGCTGGTTGAGGTCCTGTGTGAAGGCAGTCTTGAATCGCACAGTGTATGCAGGATCATCATCTGAGATCTTCACCACTTGCTGGAGGTGGCACAAGGCTGGTAGAACCACAGAGCAGGACACATACTTTTCCCCACCAAGGAGCTCAGTGATGTACCTACACAGACAGAGAGAGAGAGAGAAAGAGCAATTGAAATGAATGACCGATTCATTTTCAAGAATTAGTAAGCCTTTTCATTACCTAGCCATCTTTGTAGACCATACCTGCATGGCTCCAGGAGTTTCTCCAGCTTTTCCAGCTTCTCATATTCAGCGTTTGTTGGGAGGGTCAGATTGTGCTTCTGCTGGGTCAGCGTTGCGTGCAGTGGGTCTCTGTTGCGTCTCACGCGCTTGATCATCTCGAGGGTGGAATTCCAGCGTGTGGGAACGTCTTGCACGAGTGGCTCCTGGTCTTGTCCAAGGGAGGCTTGCTGGGCATTCAGCTCGTCTGAGTTGGCCGGACTGTGCTTGAAATGTCCCACCACTTTGCGACACTTGGCCAGTACAACATCAAAACCACCATCCCGAAGAGACACAACAGTGGCCCTCTGTAAAAGATGCGCGATGCAGGGCAAATGCTCGAAGGGCAGTATCCTCCCTGCAGTTATCATGTTTGGAGCGCTGTCTGTTCCAATAGCGGTGATTTTGTCAGCTATCCCCCACTGATTAGCGACGTCGAGAAACTGCCTGGCACACACTTCGGCAAAGTGACGCTCCTCTGTTTTCGTCACACCTAGGACAGACAGAAAGTAGATCAGAATAAGTTCGCTAGGCTACTAGCAATCAGCAGACGTTATTATGTTATTAAACGTAGCTAATGTTAGCTAGTCTAGCCCTAATAACGTTAACTTAAGCTGTGTAAATGTTAGGCTGAAGTAGCTAAGTTACAACGTACCTAAGGCGAACGAGTGAAGTTCCCAGCTGACATCGATGAGGTGTGCAGTAACACCGAGGTAGTTTTCGTTGTTGACTGATGTCCAGTGGTCCCCAGTCAGTGCTACATACGTCGTCCCTGCCAACTTCTCCTCTTTAGCGTTTTTCTCTGCGGCGTGCTGGTCATGAATTCTCCTCATGATGGTTCACCTCGCAGGTAGCTTGTAAGATGGGTCACCTGTGGCTGCCTGGAGAAGCAGCTCAAGCCCATCATCTTCAACCACGCTGATAGGACGACAGTTGATGGCAATCCACTGAGCTAACAGATTAGTTAGCTTGGCTGACTGAGCAGCGCTGACGGGCTTGCCTCGGTTGCACTCGAACATTGTTGTTTGACGAAAACCACTTTTCCCAGCTACATCATAGCTTGGCCCGGCATCTTCCTTGCTAACAACAACACCTAAAGGCAGCTCACCTGTGTGCTTTGCTTTTAGGTGGTACTTGAGACTCGAGGAACTCCTACAGTAAACTAATTCCACTTTGCACAAGGTGCAGACCGCCTTGGTTTTGTCGAGGTTTCCATTGGGAAGCTTCTTGAAAACAAATTTGCCCTGAAGCAAACCCGGCTTAACAACATCCATGTCAGCTAGCGTTTGATGTGATAACTTAATTATGATTTCACATGTGTTCGGACTTGTTCTCGCCCCCCCACGGCATAATTTGGCCAGGTATACATCCGCGCCACAACGTCACACACAACGGCGATATATATATATATATATATATATATATATATATATATATATATATATATATATATATATATATATATATATATATATATAAAATATTCCCTGAGATAAAAAAATACGTTTAATAACTTTTATTAAAGAAATAGAAGGCACAGGTGATTATATTAACTAGGTATCACCGCCCATATCCCTGTGACCTAATTACTGTGATTGTAAAAATAAATAACAACAAAATATAACAACCAAAGTAATCCTAATATAAACCACAAAATTAACTATTTAAACTTCATCGTAATAAATCCATTCATGGCTCCTACATGCCAGCCCCTCATTATTAGGCTATTACATAATAATTACATTACACACATTAATAGGAGGCATGAAGCAATTAAAACTTACTCAATGTCCACATATTCACTTTACATTTCTGTCTTCTTTCTTCCTCTCGATCCTGTGAATGAGTCATAAGTCAGTAGGGCCAGAGGTTACCAGCACATAACCCTGATGTAGAGCCCTGCGCGGGACTGTTTTCATCAACCGGCTCCTGCCCACTCCCGCTGAATTTCTGAACATTACCGCCCGCAACCGCAACGTGTGTATTACACTCCCGCCCGCTCCCGCAATGTGTATGTCCACTCCCGCCCGCACCCGCAAAACTCTGAGAATTTATGCCCGCACAATAATAGAGATCGATGATTTTGTGTCTTCTCCTGTCCCGCAGGAGAAAACACGTCATTTTATAGGCTATTAAGAAAGAGATTCATGGGGTTGTTTGTTTCGTTTCCCTGGCCTGCATGTCTTTTGACGCACTGGTCAGGAATTGCGCTCCTATTTCTTTGTTTTCATTTAGTTTTTAATGAAATAAAGACTGTTTCATATTCTATTCTCCTCCTCTGTATTTTATTTATTTTTCTACTTTTATATAATCATGCAGTGATTGAGGTTAAGGCAGGCCTGGCGCCAGGATGAAGTTACTGAGGGGGCGGTTAAAAATTACGAGGGGGCAAATCTTTATAACTCACTGTGAACCTATGTTGCATAATAAAGAGCGCGCAGCCGTGCGTAATTGTTGCGCGTAATGACAGCTCGTCGCCGGTGAAACACAATAAACTGCACGTCTTCTTTAATATTTGTGTCATCACAGATGGAGCTTATAGACAGGCAGACAGGTGGAGCAAGCGGCAAATTGGTATGAAAGGTGGTTCAGGGCATATTTGTCCATTTTTTGAATAAATATAGAGTGGAAACGCTTATGCATGTGCACCAAGATCCCGTGGTGGGTTTTTTTAGCCGCCCGTTCCCGCCCGCAGCAAAGTCCAAACAGCCCGCTCCCCAATGCAGCCCTCTACCCTGATGTGATCAGTGATCTTCACAGTCACTCTGTCAGTCAAAGTCAGAGTCAAGGCAGAGGTCAAGGTGTCGTTGTGTGTACCAGTAGGACTCGTCCTGTGACCCATGAGTTAGGAGGTGCCGTGTTGTCCACTATAAGCACTATATCTCCAGAAACAAGGTTGCGCTTCACTCCTGACCATCTCTGACGCTCTTGCAATTGAGGTAAGTACTCTTTAACCCATCTCTTCCAGAACAGGTCTGACGTATACTGGACCTGCTTGCATCGCCTGCAAGCATACATGTCTGCCTCTTGGAAGACTCCTGGTGGCAAAAATGGTAAGGTCTTCAAAAGTAGCAGGTTATTTGGCGTCAATGCTTCTAGGTCATGAGGATCCATGGATGCTTTGGTAATCGGACGGCCTTTGATAATGGCTTCCACTTCACAGAGATCTGTATGAAGGCCTTCTTCATCCAAGTTTTGCATATTCAAAGTGGAATTGTGGACTTTCCGGATCGATCTGATTAACCTTTCCCAAGACCTCCATGATGCGAGCCAGCTGGGGGGTTAAAAGTCCACTTTATCCCTTTCTGAAGGAGAATGTCATTTACCTGCGACTGATTCCACTGCTCAATGGCTGCTCTCAATTCACGCTCTGCTCCTATGAAGTTTGTCCCGTTATCAGAGCGCAGTTCCTGAACTTGGCCAAGTCTCGCTGTAAAGCATCTAAGTGCATTTATGAAGACGTTCGTGTTGAGTGAAGGTGCCACTTCAGTGTGGATTGTTCGTATTGCCATGCAGGTAAAAATGACCCCATAACTCTTCACAACACTCCTTCTGCTCCTCACCATGAAAGGTCCGAAATAGTCTACTCCAACCCGAGTAAATGGAGGCTCATCTGGAGTAACCCTTTCAGAAGGTAAGTCTGCCATCTGCTGGGGCACTGGCTGAGCATTCAATCGTCGACAGATAACACACTTTGATAGAACTAGACCTCATGGCTGTACTAGCTCCAGTGATCCAATATCCCTCATGCAGCTTGGACAACATGTGGTTTTGCCCACCATGTCCCACCTCTGGATGGATGTGCCTTAGAAGAAGGGTTGAGATAGGTAGATCCTTAGCCAGTATTATAGGATGTTTAGCTTCTACAGGCATAAATGACCTGCTGAGCTGACCACCAACTCTCAGAACACCATCCTCCATTAGTGAGCAGAGTGTGTAGATGTGACTATGCCCCTTAACACTTTTACCCTTCTGCAGCCTCGAGAATTCCTCTTGAAACTTCCTCCTTTGGCTGAACTTTATGATCTCCAGTTCTGCCTTCTCAAGCTCCTCCACTGATAGACAACTTGGAGCCATCTTTCTCTTGAAAGTTTCCATATCCTTCTCCAATGAGCATTGTTGATGTTCCACATCTAAGTCAGACTGCGCAAGACCCATGTTCAGTTGTCTCTCTTCCGACAGAGAGACAAGAGCCAGGTCTTAAATCTCAAGATCCAGGCCACAGACTTTCTCAGATGGGTCCAAGAGCTATAGTAATGAATCATGCGAGTCACTGCATCAACCTCCTCATTGGCCTGTACAGAATTCACTGTGGCTGCTTTCTAGACCTCAGGGTCATCTGCTCCATAACCATCTTTGCTTGCGTCACAGAAATCATGTAACTGTGCTGTGGTCACCTCTCCAAAGTCCAGTGGTTTCAGACATCTCATGATGTTACATTTCTCCAAATGGCAAAGTTCATCCAGCCAAATTGTCCACTCCTGAGCTACAGTCTCGGGTATGACATCATCCCAGCCAAGTGCTCTCCTGCACATATCCCTTAAGATCTTCTTTGCAGAGAAGATGACAGAACTCAAGATACCAAGAGGGTCATAGATGGAGTTAACCATACAGAGAATTCCTCTCCTGGTGAGTCGTCTGTCCTTAACAACAATCTTGAACTTAAAGGTAGACTGGATGCACCATTCCACACCAAGCACTCTCTCCACATGTAGCAAATCCTGGTCCATGTCCACCTTTCATGTCCTTAGCTCTGTGCTCTTCAGGTATTGCAGCCAGATCATCACACCTGTTGCTTATCCACTTCGTGAGTTGGAAACCACCTTTAGCACATATCGACACAAGGTCATGATAAAGAGACCCTGCCTCCTTCTCTGAAGCCACAGCCACAAGACAGTCATCCACATAAAAGCAATATAGGACCTTATCCACTGCTTCCTGGCTGAACTGTTCTTTGTTGTCCTCTGCGCATTTCCTGAGGGTAAAATTGGCACAGCTGGGAGAGGATTTTGCCCCAAAGAGATGGACCAACATCCTGAAGTCAACAAGGTCCTGATTTAAATCCCCATCAGGCCACCAGAGGAATCTCAACAAATCAGCATCCTCTGGTGGCACTCTGACCTGATGAAACATGGATTCCACTTCCGCCATGATCACCCCTGGTTCTTTCCTAAACCTGCTCACCACTCCAATCAGTGAACTTGTAAGTCCCCTGTAAGAGCTGAGCATTAAGTGATGTTCCCTGGAAACTCACTCCACAGTCAAAAACAACTCAGATCTTCCTTTTTGTAGGATGGTAAACACCATAGTGTGGGATGTACCAGACCCTGCCATCACTACGTTCCAAATTCTCTTCAGGCACCCTTTCAGCATAGCCTTTGGGAATAAGGTTATTCAGGAAGGCTGTATAGTTAGAATGAAATGAGGAATCCTTCTGAAGCCTCTTCTTGAGGTGTAAGGCATGCTGCTCAATGATTTTCCTGTTATTTGGCATGCTAACATCCCTTTCCCTCAAAGGCAAGTTGATCTGATAATGGCCATTCACCTGTTTTGCTGAGTTTGTGACCAGATCCATGAACTTCTGATCTTCTCTTGACATACCAGGCTGTTCATCCATGCTGCATTCAGGGAAATCTGTCTTAAACTGCTGTTGCCAAAGTTCGTCCAAATTCACAACAGACACTCTATTCACTGATAACTCTGGCTGCTCTCAATCTGCTGCGTCCCTGCTGTCTCCTTTCAGCAGCCCGTTCACAGTCCAACCCAGCATTGTCCTGATCGCATAGGGTCCATTATCAATACTACAAATGACTTGTAATGGTTCCAAGGCCTTAGGAACATTTGTCCCAATCAGCAGCACGATCCCTGCGTCGATCTCAGGCAAATGAATTTGTTTTAAATTAGGCCATTTCTGAAGATAACTCTGTTTTGGAATGTTCCCTCTGTGAACAGGCATGCATACTTGTGTGTAAGCCTTGGGCAGCTCACAGAAGGGCTCCTCATTCAAGCCAGCTACTTCCAGTCCTGGCACAATGTGGCTACTCACAACTTTCTCTTGGCCCGTTGTCCGTAAGAGAATATGAACTTTCTTTCCTGTAAGGTCAAGCTTGTTCATTAAAGCCTCTGTACAGAATACTGCTGTACTTCATGGGTCCAAGAAAGCATATGTGGTGACAATCTTGCTGCCTTCCTTGGACTTAACTTGGACTGGAACTATGGAAAGTTTACAGTCATGACCACCAGCCCCAGTAAGACCACTTGACACCAGAGTGCTGTCCACTGACACCTCTGATTTCCTCTCGGCTTGGTCAGAATCTTTGCCCTTTTCTTTTGGAGGAATGTGAAGTATAGTTGGATGTTTGAGACCACATTTTGCACAGGAAAGCTGTTTTTCTGCAAACTTTGCTGATGTGTCCAATACTCAAAACAGCCAAAACAGACACCATTTTCTCTGATGAAGCCTATCTTCTCTTTGTGTGCCCTTTTCCCCAACTGTGGACACAAATCCAATGCGTGTCCTCCTCCACAGCAAATGCATGTCCTCCTTGCAGACTGAACATGTTCCTTCCCTTTAGTTCCAGGCTGAGTTTTGTTTTCCACAGGGGCTACAGTGGTGGCAAAGCTGGTTCCTTTAATTCCAGAACGAGGTTGTAGATTAGGTTTGTTTACACCCCTATTTGTTGTCAGTGATGGGGCATCCTGGATGTTTCCAAACACTGGGTCAGTTAAAATCCTCACTTGTCTCTCAATGAAATTAGTGATGTCAATGAATGTAGCTCTCTGGCTGCACCTTTCCTGCAGTTCACAGGCTACAGTTCACCACTTGTCCCGGAATTTGTAAGGCAACTTCCTTATAATGGTCAGCATATTAGCTGGCATGTCTAGCTCATGCACTTCTTCTATGACATTACAGCAGCCTTTGGGAAAATGCTGTTATCTTGAAGAGCTTTTACATCTTCAGTCTTGATGGGTGGCCGTGAAAGAGCTCTTTCCATGCAGAGGCAATCTTCTGCTCATTTCCAAACTGCTCCTTTAATAAAGCCTTTGCCTTAGCATATCCTCTCTCAGGCTCCATGTGCAGCTTCTTACCAGTTCTTTGGGGTGACCCTTTGTGTGCTGCTCTAGGAAATACAGTCTGTCACTGTGACTTGCAGTATTCCTCTCCAAACTGTTCTCAAAGGCCTTCACAAATGCATGATATTTTAATGGATCACAATCAAAAACTGGTATCTCCCTCTTTGGCAAAGATGAATGGCATTGCTGCTGTATCAACAGTGTAGTTATTTCATTTTGCTTTCTCATAATGCCAAACATATTGTTTTGATCTTCATTTGGACCAATATTTACATTCAGGGTATTTCCATCTTGCATTTGTATCTTTTCTTGAGGACTGTGATTCACTGAATGCTGCTTGGGTTCATAGCATGTAACTGACATAGGCTCTGAATGGATTAACTGAGATTGATTTTTCTCCTTAGGCCTTGTTCCTGTATCCAGATGGATATATTTGATTTCCTGTTGTGACATTTGTGGTACAAACGCCTTTGCTTTAGCACTGAGGGTCTGTGATTTTCCTTGTCCTTTTTCCAAATAGGAGTTCATTCCATCCAAGTGCTTTGTAACAGAGGTTTTCCCACTTAGAATGCTCTGAGACTTGAGCACATTGAGTTTAGCCATGTTTGCTGCGATTTCCTCATCCAATTTAAGCTGTTCCTTCCTTTTACGTAGCCGTTCCTCCTTTTCTTCCAGTTCATGTTTGTCCATTAATAATTTTTGTCTTATCCGTAATGCTGCCAAGTCAGCCTCGGCTCTGAGACACGCAGAAGAAATACTGGAAGCAACAGACTTGCTTCCTGTAGCAGAGTTTTGTGATTTGGATACTCTGCTTCCCACATTTGACACACTGTCACTTGGATTTACATCATCTTGCATGACGTCTGTCTTGATAACTGTTAGGCTTGCACCGATTAATCGGCAGTGCTTGGAATCGGGCCAGTTTTCACGTGATCAGCCATGACCTGCAACCGG
The DNA here is from genome assembly GCF_041903045.1 of Epinephelus lanceolatus. Taxonomy (NCBI): domain Eukaryota; kingdom Metazoa; phylum Chordata; class Actinopteri; order Perciformes; family Serranidae; genus Epinephelus; species Epinephelus lanceolatus. The sequence goes on from NC_135747.1 coordinate 3,161,849, forward strand.
CCGGTCAGTCTAAAATATGCCGATTTAAAACGCCGGTCAAATTCCTGGCGCGCTACACGATTGACATCGTGTAACATCAGCAGCGCACGCACATGTGCAACTCACGGCTTGGGCGATGCGAGGAAGGGGACCTCAAGGACACACTGGTTTGGGTAGGACAACTATGGAGTAAATGATTCCGGCCAGAGAATCAGGTTCGAGAGGATACTTCAATTTTCAATGCCAGAGGTTCACAACAAGTGTGTATGTGTGTGGTTCTGAAATAAACAAAAGGAAAAATAGCTTTACACTCAATTCTTACAAATATGGCTTCTCACCATAATCATTTATGCACATACATCAAAAGAGAGAAGGAGAAAGTTGTTAATTGTCCGTGTTAAACTCTCACTGCTGCACTGTGCTGCTTGAAACTGACGAGGCGCGTGCCCATGCTCCAAAGATGCGCGTGTCCGCGTGCTTACTGGTGGACGCATCCTCAGCACTAACTACTTTCGTACAGGTGACCTACACCGTAGCCGTTTCTCAATACTCAAGTTCAGCAGTTTCAGACTTGTGGACTTGGCAAGTCCAAGCGAGAGTGCAGTCATTTCTGCTTTTGGAACAGCAGTGAACTTGATGATGCCACCACCTCTGCTCGACTTGGCTGTTGTACTGTGTTGTATACATGCATTTAGAATAAAACAATATAAACACAGCCCAGCCCTGCGTCTTTTCATTGTCATTGTAAGAAGTTGATATGTATATGTTTTTAACGTTTCAACATATATAACTGACATACAAAAACATAGACATAGCCGAAATATTTTCATGTCTTTTAAAACCTTTTCCCCGCAGCTGGCGTTTGATCATATTTAATCTATATCCAGTTCCCGCACCTGGCGTCTGATTATGCATAATCAAAACAAAAGCCAGTTGGTGCAGTTATTGCAGCAGGATTGCTGTACCTGCAGGCTGAGGAGGAGGCTTCCCAGCTGAGGAGGCAGGTCCGAGAAAGACAGCAGAGAATGAGGCGGAGGATGAGGATGAGACGTGCTGTTTGCATGTCTCTATTGTTTGATGTTTGTACGGTTGTGGACAAGGTACCCAGAAAAAGTAGTAATATCACAACAAAGAACAAAAACTCAGCCACAAGTAAAAGTGCTGCAAATCTGACTTGAGTAAAAGTATATGGGTATTGTCAGCAAAACATACGCCTACTTAAAATGAAAAGTTAAAAGTACTCATTATGCAGAGTGTTGTAATCATCATATACATGAATATGTATTGAGTATTAATTGATCAATTTACACGTAGGCTACATGTAAGCATTTAAATGTTTTCATGGTAGAACTAATTTTAACACCTTTCACTAGTGTACTAGTCTAATCTATAACAACGCACATCAACTTGTAAATATGAAACTTACAACATGTAAAACAAACTGAAAATCTGAAAAGTAACTATAGCTATCAAATAAATGTAGCTTGAGTAGAATGTACAGTATTTCCCTCTAAGTATAAAGTAGCACAAAATGGAAATACCCAAAGTACAAGTACATCAAATTTGTCCTTAAGTACACTTGAGTAAATATACTTAGTTACTGTCCATCACTGCATTTGTCTCATCATTATGCTTTCTGTCTGCATTTTTATGTAGACTTGACAAATCACTTGGTACACCAAGAAAAAAACAAAAGCAGTTTAATGTAAGTCTAACATTTTATTGAAGTGTTGAGTTGTAGATTTTGGTGCTGTTGAACTGTACTGGATTATACTAACAGCAGTTGCTCATTTAGTCTATCCTCACCAATATAAATGGGATCAAACAGGTCAGATGTTTAGAGGAAAATTTTATTCAGCCACACTTCAGACATCAGGTATACAATTCATATCAGATAATCAAAATTTGAAATGCTGTTGAATAAAAACTACAATAAATACAATTAATCTTTAAATACAATAAATAAATTACAAAAAAATCTTAAAAATCATTATTGAATGGTAAAAACACATAAGCAAAAGAATACATACAAAGAACAACAATTAAATTAACAATGTTACAACATGTAATATTATAATGATTATATACTGAGACTGAATATTGCCCATTAGACATACCCCAAATGAATTACATTTTATATTTAACCACTACAGAGATATCAGCGACAAATTTCAAAAGGACTACCCAAGAGATATACCAACAAGACAATGACCCCAAGCATACTTCAAAGCTGTGCAGAGACTATTTGACCAAGAAAAAGGAATCTGGAGTACTGGAACTGATGGACTGGCCAAGTCAAAGTCCGGATTTGAATCCTATTGAACAAATTTAGGATTTAGTAGATTCAAAAATCGATCGCACAAAAATTTCATCTAAAGCAAGTCTGTGGGAACAGCTAGAAACTATTTGGAACTCAATAACAAAAGAGACTGTCGAAAAGTACATAAAAACAATTCCAGCAAGAATGCAAGCTGTTATCAAGGCCAAAGGAGGCCATACAAAATATTAAGTTTTTTGGTTGTTATGTGTGAAAAAGGACTATTTATTTGTTTCAGTTTGTTCTTTGCCATATAAATAACTAACATTTTTATTTATGTTATTATTATTATTATAACAATTATTCTAAATGCATCTCCCCAGATTTCTGGTATATGTGTCTGTGATAATTATTCACAGAAAATAGTATTCATATTGTACAGTAATAAGTTCTGAATTGGCCCGTTTCCACCGCAGGAACTTCGGGGTAAATTTACAGGGGGCGGGGCCATTGGTGCGTGTCTCCACCGCAGGAACCACCCCCGAAGGATAGAGTTCCGGAACTTTTACAGGGGCTAAACAAGTCCCTGCCTCAGAGTAGGTACTCAGAACGGCCCCGAAAAACTCCTGGCTGGGACTTGGGGGTTAGTTGGTGCTGATTAGATATATTCAAGGCGGAATGTGACGTCAACAGAAAGCAACAAAATAGCTGGCATTTTTAAAACTCAGCAGATGAGGGTTAGCCCGTTCATAGCTTCCACCGCCATGTAAACAAACTCAATAACCGGTCCGTGAAAAACATATTTTTTCCGGCGGATATCTTAGTTACAACATGATTGAGCTAGCAAAGCAGTTTTGCGTGGCTATGTGTGGTATTTATTCAGTTTTGGAAAATCACGATGTCTAGAAAGCATCAGCTGACAGGGACAGCTAACAGCAGCAGCAAAGCTAACATCAGGACATCATCTGTTAAAAGCCTCCCGTTGTCGGAAACGACATGAAACTACTCCAGTTAGCTCAATCATGTTGTAACTAAGACATCCGCTGGAAAAAATATTTTTTTCACGGGCCACTTTGTGAGTTTAGTGAGTTTTTACAGACACCGCTATCGGCTAACAGCTAACAGCGTCCCTACGCCACTATGTTGCCCCGGTCAAAATGGTCGCGCAACGGTTACATAACATCCAGAGCCCGGTAACTTTACAGGAACTGTCCTCCTACTCCGCTCTCTCAGTGGAGACACGGCGGTTGAGGGGGCCGAGCGAGAGGACGTTCCTGTAGTAGTTCCTGCCCCCCAAATAGTACCAGGAACTTCTTCAGTGGAAACAGGCCTAATGTCTTGTAATGATATACTAAGGCCAGTAATATAGGTCCTATAAATGAATTTCCAAGCAATAAAGCTATAATTTTAGGAGCTTAATATTAATGATCTGCTGCTGGAAGTATGAGACTGTGTTAACTTAAATTTTTTTGTGTTTGTTGTTTCAGCAAATGAAACTGAAGTTGCCTTCTTCAAGAAAGATGACTACAGACTCTACAAAGCAAATCCAAAAACTGCTTGGTGACTGCAGTATTTTACTTACTTTACTTTTACTTAGCAAAGAGGATTCTTAGAGGAAAGAGGTCAAAGGTCAAGCATGCCAGAAACAATGGTGAAATTGTATTTCTATCAGAGAGTTTTAGTTTTTGGGGGTGTTTTTAAAAGTGCAGCTTATTGTCCACCACACTGGTATGCCTTTTTTATTTATATGTTTCATGTTCTTTGATTTTTCTTGTGGTAGTTATGACCATGGACATTTTTATGTTGTTTTAAAATGTGCTAAATAAAGTTCTTTGACAGGTGGCCTTTGACTGTAGTTTTTGATAGGGTACTAACAAAGTAAAATGTACTGCACTGTACTCTAGAAGGTGAGCTTTGGTTAGGTGCTGCAGTTATGATTATTAGAAAAAACATTTATGCTGAGTCTGACTCAATTGGAGAACCGTTACCATGGTAGTTTCTCTCAGGGACAAAATCTATTTTGAACAAACTTGCAAATGCCCTTGACCCTGTTTAATGGACAAAACGGAAAAGGTTGGTAAGTTGGTAGTCAATCATTCGGTAAGAATGGCGCACTAGCTGTTAGCTACTTTTTATAAAGATATCTAAACCACTGACCACATTTTCAATTTGCACTCAAGTGGTTGGAATCTAAAATGTCTGTCATAGCTCCATTAAATGGAAGCAGCGATGTCTTCGGTGTCTGTATAACATTAGACTTGTTTGAGATGAATTGCGCCTCCCCTAGAAAGTAGATGAGATCAGGCGGCTGCAGCAGGGGGCGGTGACAAAAAGCTGTTTCCCGACAGTTTATGTTCACGGTTCAATCTCCATTTTACATGAATTCTCATGTAAATCAGCATATCAATTTGCTGCTGCAGAGCAGACCTGTCCCCTCAACTACATAGGCTAAATAAATTGTGTTTGACTATGAGTTTAATATTTTCAGAGGAAAAAAACACAAGACAACAGCTTTCATTAAAGATCAGTCAGATACAGGGCTTCACATCTGTACAGATGTTCTTTTAAGGATAGACAGATAATTTCAAACATGTAAAAAACAAAATTATCATACACTAATGGACAGACATAAATAAAAATAATAAAAATTAAAAAAAATAAGCTAAACATAAACTGAAAACTATAAATCTTGTTTACATATCAGAAAAGGAGTGGGAGGAAGTATAAACTTATTTTATCCCACCCCTTTTTAATAAATTAATAACACTTAAATATTTATAATAATAATATATTCCTCCTATCAGTATAATAATAATAGCAATAATAATAAATTCTGTTTGTCATTTTTCAATTACCTTAGTGCTATATCTAACAAGACATAAATCTATTGCGAAAATATTTATCCTAATAAAATATTATTCTTTATATTATTATAAATATATAACATACACACACATACTGACAATAACACAGAATACAATAAATATAAACATATATACATAGATACACATACACACATACATATACACATTTACACATACATATGACATGCACACACATACTGAAGATAAAGATACATAAATAACAAAAAATAAACAGTAAACACACAATGATAATCAAACACCCTCCTCATTTCTGTACCTTGTAAAAATCATCTCCTTATACTTTTTTTAAGCTGGTTTATATTTGGACATTCCCTGAGCGTCCCCTCCAAACTGTTCCATAATTTAACCCCACAAATTGAAATACAAAAAGATTTTCTTGTTGTGCGTGCCTTCAGTGTTCTGAAATTAAAATTTCCCCTTAAATTATAACCCCCTTCCCTTCCAGTGAATAGTTTCTGAATATTTTCTGGTAGCAGATTATTTTTTGCTTTGAATAATATTTGTGCTGAATGAAATTCCACAATATCTTTGAGTTTTATGAGTTTTGACTGTTAAAATAGTGAGTTTGTGTGATCCCTGTATCCTGCCCCATGAATGATCCGTATTGCTTTCTTTTGTAAAATTAGAAGTGGATGTATTGTACTTGTGTAGTTATTGCCCCAGACTTCTGCACAGTAAATGAGGTATGGAAGAACTAACCCAGCAAGCATTTTTTGGTTTAAAAAACATCTAATAGCCGTCTACATGAAGACCTGACGTCTAGGCTAAATCACAGCTGAATTTGGGCTGTCAGTGAAAATTTGGTAGACGTCTAACCATAGCCAAAGTGTAGACGTCATCAATTATACGGCTATGTAGAGACCATGTCCAAAAAATGGAGATAAACATATTTTAATTACTGTTGACTCTCCATACGTGATTGAATATCATACCGCACACCATCTGCAATGGCGAAAATTACATTTAATCAATTTCAAAATTAAATCGGCTAGATTTGGGTTGCATATAGACTAAATCGGAGCTAAATATAGCCAATACGTTTAAATCACGACTATTGCTTGCTGGGAATGTACAATATAGAATGCGGACCTGGTTACTACATTTGATTAAGTCCTTAAAAACTCTCCAGCTAATTCAGAATGCAGCAGCACGTGTACTAACAGGAACTAAGAAACGAGATCATATTTCTCCTGTTTTAGCTTCTCTGCACTGGCTCCCTGTAAAATCCAGAATTGAATTTAAAATCCTACTGTTAACTTATAAAGCTCTAAATGGTCAAGCTCCATCATATCTTAGAGAGCTCATAGTGCCATATTATCCCACCAGAACACTGCGCTCTGAGAACGCAGGGTTACTCGTGGTCCCTAAAGTCTCCAAAAGCAGATCAGGAGCCAGAGCCTTCAGCTATCAGGCTCCTCTCCTGTGGAATCATCTTCCTGTTACGGTCCGGGAGGCAGACACCGTCTCCACATTTAAGACTAGACTTAAGACTTTCCTCTTTGATAAAGCTTATAGTTAGGGCTGGCTCAGGCTTGCCCTGTACCAGCCCCTAGTTAGGCTGACTTAGGCCTAGTCTGCCGGAGGACCCCCTATAATACACCGGGCTCCCTCTCTCTCCCTCTCTCTCTCTCTCTCTCTCTCTCTCTCTCACTCTCATCCTATTACTGCATCTTGCTAACTCGGCCATTCTGGATGTCACTAACTCGGCTTCTTCTCCGGAGCCTTTGTGCTCCACTGTCTCTCAGAATAACTCATACCGCAGCGGTGCCTGGACAGTGTGACGTGTGTGGTTGTGCTGCTGCCGTGGTCCTGCCAGATGCCTCCTGCTGCTGCTGCCATCATTAGTCATTAGTCATACTTCTACTGTTATTATACACATATGACTATTGTCACACAAGTATACTGTCTGATACTAATACATACTTTCAACATATTGTACCACAGTAGCCAGAACTATAACTATAATATTATTACTTTCATTAATGTTGTTGTAAGCTACTGTCATTACCTGCATCTCTCTCTCTCTCTCTCTCTCTCTCTCTCTGTCTCATTGTGTCATGCGGATTACTGTTAATTTATTATGCTGATCTGTTCTGTACGACATCTATTGCACGTCTGTCCGTCCTGGAAGAGGGATCCCTCCTCAGTTGCTCTTCCTGAGGTTTCTACCGTTTTTTTTTTCCCCGTTAAAGGGGTTTTTTTTGGGGAGTTTTTCCTTATCCGCTGTGAGGGTCTTAAGGACAGAGGGATGTCGTATGCTGTAAAGCCCTGTGAGGCAAATTGTGATTTGTGATATTGGGCTTTATAAATAAAATTGAATTGAATTGAATTTACATTACATTACATTGGAGGCGAATGACGTCACTAACCGTCTACGCTAAAGCCTGCCCTCCTCCCTTTACTCCTCCTCCTCTTACTATAAAACCATTCTGTCCGCAGTTATCAAACGATAACGATAGCGAGTAGGTTGGATCAGAGCAGAGAGAGTAGCTAGTAATTTGTCGAATTGTATTGTTAGCATAGTGTATTTTAGTGTAGGTTTACAGTTAGTAGTGTGTTTATAGTATTTAGGTTAGTTGGTCAAGGAGAAGCGCCGAGGCTCGGGAGTATATGTGCGGGGCGGCGAGGGAGGGATGTGGAGGGCCGCTGCGCCGTGACAGAGAGCCGAGCCTCGGGGGTATATGTGCGGGGCCGCGAGGGAGGGAGGGTGGATGGATGCGTGGGCTGCTGTGCGGTGAGCCCAGGCTCCTAGAGAGGAGCGGGAGAGAAGGGGACCAGCTGAGCTCCGACCGCCTTCCCTTCTGCCTTCCCTTCTGCCCGTGTGACACAGTTGGGGCGGGGGGGGGGGGGGTTCCAAGCCACCATCGGCACAATGAAAGCCCTCTCTCCTCTCCCCGCAACGAGGGACAATCTTCACTCCGCCCCCTTCCTCAGCCGCTCGCCTGCACCTTTTCTGATTTTTTTGAAATCAAGCTCTGGGCGGAGTAATGCCCAGAGAGGGGGTTTAGTTCCCCTTTAATACTGTGATGCATCTTGACATTTTGGTTTGTATATGTTTAATTTGTGATTTCCAACTGATCTTGTCATCTATCATCACCCCTAAAAATATGATTTCATTTACTCTTTCAATACTAACCCCATCCAACTGTATCTCTAATTGCATATTAGTTCTATGATTGCCAAAAAGTATCATTCTTGTTTTGCTCAGGTTTAATGATAATTTATTTCTGTCCAACCATGCTTTTAATTTATTCAATTAAGAATTAATCACTTGTGTTAAAATTTGTAAATCACTGCCAGAACAAAAAATATTTGTGTCATCTGCAAACAAAACCATCTTCAAAACTTTTGATACATTGCATATATCATTGATATAAAGTATAAAGAGTTTAGGACCCAACACTGACCCCTGAGGGACGCCACAGGTAATGTCCAAGCACACTGAACAAACATCACCCAATTTCACAAACTGCTTCCTTTTAGTTAAGTAGCTCTTGATCCACTCTAATGCTTTCCCCCTGATGCCATACCGGTCTAGTTTCTTGAATAATATATCATGGTTTATTGTGTCAAAAGCTTTTTTTAGGTCTATGAATATCCCAACTGTATACTGTTTTTTGTCTACTGAATTTGTAATTTCCTCAACTGAATCGATTGATGCCAATGATGTTGCTCTGTTGGATCTAAATCCATAATGACTTTCAGTGAGTAATTTGTGTTTGTCTTTGAATTTGTCCAGTCGGTTATTGAAAAGTTTTTCTAGAATTTTAGAGAATTGAGATAGTAATGACACAGGTCTGTAGTTTGTGAATTGGTGTTTGTTCCCAGTTTTGTACAGAGGTATGACTTTTGCTATTTTCATTTTGTCTGGAAATGTACCGGTTTGAAATGATAGGTTACAGATGTATGTTCATGGTTTTGAAATCCCCTCAATCACTCTTTTCACAACAATCATATCAATGTCATCACAGTCATTAGATGTCTTATTTGTACATTTGGTAACAGTATTTATAATTTCTTTCTCATCCACTGCTGTGATGAACATTGAACTCAGATTCCGGTCTATTAGACTGTCATACTGCTCCTCAGATGTTACTGGATCTGATTTGTTCTGCCAGGTCAGGTCCAACGCTTAAAAAGAATTTATTAAAGCTGTTAACCACCTCATTCATATCATGCTTTTCGGTGTTATTGATAATAAAATACTTAGGATAACTTAATTGTTTAGAGCCATTTTTTATTACAGTGTTCAGTATGTTCCATATACCTTTAATGTTATTCTTGTTATCATCTAATAGTTTGTTATAATATTTCCTAGCTGTTCTTATTAGTTAACTTGTTTTTATATTTTTTATATTTATTTTCTGCCTCCTTGGTTCTCTGTCTCAAATTCTCTGTACAATGTATTTTTCTTTTTGCAGGCATTCTGCAAACCCTTTGTGATCCAAGGATGATCAGCATATTTTCATTTCCTATTATTTTTTTCTACAGGACAGTTTTTATCATATAGTATTGTGGCAACACGAAGGGGTGATTATTAATTTATATAGTAGGGGATCTCTTTACCGACAACGCCACCTTGGGGTAGGGCCCAAGGACCCATATTAAAGGTGAACTATCACCAGAAAGACACTCAGGTTCGTTCGTTCAGGGAGGCAGGAGACGGAGTTCAATGATCATAAAAAAATATTTTATTAATTAAAACAACGGGGTTTGGCACAATAACCAAAAAAAAGGAGAAGAGAGCCCAACTAGGGGATACAGACTGAGGCTTACCGGCTGGAGGTGGGGGTGACAAGGGGGAGTGAAGTCCAAAAAGAAAAGGGAGAGCACCCCAAACACACAGCAAAAACGTGAAGTGCACACAAAGCAAATCTTGAACAGGGGTCACACAGCACACAGGGGATCACCACCACCCAGGGAAACCACCACCACCACCGTCGGCCTTCAGCTGTAGGGGAAAAAGGAGAGACATAGTCAAGGCTCAAGTATGAAAAAAGAAAACAAACAATATCCCATAACATAAGGAAACAAATTGTAATGGATTAATAAACTGACAAATATGGATTTAGATCAATAATAAATCAACCAAACAAAAGAAACACAAAGGAAACTAAGGAGTCCCTGGCCAGAGATATCAACTCAACAGTTAATCATCATAACTGATATACACAAATAACTGAGGACTCAAACTGAGGAGTTCCCCTCCCAAATGAAACTTAATTACAATAAGTTCCCCAAAACAAAACAAGGAACTAAAGTAAGAAATTCAAGGAAATCGACCAATGATTAAATAAGAAAATAAACAAAACAATTAAGCCAAACCTTGATTAACACTCACACATACACACGTACACACGCACACACGTGCACACACACACACACACAGAGCCCAGTTCAGATGGGTGGCTGAAAGTCCTGATTGAGCTCGTGGCGTCCCACTGATCGGAAGCCCGGTCAGCACGAGCGGCAGCCACACGCATCCAGCAGCACCACACCCGCAGAAGCAGGAGAGCAAGCCGACAGCAGGAAGCAGGTTGACACACACGCAGCCGACAGAAAGCCCAGTCCAAGCCGGCGAAGCAGCAGCAACAGCGAAGCAGCGATAGCCGCGGTAACAGTAGTAGCAGTGGTAGCAGCGGCAGCAGTAGCCGTGGCTAAGAGTAGTAGCAGCAGTAGCAACGGTAGCAGGAGCCGTGGCTAAAAGACCATAAACAAACAGCAATGCTCCTACTTAGCTTAGCGTTCGTGTGTTCTGGTGGCCAGCTGGGTAGAACCGGTGTCCGCCCAAAGAGGGAGAGGGGTGAAGAGAGTCACTGCGGCAGGGGAAGGCAGCCACCGCGTATCCCCCGTGCAGCAGGCTACGCTCCGGTCGGCAGCGATAGACCACCCTGGATAATCGCCTCGACTGCAGGTGAGACGCCAGACCTAATGAAAAGGTTATGGTTTCAGATACATAACACGCAGCCGAATATAAATACAATGCTAAGGTGTGCATACCTGTATTCTGCAGCGAGCGGCGAGTGCAACGACCTGGAAGTGGGCGGGGCGAAGAGGCAGGAAGCGAGAGGTCAGGAGGAGGGACATGGCCTTCCTTTATCCCCTTCGCCTGAGCGGTGATAGGCTAATAGCCCAGAAAGGGCATGGTGAAGCCACGACTTGCGTTCAGTGTGGCAGTGGTATCTCATACCACTACAATCCACCCCCCCAATTTTCATCGTCGACCCGACGATGCTCCTAACAGAGCGTGTCTCTAAGACCATGGTCTAAAGAAAGCAGACACAGCATTCGACTGAACGGCTGAGGACCCAGCCTGAGACACCTCGTGGGCAGGCCTGGGTAGATGATGGAGATTTGAGTGTTGGCCAGCTGTAGGTCGGGCCGTCCGTCGTCTGACAGCTTCATCTCTCCTTAGAGGAGGGATTGTTAAGGGAGCAGCACCGACAGAAGGTGGCTGCACTGTCAAGTGGGCAGGAAGCACAGAGGATGACGATGGCGTACAAAGCACAGCAGTGTCACTACTCCCAGAAGAAGGAGCGGCCAAGTGGGCTGAAAGACCTGAGGGCGAACGAACAGTCGAGGCAACAGGTGTTGCCGATGCTGGGGCCTGTTGAACTACAACAGGATGCCCAGCTGGTGGGGGGATGGTGTCCCTCACCACAACCATCAAGTCCTCGTCATCAGATGAGCTCTCAGCCGCTGTAGGCCGGTCAAGGGAAATGGGAAGGGGAGCAGGGGTGTCGCCTGAAGCAGCCACCCCGACTATGGCTTTAAGCAGCGTTAGGTGCACCCATTTGACCTTGGCAGGGTTGTCCTCTGGGGCAACTGTATACACTGCATCGTTGCCGGGGGGAGCTTTGATCACCTGATGCACTACAAGATTCCACCTGTCCTGGATCTTATGACGACCTTTCCAACCAAACTCCTTTAAAAACACTGCCCGTCCCACCACAAGCGGCTCTGACCGGACGGGCTGATCATGATTTTCTTTCCAACGTTGGGCTGCCTCCTTCAGCCTGTCCCGGACACCCTCGAAAGCCAAGTGTAACCGGGTCTGATGCTCCCGGACCCAATCATTCACTGTCCCATCGACAGGATCCCGCACTCTTCCCAGCAAGAAATCAACAGGGAGCCTTGCCTCCCAACCAAACATGAGGAAAAACGGGGATTCCCCAGTGGATTGATGCGGTGTGGTGTTGTAAGCGTGTGGTACTTGCGGTAGACAAGAGTGCCAATCACGCTTTCGGGAGGTAGGCAAAGTGCGCAACAAGTCATGAAGGGTGCGGTTAAAACGCTCACACTGACCGTTACCTGCAGGATGATACGGTGTGGTGCGGGATTTTTCAATGTTGTACAGATTGCACAGCTGTTGAATGAGCGCACTTTCGAAATTGCGACCCTGATCGGAATGAATGCGTGCTGGGACACCAAACTTGGAAAACCACTCTGTGACAAGCACCCGCGCCACTGTAGGGGCACGCTGGTCACGGGTGGGAATAGCAAGGGTGTACTTGCTAAAAACATCCGTTAGCACAAGGATGTTCTCCAGCCCATTATGGGTTGGTTCGAGCATGGTGAAATCCATCGCCAGGATTTCATTAGGCTCCGAAGCAAGCAAGTGTCCCATGAAGCTGCAAACTGGTGGCCCGGCGTCCTTAGCCAATTGGCACCGCTCACATGTTTGACACCAACGCTTGACATCGGACGACATCCCCGGCCAATAGCACCGCTGCCTGAGCAGTGCTAAAGTCCTGCCCACCCCCTGGTGGCCGTGATTTTAATGGACCTCCATGAGGACTTTATCCTTAAGTGCAGCTGGCAACAGCACCTGGAGAACCACTTCTCCCCCATCGGGGTGAGAGACTTGCCGGTACACCACTCCGGCCCGCTCAGTCAACCGCTCCCACTGTTTGAGAAGCACCAAAGCTGATGGGGATAACTGCTTGAGTTCTTCGTGATTCGGGTATCGTTTCTGCTGCCAAAACCCAAAGATTTCCTGGGTCACGGGGTCGGCACACTGAAGTTCCCCAGTGTCTGCCGGCAAATACTGCGGCAGGGCCTGGACAGCAGCCTGACAGGCTACAGGTCCTCTGACCTGGAGAGCATGTTTCAAGGGCTGAGGAAGTGATGTGCCGGAGACAAATGTCTCAAGATCTACAGCTCTTGGTGGGTGCAAGCGAGACAGCGCGTCCGCATGTGTTACTCTTGCCCGGGCGGTAACGAATCTCAAAATCGAACGACGGAAGTTGGGCTGCCCAGCGTTGCTCAAGGGCTCCAAGTTTAGCCGAGGACAGGTGGCTAAGCGGATTATTGTCTGTGAAGACAATGCATTTGTGACCAAGCAAGTACTCACGAAATTTGTCCGTCATAGCCCACTTCAACGCCAAGAACTCCAGCTTCATGGAGCTGTAATTGGCTGGATTTCGCTCTGTCGGTCTCAGACTTCGGCTGGCAAATGCTATAGGCCAGACCTTTCCTTCCTGCTCTTGCGAGAGCACGGCACCTAGGCCTCCATGGCTTGCGTCGACTTCCAAGATGAATGGGAGGGAAAAGTCGGCATATGCAAGGACCGGAGCTGTAGTAAGCTTGGATTTTAAAGCGTCAAAACTCTGCTGATGTCCTTCGGTCCATTTTGCAAAAACTTGCTGTTCTGACCGTCTAGACTTGGACCCCACCAGATCAGCGACAAGGCGATGTAGAGGGGCAGCCAACTTGGCGAAGCCCTCCACAAAACGGCGGTAGTAACTAGCAAACCCAAGGAAGGACCGCAGGGCCAAGATGGTGGTGGGAGGCTGCCAGTTGGCTACCACTTCAACCTTGCTTGGGTCGGTGGAAACACCCTCGGCCGAAATGACGTGGCCCAAATAACCCACTTCTTTTCGGAAGAACGAGCACTTTGACAACTTCGCCTTCAGACCTTAATGCTGTAACCGCTGCAGCACCACTTCCAGTCTCTCAAGATGTTGTCGAAAGGTAGAGGAGAAAACCACAATGTCGTCCAGATACAATAGCAACGACTGACATTGTTGATTTCCAAAGACCCTCTGCATGAGTCGCTGAAAAGTGCTGGGTGCATTGCACAACCCAAAGGGCATACGGTTAAACTCGAACAGTCTGAAGGGAGTACAGAATGCCGTCTTGGGTCGGTCAGCCTCGGCCACCGGAACCTGATTGTACCCGCTGGCTAAATCCATAGTGGAGAACCAGCGGGCTCCAGTGAGTGCATCCAGTGATTCCTCAATCCGAGGGAGAGGGAATGCGTCCTTTCTAGTCCTGTTGTTAAGCTGTCGGTAGTCTACGCATAGGCGTAAGCTACCGTCCTTCTTCTTAACCAGAACAATCGGTGAAGCAAACGGACTGCAACTCTCCCGGATGACCTGCGCACCCAGCAGCTGGTTGATGTGTTCCTTGACCACTTCGTACTCCGACGGCGGGATACGCCGGTAACGCTGACGGATGGGAGTGTCGTCAAGAAGTGGGATCTCATGCGTTATTAAGTTGGTGCAACCCAGGTCGCCATCGTGAGAAGAAAAGACTGAAGCATACTTCCAGAGAAGGAGTTTGGCTTCCTTTTGTTCCTCAGCTGACAGAGCAGACAGATCAATCGCATCCATTTGATCCTGCAGCGTAGGAACCGCAGCCTGGGATGCAATGGTGGCCAGGTAAGATGGAACCTCCGTAACACCAGAAGTTGAGCTCACCACACAAACCTCACGCAAAGCACCAACCTCTGTACGGGGGTAAAGCAACACATCAGAAGTGCCCACATTTACAATGGGTATGTACACAGTACCTCCCTCAACTTAAACCAGTGCTGGAGACGCCAGCAGCCCAGCAGGAAGGCCCCGCTCCAAGGGCTCAAAAAGCACAGAAGTCCCAGAGTGCTGGGCGGAACAGGTGGCTGGAACAAGCTGCATAGTGCCACCAAAAATACGGCAAGCTTTCTTGCCTCGCAGCTTGACCTTGCCAATGAAATCAGAAGGGGAAGTCAGAGAGGCTTGATGACATCTCTGCAATGCCTGAACCACAGACTGTGGTGCTTCAGTAACGGTGGGAAGATCGAACAAGGCAGAGCCATGTTGCCCAAACAAGGTACGATAGCATCGTCGTAAGATGTTCATCCCTAAGACACCCAAGGCAGGAGGAGATGCATCGGCTGGAGGGTCCTTGACAACCAGTATCCCACACCCTGGCAAAGTCCTACCACAGAGCTCGACATCAAGCTCCAAGTAGCCAAGGTATGGTATTGGCTTGAAGCTGAAGCCAATGTCAAGACTGGAGTTTCTCTTGGTCCCAAGTCCCAAAATGTTGCCGGAAAAAGCTTTCCCTGACCGTGGACACCATAGACCCAGTGTCCACCAAGCAAGGAACCTTTACTCCGCCCATAACCACATTCGTGTGTGGACAAGTGCCGACTAGCTTAGCTTCTCCCTCACCCCCCAACATGACTGGTGAGCCAGTGGCAGCTCCCCCCGAACTTTGGCTCCGCAGTTCGACGGGCGCTAGTTTTCCGAATGCTGACCCGTATCTTGCCGAGCGGCTGGCCGCCCGAAGGAGAAGGTGGAAGAGGGGCACGGCCCCGTCTGCACTCCCTGGCGAAATGGCCAGGCTGCTGACACCGCCGGCAAATTACCGGACCACGGTAAGGAGGATGGTTACGCTGCTGATTGATCGGCAGCTGAGCAAGAGCTTCTGTGAGACGATTAAGCTGTTCCTGTTGGAGCTTCAGCATCTGTTTCACCTCCTGCAATTCTGCAGCCTGGGGTGGACTAGCCACTGAAGGAGCAGTCTGGACACCACACTGCAAGCCCATCATCAAAGGAACTGAGTGGCTTCGGCCCCGCACACCCCCTGGCAATCCCTCTCGCTCCCACCTAATTGCCTCCGCCCTAGCCTCCAGCAGGGAGACAGCTGCCTACGTACGAGTTGTTTTAGTTCTCGGCGAAGGGAACCATCGATGACGTTTTCAATAAACTGATTGCGCAGCAAGACGTCTGCATTTGGCATCTCGCTTGGAGCGCTTTGTTTCACCGCAGACATCAAACCCATCAACGCAAGGGAGAACTCTTGAAGGGTCTCCCCATATTGCTGTCGCCTTGAGTAAAATGCCTCTTGCAAAGCAACGTACAAATCAGAACAACCATACAGCTCTCGCAAAACCGCAATAATTTTAGCTGGATCACTTCTATCTGCAGTCGAGCGATATTTTATTTCTTCACGCGCCTCTCCCTCTAAATGGTCGTAAAGAAAGTACGCTTGATCGAACGGGGACAGGTGGCGTGCCCTCATGCAAGCTTGAGCTTCCTCAATCCACTCCTCTAGCCCTATACCTGATCTACCCCTAAACACTGGGCACTTCCTATCTCGGGGTACAAGGACCAGTCGCTCTGTGACAGGAGCGGTAGAAGTGGATGATGCTGGGAGATGTTCAGCAGGAATGGTAGGTGCAGCACTAGGACCAGGCACGGTCGCAGCCTGCTCCTGCTGCAACCTGACATTCTCCGCCCTCAATTGTGCCACCAAATCCCTCAACTCTTGCAGCTCTCCCTCCATTTTCTGCAACTATGCTATGAGTACCGCTGCTACAAAAAAACACAATGGACCCCCCCGCTGGTTCGCCTTAAGCTGCTGCTTATTCACACACAAACAATCACACAGGCAATCTGAAAACCCAAAAGACAAAGAGGAAGGAAAAAAAACAGAACACACGTCTCCGTCTCCACTGAGTTGATCCTGCCGACAACGCCAGATTTGTGGCAACACGAAGGGGTGATTATTAATTTATATAGTAGGGGATCTCTTTACCGACAACGCCACCTTGGGGTAGGGCCCAAGGACCCATATTAAAGGTGAACTATCACCAGAAAGACACTCAGGTTCGTTCGTTCAGGCAGGCAGGAGACGGAGTTCAATGATCATAAAAAAATATTTTATTAATTAAAACAACAGGGTTTGGCACAATAACCAAAAAAAGGAGAAGAGAGCCCAACTAGGGGATACAGACTGAGGCTTACCGGCTGGAGAAGGGGGTGACAAGGGGGAGTGAAGTCAAAAAAGAAAAGGGAGAGCACCCCAAACACACAGCAAAAACGTGAAGTGCACACAAAGCAAATCTTGAACAGGGGTCACACAGCACACAGGGGATCACCACCACCCAGGGAAACCACCACCACCACCGTCGGCCTTCAGCTGTAGGGGAAAAAGGAGAGACACAGTCAAGGCTCAAGTATGAAAAAAGAAAACAAACAATATCCCATAACATAAGGAAACAAATTGTAATGGATTAATAAACTGACAAATATGGATTTAGATCAATAATAAATCAACCAAACAAAAGAAACACAAAGGAAACTAAGGAGTCTCTGGCCAGAGATATCAATTCAACAGTTAATCATCATAACTGATATACACAAATAACTGAGGACTCAAACTGAGGAGTTCCCCTCCCAAATGAAACTTAATTACAATAAGTTCCCCAAAACAAAACAAGGAACTAAAGTAAGAAATTCAAGGAAATCGACCAATGATTAAATAAGAAAATAAACAAAACAATTAAGCCAAACCTTGATTAACACTCACACATACACACGCACACACACACGCACACACGTGCACACACACACAGAGCCCAGTCCAGATGGGTGGCTGAAAGTCCTGATTGAGCTCGTGGCGTCCCACTGATCGGAAGCCCGGTCAGCACGAGCGGCAGCCACACGCATCCAGCAGCACCACACCCGCAGAAGCAGGAGAGCAAGCCGACAGCAGGAAGCAGGTTGACACACACGCAGCCGACAGGAAGCCCAGTCCAAGCCGGCAAAGCAGCAGCAACAGCGAAGCAGCGATAGCCGCGGTAACAGTAGTAGCAGTGGTAGCAGCGGCAGCAGTAGCCGTGGCTAAGAGTAGTAGCAGCAGTAGCAACGGTAGCAGGAGCCGTGGCTAAAAGACCATAAACAAACAGCAATGCTCCTACTTAGCTTAGCGTTCGTGTGTTCTGGTGGCCAGCTGGGTAGAACCGGCGTCCGCCCAAAGAGGGAGAGGGGTGAAGGGAGTCACTGCGGCAGGGGAAGGCAGCCACCGCGTATCCCCCGTGCAGCAGGCTACGCTCCGGTCGGCAGCGATAGACCACCCTGGATAATCGCCTCGACTGCAGGTGAGACGCCAGACCTAATGAAAAGGTTACGGTTTCAGATACATAACACGCAGCCGAATATAAATACAATGCTAAGGTGTGCATACCTATATTCTGCAGCGAGCGGCGAGTGCAACGACCTGGAAGTGGGCGGGGCGAAGAGGCAGGAAGCGAGAGGTCAGGAGGAGGGACACGGCCTTCCTTTATCCCCTTCGCCTGAGCGGTGATAGGCTAATAGCCCAGAAAGGGCGTGGTGAAGCCACGACTTGCGTTCAGTGTGGCAGTGGTATCTCATACCACTACAGTATTTTAAATATTTTTAAGAATTCATCATATGCACTATTTATGTTATTGCTATTATATACAATATCCCAGTTTAGTGCCATTAAGTCATTTTTGAATGCTGTTATTGATACTTCTGTTCTCACTCTCCTGTATACAGTTTTATTGTCAGGTAGATTAGTCTTGTAGTCATTGTCATACACTGTAAAAACTGGCAGATGGTCACTGATGTCACTGATGAGTAGTCCGCTTATTGTATTGTTAACAATGTCATTTGTGAATATATTGTCTATTAGAGTTGCACAGTGGGAAGTTATCCTGCTGGGTCTGGTGATTTTTGGGTACATGCTCATACTATATACGGTGTTAATAAAATCATCGGTCATTTTGTGTTTATTTGGATTAAGGAGATCAATATTGAAGTCTCCACAGATGAAAATTGTTTTATGACTCATTTTATGACTGTGAACATTTCCTCCATCCAGTCCTTGAACAGTTCAATATTTGAGCCCGGTGTCCTATACAACTAATGATTACTGGTCTATTTTTTTCTTTGTACAGTTCAATTGATATGCATTCAAGCATGTTGTCAACAACCATTGACATACTGTCCAACACCCTGACGTTAATATTTCTGTCCACATACAGTACAGGCCAAAAGTTTGGACACACCTTCTCATTCAATGTGTTTTCTTTATTTTCATGACTATTTACATTGTAGATTCTCACTGAAGGCATCAAAACTATGAATGAACACATGTGGAGTTATGTACTTAACAAAAAAAGGTGAAATAACTGAAAACATGTTTTATATTCTAGTTTCTTCAAAATAGCCACCCTTTGCTCTGATTACTGCTTTGCACACTCTTGGCATTCTCTCCATGAGCTGTACTGTATATTGCAACTCCTCCTCCACCTTTATTTTGTCGATCTATATGCACAAACTCATAACCCTCCAAATCAAAGTCCACCCCTTTTTCTGTGTTAATCCATGTTTCAGATATTGCAATGATGTTGAATGATTGTGTAAACTGATTCAAGTAATCCTTGATACTTGCGAATTTTGTATACAGACTCCTGCTGTTAATGTGTATAATTGATAGTTTCCCATCCTTATTGATTTGGTTATATTGTTCACCAGTGTAATAGCAGCAGTAATTATTAATGGCGTTGAAGAGGTAGTTATCCGGGTCTATGTCATGTTCCATATCCAATAAATTGTGTTCATTATATTGAAATGTTTGTAGTTCAAGGTTATCATGTTCATTAATCCTCTGTGTCGTGTTACTGTTGTCTCCAGGAGTAGATGAGTGAGCTCTTTCAGTGTGCATCATGTTTATGTGTTTGTTACCTTACAGTCCAGCCCATGCTGATCATTGGTATTTGTCCAGGGGCCTGTATCACGAAGCAGGATTAATGTCTTAGCGAGGTAATTTCAGGGTTAACCCTGGGTTTTCGGTCTCACAAAGCCGGTTCAGTTCTTATCGGGTTATCACCATGGTAACTTACTCTGAACGGCTATCCTGCTCCGGAGCAGGGTGTTCAGGGTTGAATCTGATCCTATAAAAAGCGCCACCCACTGGCCAATCAGCTGTTCAGAAAAAATGACTCCGCTGACAGAAATGCAGCCCAGTCATGACGGGAAGTTTAATTAATTTGATTGATTTTGATTTGAAAGTTTATTTTGAACATTAAAAAAGACAAGAAAGCAACAACAACAGACAATGAAAAGATTGTTCAAAACGGAGTGGAAAGAAATCGAAATTTCATCCGGACACTTAATAGCACCATTAATTAGTGCCAACCTTTTTTTGTGTTGGAGGAAATGATCCCTGTTAAAGATAATGGGCCTAATTGACAGCTTTGCTGCTGGAAATGTGGAAAGTAGCCTATCATGTCTACACTTCATGGTGTTTGAGGGATTTTCCTTTTTGTTTTTTAAAGAGGGAGACTAGGTATATTTTTGCGCAGCTGTTAATTTCTAGCACAGCTCAATATCAGGATGATTTTATTCAGACTATCAATTTGGTGTTGATATGATTTAATTGTGACGTCAGCTTTAAGCTTTATTGTAGCATATATAGACTAACGTTATGACAAAGAAGACCAATTTATCAGACGCAATGATGTTAGACGATAATTGTAATACACGCAATTCATCTGCGCAGCATTGATTTCATGGGATTCAAGGGTGTGATCAGTGTCAGATGTACAGGTACAGGTACTGTAGCTACTTGAACCAGTGATGAGTAATTTAACCTACACATAATTTTATTTGCTACCTTGTTTTGTCTTGATTTTTCCCTCTCTCCTCCTCTATTTCTTCTTTCCTTACCCGTTTTTTTTTTTTCTTCTCTATTATGTGATTTCATTGATGTTTTGACAGGGGAATTTCTTTGATAAGCTTTTAGTGGCTTCTAACCTCTCCAGCACTTTTCTTTTTTTAATCCTGTAAATTTTATACTGTCTGTTTTTAACATTATGTGCAAATAAACTAATCTAAACTAAAACTAAATATTATTCATCCCGTTATGCGTTGCCACGCATGTTTCCTCCTCCTGCAGCTGCCATGGTGTTGGCCTTTTCTGTAATGTTGCTTTTCTCCTCCTCATATTTTAGTAGAATTGATCTCTGATCCTCACTAGAAATACTTTTTTCCCTCACATCAGGCGCTCTGTGAGGACGCTCAGTGACGCTGCGCTTCTCTCATGATTGTGATTGGTCCGCTGCGTGCACGTTCACAGCTCATGATAAAGCAACCCTGGGTTGAGTTACCGAGTTGATATCCAGCGCCGTGATACCAATTATCCTGATTGCCATTGTTAGGGTTAGTCAACCCAGGATAGGTCTGGGTAACCCAGGAAAGGTTGGTCTCGCTTCGTGATACAGGCCCCAGGTCGTTGATAGCCTATTTTTAACCATCGGTACTTTGGCCTCCTCTGGTGTTTCGTTTAGTTTAATGAATATTTGGAATTTGTAGTCCAGGTATGTTGATTTTTTTTCTGTTTCTTCAGGTAGCATGCTTGTTTGGCGATGTCTGCATTGTGTTTGGTCAGCTGCCCGTTGATGAATACGTTTGTCCCTTTTAGTTTCCTCCCCTGTTTCAGCAGTGCAATCTTGTGCTTTCTGTTTACAAACCTCATGATGACAGCTGGTTTGTCTTTGGCGTTTCTGGCAGAGTGTGGCAAGCTTCGATGTTCCCACAGTCCAGCTCTATGCCTCTGGTCTGCAAAAAAGCGGCCACCTGTTGTTCTGTGGAGCTGACATCCATGTCTCTGGGCTCTTCCCCGTTGGTGGCGGCCACCACCCAAGCGTATGACCGGGGTTTTATATCGAGCCCAGTGATGATGATGTCGTTCATCCTGGTGTATTGCTCCAGGTCGGCAAGTCTGCTCTCAAGAAAGACAATCCTCTTATCCTTCTCCTCATTCTGGATGCGGAGGGATTTCACCTCCTCCACCAGCGTCAAGATGACCTTCTGCTGCAGCCTGACAGCGGAAACTTCTTCGGCTAGGAAATCGAGCGACTTTTTAATGTTGTCGACCTCCGGCACCTTCTTTGGACCCATCTTTTGTCCGGTTGTGCTGGTTATTTTTAGCGCTGTCAACCATTAGCCAAATCAGCTGTTAGCTCACTCAGCTGTTAGCTCAGCGGCTAGTTACTAGTCGGCAACTAGCTCCGCTCCTGTCCTTTCAGTCCGTTTCCAAAATCGGCATTTTTTCCAAGCAGGGGTCGAACCGGGAGATCAAGCACTTACTCCAATGTCCGTAATCAAGAATCAGTAGTCAAAGAGTCCAGAAATAGTAATCAAAAACCAAGCACCGAGCACAGGAAACAAACTCACACTCCTTCTTCAGCGGAAACGGAAACGTACATCATCACATCCCACTGACCACAAGTTTCTGTGATGCTAAATAGGCTACTTCAATAATTACAACAGTCCAATATTGATATACAGTAGTCTACGTATAGTTTATGATGAATATATTTAGTATTTGACAATTAAACTTCACCATCAGTCACACACAACATGTACTCTGTTAACAGAATGAACCTTCAGATCAGACAAATTAAACCAAAATCTCTGAAATTCAACAAAAAGAAAAGTTTATCTTAAACATCATATTGTTGAGTGAACATCTAAACCAATCAGCTTTAAGATCAGGTGAGAGCCAGGCGTTTCCCATCATGCTCCAGGTCTTGCAGTTGGTGGAGAGCAACTGCAGCGCATGGCTCTAAAAACTGCGGTCGCTTCGCTATCGTGAGATTATCGCTGTTCACTTTTGTATGATGCCAGAGCAAGTCGGGATTAAGTCGGACACAAAGCTAACTGGCACGCATTGTGTGGTGATCGCTGGTGATCGAATCTGCACGGGCCTGGCTCATCTCGAACGAGCCTATTATGACAGGCCCTAGTGCATACTAGTTAAAGGGTTTTTTTGGAGGAGTTTTTCCTTATCCGCTGTGAGGGTCCTAAGGACAGAGGGATGTCGTATGCTGTAAAGCCCTGTGAGGCAAATTGTGATTTGTGGTATTGGGCTTTATAAATAAAATTGATTGATTGATTGATAGTTACGAAGTACACACACACATACAGCATTACTGTGCATTCCCACCAAAAGCTTCATGAGCGTTATAAGCGGCCAGCAGCCATTCATTTTCAATGCACACTGACGATGAAGGACGTCAGGGGCGTCGGCTGCAGTGAGTGGCGCGATGCCAGCGACCTGAACATCAAGTAGAAGTTGAGAGAAGCTGAACTTTATGCAAATGAGCAGTGCCGCCGCCAAAGCAGCAGCCAATTTCAGACCGGGATTCTCAAGGCAAGGCCGGACAAAACTGAAAGAGAAGACGAATGTGGTGGAGAAACTTACCGGCACGGTCTGGGCTCTTCCGGAGCTGTACCAGCCAGTGAAATTCCCCGTGCAGTTGCTGGGTTTGCAGGACTCTGTGGACCCAGATGGACCGACAGCTCCAGGCCCTGCTTTTTCTCAGCAATACGCTGATGCAATACAAAGGAGGCTTCCGAAAGTGCGATCCATGAGCTCCCGCTTATTTACCACCAATTACATTTCTCAATGGTCCTACGTGCCAACAGGAGGGTAAAATCATAATAGTAAAAGACTCATAAAGGTTATATGACTGTATTTATTAGCGTTATTTTAATTGTGTAGTGATAGTCATGAATAATACATAGTGAAGACATAAATGATAGTATATTTGTTCATCCTTGTAAGCTGGAGCTGGCAGTGTGAGTGATGTCAGAGCGTCCAGAGCGCCCGCAGGCGACTATGAAGCTTTTGCACAGTTAGGCTTATAGCCTGTATATTTTACAAGTAGCAAGCTCCGAGGCTGAGACATGAGGCCAATGCGGAAGTGCCCATAACTGCAGTTCATCAAATGTCCACTTGAGGCTGGCTCCAAAACAGAGTCAATCCCCACAGACCCCCATGTTAAAATGTCAAACTTTACACCTGAAATAAACATGTTTACAGCCAGGTACAAAAAAAAATGTTTTTGTCTCTTCAGCTACCTTCAACACTCAAGACAGCTGTACAGGGGGTAAATCTTTATATACAGTCATGTTAAAAAATTAGGACACCCTATGAAAGCCTGTATGTTTTTTTAACATATTTGGACATATGGATATTTAATATCAATTTTAACAATACTGAGAGATTCAAGTAATATAACTAAACAATTAAAACTGAAGAAAAGACTTTTTACAACTTTCTGTAAAATGTAATTTAAAAAAAAATGCAATTTCTGGTGAGGAATAAATTAGGACACCCCCACATTTATTCCCACTTAAAATTGCTAAAATCACACACAGTTGTATCACATCATGTACTCATGATTAGAACATTGTTACTCAGCATTTTGAAGGAGGCTTGCCCTATTTAAACCTCAGACATTTTGTCTGGTGTGCTCCTGACTTTTGAAGTGAGAGTGAACACCATGGTGAGATTGAAAGAGCTGTCTGAGGCCATCAGAAAGAGGATTGTAGAAGCTTAGGAGTCTGGTAAGGGATTTAAAAAGATCTCAAAAGAATTTGAAATCAGCCATTCCACTGTCCAGAAAATAGTCTACAAGTGGAGGACATTCAAATCAACTGCCAAGATGCCCAGATCTGGCCGTCCAAGCAAGTTCACCCGGAGGGCAGACGCTAAAAGAAGTTCTTTTAGATGCTAAAAGAAGTCTCCAAAAACCCTAAAATGTCAGCATGGGACCTACAGCAGGCTCTTGCTACTGTTGATGTGAAAGTGCATGCCTCTACAATCAGAAAGAGACTGCACAAGTTTAACTTTCATGGGAGGTGTGCAAGGAGGAAACCTTTCAGGGGCGGCTGGCCAATAGAGGGCAATAGGGCGCCGCCCCTCCTTGAGCCACAAAAGAAAAGAAAGATGATGATAATAAATGTATGATTATCATCATCATTATTGTCATATAAACACACAATATATTAATTATTCTGATAATTTTCACTTGAAACAGCTCGTCCTGCCTCTGAATATCCAATCAGCCGCAGTGTGGAGTCACGTTTCGACCCTTTGGGGCCCCCAATCACTCTCATAGACTTTCATGTAAAAGGCTTTTTTTTCTAAATGCAGGCACTCCAATGCAATCTCTATGGGTTCCGGGAGGGCTCACCCCAACATGTTTTCGTCATACGTAAACCACCAAGTATCATTCATGTGCACTTTGGATGGTCCGATTTCCCATGTCAGGAAGTCGGTACTTCATTGTGTGTTCATGAGCGTTTAAGTCGTAATGTGGAGACAACATGAACATTACAAAGAAGATGTGCTGTATTTTATTACTCAAAATGTTTAAAAAACACATCGTCTGTCACAGTCCCTGTCTCTCATTCCCCTCCTGTCACTCTGCTGCAGTGATTTTCCACTCTCCCTCCCTCTGCTCCACTCTACCTGCCAGCCACGCCCACCTTATCAGCCCAACTCTGCTCACCTGCCTACACAGCTGCAGCTCATCATAATCAGCCCTGCATATAAGCCTCTCCAGCACTCTCACTCGTTGCCAGATTGTTCTTCAGCGTCATGCGAGACTTTCCAGCATTCATCTCCTGTCTGATCTCCCGGTGCCGACTCTGCCTGTTCCCGACCTGCTCTCCTTGTCTGCCTCCCGGTAAACTCACCTGCCTTCTGTCCCTGACCTCGTGCTCTGCCTCAGCGTTTCTGGTATCTGACTGCTCGGCTGGTAACAACTCCTCCGCCTGGCCTCGTCTATCCTCCTGCCTGCTCCCCATCGGTGCCTCTGCCTTCGCGGACTGCTCATCTGGCTACGACCCCCCCCCCCCCCCCGCCTGCCTCCGACCACTCCTCTGCTCTCTCCCCGTCGACACCTCCGCATGTGCAGCCGGCTCTTCGGGCCACGGAGCTTCCTCCTCCTCGTCATCGGCTGAGGATGAGACTGGAAGATGGCTACAAGAGACATCTTAATTAAATTATTTTAGCCACCTAGCTATTAGGTGATAGGGTGTCCTAACTTTTTCCTCAGTTACCATACGCATTTTTGTTATCTTTTGTTTAATGAGTAAAACAAGGTTAATTTTTGTTGTTTACCTGCAATTAAATCACTTTATTTTCCAGAGATAAATAAAAACAAGATTAATCAATCAATTTCCAATCAATCAATTTTATTCATAAAGCCCAATATCACAAATAGCAGTTTGCCTCAGAAGGCTTTACAGTATATGACATCCCTCTGTCCTTTGGACCCTCGCAGCTGATAAGGAAAAACTCCCCCAAAATAACCCTTTAATGCGGAAAAAAAATGGTAGAAATTTCAGGAAGAGCAACTGAGGAGGGATCCCTCTTCCAGGACGGACAGACGTGCAATAGATGTTGTACAGAGTAGATCAACATGATAAATTAACAGTAATCTCTATGACAAAATGATACATAGAGAGAGAGAGAGAGAGAGAGAGAGAGAGATGCAGGACAGACAGTAATGATAATAGCTTACAACAACATTAATTTAAGTAATAATATTACAATAATAATTACGGCTATTGTGGTACAATATGTTGTAGGTATATATTAATATATGATAGTATATATATGTGACACTAATGTGTGTATAATGACAGTAGAGGTATAATATACTAATAACTAATAATAACAGCCACAGTAAGCCGTATCAGGCAGGACCATGGCAGCAGCACAACCACACACGTCACACCATCCAGGCACCGCTGCAATATGAGTTAACCTGTGAGACAGTGGAGCACAAAGGCCCCGGAGAAGAAGCCCAGTTAGTGACATGCAGTAGAGCCGAGCTAGCAAGATGCAGTAACAGGACATGAGTGTTAGCAAAGGAGAGAGAGAAAGAGAGGGGGAGAAGGTGCTTGTTATTAGACATCGATATGTGAACATTTCTTAAAAAAGAACTGAATATTTAATGGGGTATCCTGATTTTTTCACGACTGTAACTTACATGCTTAGGGCCCAAACTTGCACATATTTAAGGGTGGAGCCACTTGATTGACAGGTTGTCTGCATGGCATCACTACCAGACCTGCAATCTATGAGTCAGATCCACTCCTTACTCCAACACAGCTCTGCCCCTCATCCAAATATGGTCACTTCTGGAGCAAAAAAAAAAAAACAAAATAGCGATGGTTGAAATGCTGAACTACAGGCTTCAGTCATTCAGTCAGTCTGTACATTCAAAACAGTCCCTGAGAGACTCACGGATCTCCAGGGATCACTTCATGACTGAGAGGGTGGTAACAGGCAACTTTAATACCAGTGTTGGGCAGTACGTTACAGTAACGGCGTTAGTTTTTGCAGTAACTAATACTCTAACGCGTTAGTTTTTAAATTCAGTAACTCAGTTACGGTTACCAAATGGTCCGTTATTTTTGGCCAGGTTTTAAAATGGCGCGCAGCATGCAGTATTCCTTCACAAACTGAAGTTCCCTTTCACTAAAACATTTTAGCCCTAAACAATAAAAGATAGTCAAGTCAGATAGAGATATATGAACAATTCTTACCAGAGCATCTTAATGAAACACTTCTCTCACCATTTCTGAAGTCACTGTCGACCTGCTGGCCTCACCACAGTGCTGTAACATTACATTAAGCGGTGGCACTTCTGTAGATTTTTAGAAGCTTGATTTGCTTTCAAAAGGGTGAGTTTCCAAATTATTCCTGTTACAACTCTATAGGGATATTGCACTGCAGCCTAGGTGAGTTTTGGTGAGAGATATGTGTGTAATTGTTGCTGCATATTTGCCAGGCTACTGTTCAGTAAATGTCTAAAATGTGTGTTTGTTAAGTCATAACCATAACAACAATAGAACGATTTCTGATATTTCAGCCATATTCTTTATTTTTCAGTTTGGATCGAGATGCATCAAGAGAGTCTCCTGTGTCCCCGGGCATCTTCGACGCGCACTCTCCCTGTGCTTTTGATGCAGTGCAGCCAGGCCCAAGCACTTCGTGTGAGGCAATAGGCATCCATCAAGTGGTGGGTGAAAATAAAAAAACAACTTAAGTTTTTTGCATCTTGAGTATGCTGTCTCACTAGCTTTTGTGAGTGATTGCAGCCCAGCAGAAGACCCAGATGATCTGCAGGCACTGCGGAGACAAAAAGTTAAGCTGCAAATTAAAGTGTTGCGGCTCCAAGAGGAGTACTGCAGCCCGGCCTTTAAAAAAAGGAAAAGATACTGACTGACTAATAAAACGAATTAATAAAAAGGCACCATGTGTATCAGTGATTTCTTGTTATTTTTACCCAAAGTGGAGGTTGGCGAAGTGTTGTCTGAAGGCTGCCCCATCACATGGATGAATGTGATGGGGCATCGTCATTGTCATCATCTGCTGGTGTGAGTGGGACATTATCCCCAATTAGGTGACACCCAGGTAGCACAATGTGCCTTTCAAATAGCTGCTTCAGGCCACTTTCATTTAGGATCCTCGCATCATGGGTGGACCCAGGCCACCTGGGTACCACATCCAAGATGTTGTAGTTTGCATCAAACACTACTTGCGTGTTGATACTGTGGTACCTCTTCCTGCTTACATAAACGCTCTCGTCCACGCTTGGATCGATGATCCTAATATGTGTGCCATCGATTGCACCGACCACTCCAGGGAAGCCAGCTATTTGCATGAATGCAGTTTGCTTCTGTTGAATTACCCGGGGTGTAGTTGGGAAGTCAATGAAAGGCATGACGAGGTGAGGAGCAGTAAGGGCCATTATTGTTTCCATAACAATTCTGCTAATTGACGGTTGTGATGGAATCATCAGCATTACACTGTTGCATTTTTCCAGTGGCGAGATATCGAAGCATTGTGATGACCTTTAATTCTGCCATGAAAGCTCTGCTGCGTGATGTTACTGATGAGATGATGTCCCTTATTAAATCTGTGACAAAAATAATACCCACTTTGTCCAGACGATACCGTTTGATCAGCTGCTCGTCATTAAACAAAGCCAGGACATCCTTCCGCTCCCGGAACGTTCGCGCACAGTGCCATCCTCTACTGGCAACTCCTAACCACTTAGGACACCTCTGGAGGTCTCTTAAATATCTGGGGGAGTAGGAGTGATTCTTAGACTTGAGAAGGTTGATAAATAGTTTTTATTCTTAAGTTTGAGAGTAGGACTAAATTTCACAAATTCTCAGCACTTAAGACTAAAATGGCACTCAAGACGCTTGATAAATACGGCCCCTGATCTGCACAGAGGTGGTAGGGCAGAGGCACTGTAGGCGTCCTTGGTATTTCCAAAAACAAATCCAGTGTCTTATACTCCCTGGTGGGACAGTCCACATACTGAACAAACCTAGTCAGATGGGAGGAGAGCGTAGTGTTGTGAAAATCCCACATTATTGCAATAAATGGTGGGTGCTGGATCTGAATTCTAGCAACTGTTCCATGGATGACGTCACATGTCACTGCCGTTGATGCCCGTGTCCTGACAAATAGAGCTACCGCTCAGAATGACCTACCAACATGATGTGCGCATGTGCAGAGCGAAAAAATTTTTTCCAGAGGACACACCCATAATTTTAAAATACCCGGGATCTTCACAGGTAGGAAATATCTATCAGAATGGACTATTACCTCTATAAATGTAATTAAAAATATGGTAGCTTGTTCTGTCAGGTAGGAAATATCTATCAGAATGGACTATTACCTCTATAATAGAGGTAATAGAGGTAGAGAAATCTGCTGCTTCCTCTGCAAGCTGCTTTGCAACCTGCCTCCACCCATCACTGGCTGTTGTCCTGTTTCTGCATTTACCCACGCCTTGACTACCGGCACCACCTAGCAGTTAGCTTAGCTCAAGCTAGCCAACGTGCTACATCCATAGCTTAGCTCAAGCTAGCCAACGTGCTACATCCATGGCCTGTGACAATATAATGCTCACAAAAGCAAATAAACAGATTACAGACCTTAAGGAAGACATCCGCTGACTATCCCAGGAACTGCAAGATAAACAGGCCATGTTGACTTCCTGCCTGGACCTGGCACACGAACAGTCCTTGCACATTGTCTCCCTCAAAGCGGCCCTCCAGGACACCGTCCCATGGGATACCTCCACCGGTCCGCGGCCTTCCTCCTCCTCCACACCCAGCGTCCAGACATCCTGGGCTGAAGTTGTGATCCGCGACAGAAAGAGACTCCAGGATGCAACTGCCTCTCCTCCTCACCTGAGCCTCTCCAATCGCTTCGAGGCGCTAGCAGACAACCCAGATCTTCGCCCGGTTAGCATAGCTCAAGCTAGCCAACGTGCTAGCCCCGCCGCTAGCTCTCTGCACACGGCTGGTGGTGGTTGTGCAACGCCTGGCTCTGGAAAAGCCACTGGCCCCTCTCCGCCTGCGGCTACTGGTGCTTCGCCCTCGGGCTCAGGTAGCTCCACATCTGGGGTAACTTTAGCTAGTCCTACACCTGCGGCTGATGGTGTCCCCATGGCTTCCCGCTCCGACGGCCCCACGGTCCCCGGTGCCGTGGCGGTTGCTGGGGTGCCGTCTCCCCGCTCCAGCTGCCCTGCCTCTGGGATCATCGTGGCTGGCTCCACACTGGCAGCTGGCAATGTACCCGCGGCTCACCGCCCCGGCGGCCCGGCGCAAATGGGTGACGTGGAGCCCTCCTCCCCGCCAGCACCCGCCGGTACCCAGAGTTGCTCTGCTGCGGTCCCGCATCACCAGCTTTCCTGCCAGACAACTACCTCTGCTTCACGTCGCAAATTCCTGAAGGAAGCCGTCCTCAGACGCTCCGGAGGCTTCCTCCACCCCACGCTCCCAGCAGACTCTCCTCCTCCTAGGGCTGTAACGGCCGATCCACCGCAACACCTGTCCGATCGTGCCCGGTCACCGACCCCGCAGCCAGCGAACGACCCGGACGCTGGCTCGCCACCATCCAACCCGGCAAAAACCCTTCCACGCCCGCTCTTCCCTCCAACCACCCTGATCATCGGAGATTCCATCACAAGGAATATCCGCTTCATCAATGCCACCACCTGTTGTTTCCCCGGAGCCACAGTCCCGGTAATCCTGGGAAAACTCCCTGGGCTGCTGCAGTCACTCCCTTCCTCCATTACCCGCATCGTGGTGCACGTAGGGACCAACGACCTGGCTCGGGGCGCCTCTGAGCTGACCAAAAGTGCTTTCACCTCCCTCCTGGACTTCCTACGCACTTGTGGAAAGTCCGTTTTTATCTCCGGTCCCATTCCCACACTTGGTCGTGGGGATGCTCGCTTCTCCAGGCTGCTCCTGCTGAATACCTGGCTCAGGCCTGCCTGCTATGCTCAAGGCTTCAACTTCGCCGACAATTTTAATCTTTTCTGGAACCGTCTCTCTTTCTTCAAACACGATGGCATTCACCCTACCTCCCTGGGAAGCCGCACGCTGGCAGCCAATATTCAGCATGCCGTACATCACGCGCCACGTGCATGACTATTTACATCACACGCCCCCTCTACCGACACACTTCCTCACCCCGTTCCAACTGCAGCACAGAGCACAGCCCCGCTCACCAGCGCCCCCGTCCGACCATATCAAACATTAACCCTCCCACCTGAGACATTCCCCATACAGTCCATCATAAAGCACAGACCACCCCGCCCTTACTGCACTAAGACTGTGAATTACAAAAACCTATCCCCCATCTTCTGCACTCCTGCCACCCCCTGTACTACTCAAACCCTACAACACCTGAAACTGGCTCTACTCAACACCCGCTCACTGACCAACAAAAGTGCCATCCTACATGAATTCATCACTGACAATAAACTGGACTTCCTCTGCCTCACCGAAACCTGGCACAAACCCCTGGATTACTTCTCCCTAAACCAGACCACACCCACTGACTACACCTACACCGACAAACCCCGCCCAGACGGACGGGGTGGTGGCGTTGCTGCCATCTACAAGAAATGCTTTAAAATATCCACAATCTCCATACCTTCTGCTCAGTCCTTCGAACAAGTCACCCTCAAACTGTCTGGTCCCACTTCCCTGGTCATCGCCATCATTTACCGCCCTCCCAAAACAAACAACTCCTTCCTCTCAGACCTCACCAAATTCCTCACCCAGCTATCCGCCGTATCCCCCTCAATTCTCCTGCTGGGGGACTTCAATATCCACATCGATGATCCAAACTGCAAAAGTGCAATAGACCTCCTGGAACTGCTCCACTGCCTTCACTTCACCCAGCATGTCAACTTCCCCACCCACTGTCGCGGCCACATCCTGGACCTAGTCTGCTCCGCCGGTCTCACCCTCCACCAACTCTCCCGTACCAACCTCCACATCTCGGATCACCTGGCCATCACTGTGGACTTCAAGACCCCCCTCCCTCCCCCAAAACTCAAACGCATTATATCCTTCAGAAATATCAAGTCCATCTCCCCCTCTGCTTTCTCTGACTCACTGGCAAATACTCTGTCCACATTCATCACCCTGCTGACCCCAAACCCCTGGTCACCCTCTACAACAACACACTGTCCCTCTGCCTCGACAAACTGGCTCCCTTAAAAACCAAAACTGTCTCATTTACTCACTCTTCTCCCTGGTACACTCCTGAGCTCCGTCACATGAAAACCTGTAAGCGCCAGCTTGAAAGACTTTACAAGAAAACCAGTCTCACAGTCCATCTCCATGCCTATACAGACCACCTTTCAAACTACAAAGACGCCCTCACTGCCGCCTGGTCCAACTACTACTCACAACTCATTCACTCTGGCTCCAATAACCCCAAGACTCTCTTTTCCACCGTCAATAAACTCCTCAAACCCTGCGACAACACCCTCTCCTCCATCACAGCTGACAAATGCAACTCCTTCCTGGCATTTTTTCAATCAAAGATCGAAACCATCTACACTCAACTCAGCAACCCGCCCCCCATCTCAGTCTCTCCGGCGCTCACCGCCTCCACCACCACTCAACCACTGTCACACTTCACCCCTGTCTCCCCCCTGGAACTCCTCCCCATCATCTCCAAGATGAAAAGCTCCACTTCCGTCCTGGACCCCATACCATCCTCCATCATCAAAGTCTGCCTCACAACTATCTCCCCACTCATCACTACCATCATTAACTCCTCCCTCACCTCTGGCTCTATCCCTAAATCCCTGAAACTGGCCGCTGTCACCCCCATCCTCAAAAAACCTGGCCTGGACCCTGACGTCATCTCAAATTTCCGTCCCATCTCGAACCTTCCCTTTCTGTCAAAAATTCTGGAACGTGTTGACGCCTCCCAAATCAAAACCCACCTCCGCTCTCATGAACTATATGAACCATTTCATTCCGGATTCCACCCTCAACACAGTACCGAAACCGCCCTCCTCAAAATCACTAACGACCTCCTCCTCTCTGCCGACTCTGGCCACCTTAACATACTCATCCTCCTCGACCTCACAGCTGCCTTTGACACCATCAACCACACCACTCTGCTGTCCCGCCTACAAACTTCCCTCAACATCACTGGCTCTGCTCTCTCCTGGCTCAAATCATACCTCACCGACAGACATCAGTTCATCCACGTCAACAACTGCACCTCTGCCACCGTCCCCCTGCTTCAAGGTGTCCCTCAGGGCTCAGTGCTTGGTCCTCTTCTCTTCATCATCTACCTACTCCCCCTTGGTTCCATCATCCGTCATCATGGTCTCCATTTCCACTGCTACGCTGATGACATCCAAATCTACATCTCCACAAAATCCATCACCCCGGCCACCCGCTCTACCCTCACCAACTGTCTGACTGAACTCCAATCATGGCTGCAAGCCAACTTCCTCAAACTCAACTGTGACAAATCTGAAATAATACTCATCGGCCCAAAATCCTCACCCACACCAGCTCCCGTGAACATATAACCCCTGTCCTGCAAAACCTACACTGGCTCCCTGTCCCGTACAGAATCAATTTCAAGATCCTCCTCCTCACCCACAAAGCCCTCCACAGCCAGGCCCCCTCCTACATCACGGACATGCTCCACCACCACACTCCCTCCCGCAACCTTCGATCATCCGACAAAAACCTCCTCTCACCCCCACACAGGACCAAGCACCGAGCCTGGGGCGACAGAGCCTTCTCCATAGCTGCCCCCTCCCTCTGGAACACCCTCCCTATACACATCCGTGACTGTCCAAATCCATCCACCTTCAAATCACTCCTCAAAACCCACCTTTTCAAATCCGCTTTTAACCTTTAACATTAGCTTTTCGTTCTCGGTTCCTCATGTGCCCTCCTTTTCTTTGTTTTGCACTATGCTTTTGCACCTTGTTGTTTTATGTTGTCTTTGTCTGCTGTTTATGTCTTTGCACTTACATGTATGTACTTCTTTTCTTTGGTTTTAAATGTAAAGCGTCTTTGAGAGCTGTAAAAGCGCTGTATAAATAAAATGTATTATTATTATTATTATTATTATTACAAACGTAATTAAAAATATGGTAGGCTCATTCTGTCAGGTAGGAAATATCTATGAGAATGGACTATAACCTCTATAAATATAATTATAAGTAGAGTAGCTCATTCTGTCAGGTAGGAAATATCTATCAGAATGGACTATTACCTCTATAAATGTGATTAAAATATGATAGCTCATTCTGTCAGGTACAAAACCCAAAACCAGTGAAGTTGGCACGTTATGTAAATCGTAGATAAAAACAGAATACAATGATTTGCAAATCCTTTTCAACTTATATTCAATTGAATACACTGCAAAGACAAGATGTTTAATGTTCAAACTGAGAAACTTTATTTTTTTTTTGCAAATAATCATTAACTTAGAATTTAAAGGCAGCAACACATTGCAAAAAAGTTGGCACAGGGGCCTTTTTACCACTGTGTTACATCGCCTTTCCTTTTAACGACACTCAGTAAATGTTTGGGAACTGAGGAGACCAATTTTTGAAGCTTTTCAGGTGGAACTCTTTCCCATTCTTGCTTGATGTACAGCTTAAGTTGTTCAACAGTCCGGGGTCTCCGTTGTCGTATTTTACGCTTCATAATGCGCCACACATTTTCAATGGGAGACAGGTCTGGACTACAGGCAGGCCAGTCTAGTACCCGCGCTCTTTTACTATGGAGCCATGCTGTTGTAACACGTGCAGAATGTGGCTTGGCATTGTCTTGCTGAAATAAGCAGGGGCGTCCATGAAAAAGACGTTGCTTGGATGGCAACATACAGTACAGGCCAAAAGTTTGGACACACCTTCTCATTCAATGCATTTTCTTTATTTTCATGACTATTTACATTGTAGATTCTCACTGAAGGCATCAAAACTATGAATGAACACATGTGGAGTTATGTACTTAACAAAAAAAGGTGAAATAACTGAAAACATGTTTTATATTCTAGTTTCTTCAAAATAGCCACCCTTTGCTCTGATTACTGCTTTGCACACTCTTGGCATTCTCTCCATGAGCTTCAAAAGGTAGTCACCTGAAATGGTTTTCCAACAGTCTTGAAGGAGTTCCCAGAGGTGTTTAGCACTTGTTGGCCCCTTTGCCTTCACTCTGCGGTCCAGCTCACCCCAAACCATCTCGATTGGGTTCAGGTCCGGTGACTGTGGAGGCCAGGTCATCTGCCGCAGCACTCCATCACTCTCCTTCTTGGTCAAATAGCCCTTACACAGCCTGGAGGTGTGTTTGGGGTCATTGTCCTGTTGAAAAATAAATGATGGTCCAACTAAACGCAAACCGGATGGGATGGCATGTCGCTGCAGGATGCTGTGGTAGCCATGCTGGTTCAGTGTGCCTTCAATTTTGAATAAATCCCCAACAGTGTCACCAGCAAAACACCCCCACACCATCACACCTCCTCCTCCATGCTTCACAGTGGGAACCAGGCATGTGGAATCCATCCGTTCACCTTTTCTGCGTCTCACAAAGACACGGCGGTTGGAACCAAAGATCTCAAATTTGGACTCATCAGACCAAAGCACAGATTTCCACTGGTCTAATGTCCATTCCTTGTGTTTCTTGGCCCAAACAAATCTCTTCTGCTTGTTGCCTCTCCTTAGCAGTGGTTTCCTAGCAGCTATTTGACCATGAAGGCCTGATTGGCGCAGTCTCCTCTTAACAGTTGTTCTAGAGATGGGTCTGCTGCTAGAACTCTGTGTGGCATTCATCTGGTCTCTGATCTGAGCTGCTGTTAACTTGCGATTTCTGAGGCTGGTGACTCGGATGAACTTATCCTCAGAAGCAGAGGTGACTCTTGGTCTTCCTTTCCTGGGTCGGTCCTCATGTGTGCCAGTTTCGTTGTAGCGCTTGATGGTTTTTGCAACTCCACTTGGGGACACATTTAAAGTTTTTGCAATTTTCCGGACTGACTGACCTTCATTTCTTAAAGTAATGATGGCCACTCGTTTTTCTTTAGTTAGCTGATTGGTTCTTGCCATAATATGAATTTTAACAGTTGTCCAATAGGGCTGTCGGCTGTGTATTAACCTGACTTCTGCACAACACAACTGATGGTCCCAACCCCATTGATAAAGCAAGAAATTCCACTAATTAACCCTGATAAGGCACACCTGTGAAGTGGAAACCATTTCAGGTGACTACCTCTTGAAGCTCATGGAGAGAATGCCAAGAGCGTGCAAAGCAGTAATCAGAGCAAAGGGTGGCTATTTTGAAGAAACTAGAATATAAAACATGTTTTCAGTTATTTCACCTTTTTTTGTTAAGTACATAACTCCACATGTGTTCATTCATAGTTTTGATGCCTTCAGTGAGAATCTACAATGTAAATAGTCATGAAAATAAAGAAAACACATTGAATGAGAAGGTGTGTCCAAACTTTTGGCCTGTACTGTATGTTGCTCCAAAACCTGTATGTACCTTTCAGCATTAATGGAGCCTTCACATATGTGTAAGTTGCCCATGCCTTGGGCACTTATACACCCCCATACCATCACAGATGCTGGCTTTTGAACTTTGCGCCTATAACAGTCCGGATGGTTCTTTTCCTCTTTGGTCCGGAGGACACGACGTCCACAGTTTCCAAAAACAATTTGAAATGTGGACTCGTCAGACCACAGAACACTTTTCCACTTTGCATCAGTCCATCTTAGATGAGCTCGGGCCCAGCGAAGCCGGCGGCGTTTCTGGGTGCTGTTGATGAATGGCTTTCGCTTTGCATTGTAGAGTTTTAACTTGCACTTGCAGATGTAGCGACGAACTGTAGTTACTGACAGTGGTTTTCTGAAGTGTTCCTGAGCCCATGTGGTGATGTCCTTTACACACTGATGTCGGTTTTTGATGCAGTACCGCCTGAGGGATCGAAGGTCACGGGCATTCAATGTTGGTTTTCGGCCTTGTCGCTTACGTGCAGTGATTTCTCCAGATTCTCTGAACCTTTTGACGATATTACGGACCGTAGATGATGAAATCCCTAAATTTCTTGCAATAGCTCGTTGAGGAATGTTGTTCTTAAACTGTTCGACAATCAGCTCACGCATTTGTTCACTAAGTGGTGACCCTTGCCCCATCCTTGTTTGTGAATGACTGAGCATTTCAGGGAAGCTGCTTTTATGCCCAATCATGGCACCCACCTGTTCCCAATTAGCCTGTTCACCTGTGGGATGTTCCAAATAAGTGTTTGATGAGCATTCCTCAACTTTCTCAGTCTTTTTTGCCACTTGTGCCAGCTTTTTTGAAACATGTTGCAGGCATCAAATTCCAAATGAGCTAATATTTGCAAAAAATTACAAAGTTTACCTGTTCGAACATTAAGTAACTTGTCTTTGCAGTGTATTCAATTGAATATAGGTTGAAAAGGATTTGCAAATCATTGTATTCTGTTTTTATTTACGGTTTACACAACGTGCCAACTTCACTGGTTTTGGGTTTTGTAGAAAATATCTATCAGAATGGACTATTACCTCTATAAATGTTATTAAAAATATGGTAGCTCATTCTGTCAGGTAGGAAATATCCACCTCTGTTTTTGCCACTCGCCTTCACGTAGACACAGTAGAGAAGCCAGGTAAGTTCACACTATGGCAAGCCATTTTAATATTTAATCGCTAAGTTTGACTATCCGGAATTACCATTATAGATATCAACAACATGATTTTGACTAGTCGTAATGTCATTGTGACATCATTCTGACTAGTCAAAACTACAGTTACAGATATCTATAACGTCATTCTGACTAGTCAAAACTACAGTTACAGATATCTGTAATTCAGTTTTTACTAGTAAGATTCAAACTATTTTTGCCATTCATGTGTATGGGGTTTGTCATTATAGATATCTCCAATGTAGTTGCGGATATCTGCAATTCTTATTGTGGATATCCGCAACTGAATTGGAGATATCTGTAATTCAGCTGCAAATATCTACAACGTCATTTTGACTGGTCATAATTCAAATACAAGATATCTACGTCATTCTGACTATCTGAAACTTAATCCAAGATATCTAGAAAGGACCATGTAGATATCTTCAATTGATGATAATTAAAGATATCTTGAACTTGAATTATGACTAGTCAAAATGACGTTGTAGATATCTCAAACTGGAATTACAGATATCTACAATTCAGTTGCAGATATCCACAACTACATTGGAGATATCTACAATGACAAACCCCATACACATGAATGGCAAAAGTAGTTTAAATCTTAGTCAAAACTGAATTACTGATATCTGTAATTAGAGTTTTGACTAGTCAAAATCTAATTACAGATATCTTGAATAAGAGTTTTGACTAGGCAAAATTATGTTGCAGATATCAGTAATGAATATCCAGTCTAGCTATTAAATGTTAAAACGGCTTGCCATATTCACACAGGAGTCAGTCACGTTGTCAATCAGCTACATCTCCGTGAAGCACACCTACGTCGTAGACAGGAGGTTCCACATGTAAAAGCGGATTCAAAGGCCAGCACTGTCACTTGTGCCACTGTTTTTGAATTTGATATAGCATAGACTTTGTTAAACATCGCCTCTCCATTCGCCATTTCAGTTTCCATCTTTTTGTGTGACAAACCTCACTGTTGTCTGAAGTAATGCGCTGGTGCACTTTGTTTTGTGTGTGTTTATGTGCCTTGATGTTAAATTGCCTTGGTGCTAAAACCTCTGTACTGCCTCATGGATGTAGTGCACTCTGCTGACATGTGATATTAAACAATAGTTCTTTGTCATAAAAAATATTGATTATGCTCCTCAATTCTGGAGGCGTGATTGGTTATTATTTTCACGCCACTTAATGAACGACCGTAATATTATAGGGGGAGGAGCTAAGATGGCGGAGTGAGCGGTAGCGTTTTCTGCAGGCTTTGTCATTAAAGTTTTGAAACTGTCCTAGACAAACTTTTCTTTAACAAAAGGATACCAACTGTACAGAAAACTGCACGAATAACTTCTGAGTGCCACAGAGTTTTTCTTTCTTTGGGGCAGACCGCTATTTGCTCTCTGTTTTTCAGCATGGACGAGATGGCTAACACTAAGAGAGCGGCTAAACCTCTAATGCTAACAGACCATGACTACGACCTGACAGCCCTGCTGGAGGCATGTGATGAAGAAGAAATAGAGGCGATGGAGGAAGAAAACCGGAAAATGCCTCATGACCACACACCACTGCCCAGCCCCAATCCCAAAAAAATGAAACCAAAGACTCAAGACAAAAGCAACCAGCCGGGTGAGATTAAGCTCTGCGATTCAAGCTCTGATAAAGAGATTTGATGAACAAGATGACAGGCTTCAGCCTTTGAAAGTCGGATGGAAGCAAACACACAAGCGGTGAGAGAAAATAAGGAAAAAATAGGCAAAATGAAAGAAGAAATGGTGTTGCTGAGAAATGAAAATGTCTCACTGAAGCAGATGTGTTTGGAGCAAGCCAGATATAAGAAAAGGTGGGATCTCAGACTAATGGGCCTTCCCGAAAAAGAAAAAGAGGACACAAGAGAGACTGTGATTGGTATCCTTACACGAGTAATCCTGCTGTCAGTGGAGAAGCTCCGTGAGTCAGTAGACACAGTGCACCGCCTGTGGAAGAGAAACGATGCAGCTACCAACAAGATGCCCAGACCTGTTATCATCCAATTTGCCTTGCGAACTGTTCGTGATGAAATATGGAAGAGATCAAGAGAGGCAAGACTATGTAAAGAAATGAACATTCAGTTTAAGGAGGACTTCTCAAAGGAAGATCGTGAGGCCCGTGCAAAGCTGTGGCCCAAGGTGCAAGAAGCCAGACAAAACGGGTTGAAAGCCTCCTTAAGAGAAGGATATGCACTCATTGATGGATGCAGAGTTGATCCCTAAATGCTGCTTATAGTAAGCAAATACTCAGGCACTTTGGTCAAGCATACAAATGCTTCTGCGAAGCAGGTATTCAAAAATATGGTTGTTTTTGTTTTGTTTTTTTTTTTGATATGATGTCATTAAGGACAACATGTTCATTCCTGCACAGAAAAACGAAATTAAGCGCATTTTGAAACAATCATAATTTCTTTTATATCATTGAATGTTAGGGGGTTGAAAAATAGTATTAAGCGTAAAGCCATTTTTTTGTTTTGTAAGGATCAAAAATTGCAATGTGTTTTTCTACAGGAGACTCATACTGTCATGACTGATGAAAAATTTTGGAAAATCCAATGGGGAGACTATGCCTTTTTTGCACATGGTACATCATACTCAGCAGGAGTCATGATATTATTCAATAGATTTTCAGGTAGTATAATTCATCATAAAGAGGATACTGAAGGTCACTGGTTAATGGTGGTAGTGGAGTTAAATGACAAATGTTACATCTTAATATGTGTCTACGGCT
The DNA here is from genome assembly GCF_041903045.1 of Epinephelus lanceolatus. NCBI lineage: Eukaryota > Metazoa > Chordata > Actinopteri > Perciformes > Serranidae > Epinephelus > Epinephelus lanceolatus. The sequence goes on from NC_135747.1 coordinate 3,202,631, forward strand.
ATAACAACAAAGCAGTTAATGAGAACTTGTATGCAAAATTAAGTCAACTTATAAATGAATGGAAAACAACACATACTTCAGATAAAGTGATATTGGGAGGAGACCATGATATAGCCCCAGATTCATGGTTAGATAGAATACCTCACAGGAATTCTCAACCTGTATACAGTGACACTATACTAAATTTATGTACAACAACACATGTAATTGATTACTGGAGAACATCAAATCCAACATCTGTTCAGTATACATGGTTTAACTCTGCAGGAAACGGTCATTATTCAAGACTAGATTACTGGCTGATTTCATGTGAGCTATGTAACGATATTTCAAATTGTGAAATTTCAGCCTCTCCGCTCACAGACCATTGCATGATTAGTCTGAACTTATTAACATCTAAGCAACATCAGAATTCTCCTAATATCTGGAAGTTTAATATTGATTTATTACAGAATGTTGGATTTTGTGATCAAGTGAAGTCTTTTATCTTAGAGGTTGAAAAGCTAGACATGAATGATATTAGTAAATGGGAATGGTTTAAGTTTAAGGCCAAACAAATAGCAACTGACACAGGTAAAAAACTGTCACACAGAAGGAAACAAAAGCAAAAGGATCTAATCAACAAAATCAATTCATTAGCAAGCAATGCACAATTATCCCCAGACAACACTACTGAATTAAAGTCACTGCAGTCCCAGTTAGATGACATGTACACAACAAAGGCAAATGGAGCTTATATTCGATCAAGAGCTAGATGGATCGAAAAGGGTGAAAGAAGTTAAGCATATTTCTTTGGACTAGAAAAATAAAGACAGACTAAGAGAAAAATAAGTAAGCTTATGAAAAATGATATTATATTAGAAGATCAGAAATTAGTCCAGGATGAAATTTGTCTCTTTTATTGTAACTTATATAAATCAAAATTTAATAAATTAGACTGTGACATTTTATTTGAAAGCATCAATGAAGACATCAAAAAACTGGACGTAGAAGACAAAAATATACTCGAAGAGGGATTAACTATAACAGAAATTGAAAATGCATTAAAACAAATGAAAAATGGAAAATCGCCAGGGATTGACGGATTAATGTCTGAATTCTTAAAACATTTTTGGGCGGATATCAAAAAGCTACTACAAAGAGCATTTTTGGAATGTATTCAGAAAGGGTGTTTGTCCCCTACTATGAAAACAGTTTGTTAACCTTGTTACCAAAACCCAAAAAAGATTTGTTGTTGCTAGACAACTGGAGACCAATAACCTTACTATGCAATGACTATAAATTACTTGCTTTAGTTTATGCAAATCGCTTAAAGCAAATACTTGGAAAACTTGTAGAAGAATATCAATCAGCCTTTATAAAGGGAAGATATATTCACAACCATATTCGACTGATTCTGGATATGATTGATTACCAATCATTTATTCAATCAGATAGTCTTGTGCTGTTCATAGAGTTTTTCAAAGCGTTCGACACTGTGGAACATGATTTTATCTTTACAGTGCTCAAAAAACTCGGATTTGGAGAAGGGTTTTGCAAGGTCATCAAAATGTTTTATAATGATATCTACAGTTATATCTCCCTCAACCATGGAATGACACCAAAAATTAAGATCTTAGGCGGAATCAGACAAGGTTGTCCAATTTTGCCCAAATTATTTATTTTATGTACACAAATGCTAGCATATCTAATTGTGAATCACCCTCAAATGAAAGGAATTACCATTTTCGATTGTGAATTTCAAATAAGTCAATTTGCAGACGACACAGTAATTTTTCTAAAGGATAAATCTATGCTTCAGGTCTGTGCTTAAACCTGAAAAAATGTGAAATACTATCTCTTCATCCTTGTGCTGAGACAAATATAAGCTCCATTCCTGTTAAAACTGAATTAAAATACCTAGGTTTAACAATGTCTAAAGATAGAAATAAGAGAGAACAACTAAACATAGAAGGGAAAATAGATAGTATGAAAAAATCTCTCAGTCATTGGCTAATGAGAGATCTCTCTATTCTTGGCAGGATCTTATTGACAAAAGCAGAAAGGCATATCAAAACTAGTATATCCTTGTCAATCTCTATATGTTCCTCCTCAAATGATTAAAAAGGTGAATTCCGTCATTTTTAATTTCACATGGAAAAATAAGACCCACTACCTCAAAAAGTCTGTGATGGTTAAAGACTATAAAAACGGTGGCTTGAAAGCCGCTGATTTTGAATCCATGATTGGTGTATTCAAATTGAACTGGATAAAAGCTTATTTGGCACAACCTGATTCTATACGGTTCCACATACCAAAGTGTCTTTTCCAAACTGTTGGAGGGTTAGAATTTCTATTGAGTTGCAACTTTGAAATAACTAAACTGCCAGTCAAATTGTCTGACTTCCATAAACAAATACTGCTCTACTGGAAAATGATGTTCACTCACAACTTCACACCGCACGGCTCCACCGTGTGGAATAATAGAACCATCACTACTAACAGGAAGACTTTATTTAAACAAGAATGGTATGATAAAAAAGTTCTATATGTTACTGACTTGATGGATGTAAATAGCAATTTATTGCAATTTAATTCATTTGTAGAAAAGTTTAGGTTAAAATGTTCTTATAGAGAGTTTAGTCAAATCTGTAGAGCTATCCCACTTCCCTTAAAGTACATGATAAAAAATATCCTTACACACTCAAATGTGTCTGTCAAACTGCCTGATTTAAAAATCAGGGAATTGAAAATTGGTGAAAGAAAATGTAATAACAAAGTACTTGGAAAGGTGTTGAAAGAGAAGCTATTCCCTGATATCAAAAAATCAACAAAAATAAAGATAACTGATAATGAAGTGACGTTAACAAAGACATATTGTAGCTATTTTAAATGGCCAATTTCACCCAAAGCAAAAGAAATTCAGTTTAAAATAATAAACAATATTTATCCTGCTGCTGAAACTCTAAGGAAAAGGTTCAATTTTGAACTAGATCCTTGTGTATTCTGTATGACAGAACATGAAGCAATTGCACACTTATTCTTCTCTTGTTTGGTCACAATGCTTTTTTGGGAAGATGTTTATCGTTGGTTAAATATTGGGATCAACAATTCTTTATTTAATAAGTTTCAGGTGATGACTTATATGGATGGTCTGTCAAAGAAGATATCCAAGATGGTGAACATAATTCTCATTATGGGAAAATATCATATACATAAGAATAAATTGAAGAACAGTAAACCCTCCATAATCTGTTTTAAAAATGAAATCAAAAATTATATAACATCCTTAAAGGTACTATCGGAAGAAAATCAGTCTATAAATGATTTATATGAAACCATGTCAAAGTCTCTTGCTCTTTAAGTTACAATCCTGTGTCAACCCCAATGATTATTTACTTTTATTTTGTTTTTTTAAAAAAAACAATTTTGTCCTGTTTTTTTTGTCCTGTTACTAAATGTAAAAACTGTTGTTGAGATGTATGAATCTACCACCAATCTCACCACCAAGCAATTTTGTCCAAGGTTGGGAATTTTAAAGTGTTGTTAATAAAACTTTCTTGTGTATAAATTTATCTTGGAATCACGTCAGTCTCTTGTGTTGTTCGGACCTGTGTGACCTTATTGTCAGATCTAAAGTGCTGGTCCCCTCTAATAGATTTCCTGGGGGTGAAATTCCCCTAGGTGACGTTGTTGGATAACTGGTTAACTAACAAAAGTAAATCTAACCCTCGTAGCTTTGCCACACAAGCAAATGTTTCCTCTAAGGAGTTTTTGTAAATCGAAATGAGAAATAAAGTTTAACAAAAAAAAGACCGTAGGTTCGTTTGAGATGAGCCAGGCCTGCGCAGGTTTGATCACCGGCGATCGGCGCACAATGCATGCCGGTTAGTTTTGTGTCCGACTTCATCCCGACTTGCTCTGACATATTACAAAAGTGGACGGCGATAAAGCCGCAAGAGCAAGGCGGCCGCAGTTTTTAGAGCCAGGCGCTACAGTTGCTCTCCACCGACTGCACCGCCTGGCTCTCACCTGATCTAACAGCTGATTGGTTAAGATGCCGACTCAACAATATGACGTTTTAGATAAACTACTCATTTGTGTGGAATTTTAGATATTAAGATTGTATTTGTCTGACCTGGGGCCTGTATCACGAAGCAGGATTAATGTCTTAGCGAGGTAACTTCAGGGTTAACCCTGGGTTTTCGGTCTCACGAAGCCGGTTCAGTTCTTATCGGGGTAGATCACCATGGTAACTTACTCTGAACGGCTATTCTGCTCCGGAGCAGGTTAAGTTCAGGGTTGAATCTGATCCTATAAAAAGCGCCACCCACTGGCCAATCAGCTGTTCGGAAAAAAATGACTCCGCTGACAGAAATGCAGCCCAGTCATGACGGGAAGTTTAATTAATTTGATTGATTTTGATTTGAAAGTTTATTTTGAATATTAAAAAAGAAAAGAAAGCAACAACAACAGACAATGAAAAGATTGTTCAAAAAGGAGTGGAAAGAAGACGAAATGTCATAAGAAAGAAACTGATAATTTGCGGACACTTAATAGCACCATTAATTAGTGCCAACATTTTGTTTTGTTGGAGGAAATGATCCCTGTTAAAGATAATGGTCCTAATTGACAGCTTTGCTGCTGGAAATGTGGAAAGTAGCCTATCATGTCTACACTTCATGATATTTGAGGGACTTTCCTTTTTGTTTTTTAAAGAGGGAGACTAGGTATATTTTTGCGCAGCTGTTAATTTCTGACACAACTCAATATCAGGATGATTTTATTCAGACTATCAATTTGGTGTTGATATGATTTAATTGTGGCCTCAGCTTTAAGCTTTATTGTAGCATATATAACGTTATGACAAAGAAGACCAATTTATCAGACGCAATGATGTTAGACGATAATTGTAACACACGCAGTTCATCTGCGCAGCATTGATTTCATGGGATTCAAGGGTGTGATCAGTGTCCGATGTACAGGTACAGGTACTGTAGCTACTGAACCAGTGATGAGTAATATAACCTACACATAATTTTATTTGCTACCTTGTTTTGTCTTGATTTTTCCCTCTCTCCTCCTCTATTTTTTCTTTCCTTACCCGTTTTTTTTCTTCTTCTCTATTATGTGATTTTATTGATGTTTTGACAGGGGAATTTCTTTGATAAGCTTTTAGTGGCTTCTAACCTCTCCAGCACTTTTCTTTTTTTAATCCTGTAAATTTTATACTGTCTGTTTTTAACATTATGTGCAAATAAACGAAACTAAAACTAAACATTATTCATCCCGTTATGCGTTGCCACGCATGTTTCCTCCTCCTGCAGCTGCCACGGTGTTGGCCTTTTCTGTAATGTTGCTTTTCTCCTTCTCATATTTTAGTAGAATTAATCTCTGATCCTCACGAGAAATACTTTTTCCCCTCACATACGGCGCTCTGTGAGGACGCTCAGTGACGCTCAGTGACGCTGCGCTTCTCTCATGATTGTGATTGGTCCGCTGCGTGCGCGTTCACGGTTCTTGATAAAGCAACTCTGGGTTGAGTTACCGAGTTGATATCCAGCGTCGTGATACCTATTATCCTGATTGCCATTGTTAGGGTTAGTCAACCCAGGATAGGTCTGGGTAACCCAGGAAAGGTTGATCTCGCTTCATGATACAGGCCCCAGAAAACATGTTGTGTGACTGATGGTGAAAACAAACTGATATATGGGTCTGATCACTTTTTTAATGAACTGACATCATTCCAGACAGGATGTTAGTGTGTCTGACTTCCTGCCAGACTGAAGGCTGCTGGAAACTGTCGGGAAACTGTCCGACTTCACCGCAGCTTTTTGTCACCGCCCCCCGCTGCGGCCGCCTGCTCTCAACTACTTTTCAGGCGAGGCGCAGTTCATCTCGAACGAGCCTATTATGTCCTTAAGTCCTCTTGGAAGCCAATAGCATGACAGGGAGGGCGTGTTCAAATCGAACGGGGGTTGACCGGGTACGGCAGTTGTTGCATGCTGGGAAGTTGAGAGGACTTGACCCGATCACCATCCGTCGACTCGAATCGTCTGTCTGCGGTGTGATCCCTAACTGAAAATGGCTGATCTCCAGGTGCGTGTGGACTTAGTTAGCAACATGTTGGTATTTCAGAGCTCGTGCATATTCAGCGCGTACCGTTAAAGAAGCGAGAGAAAGCCGTTAGCCTGTGCTATGCGTTTAGCTAACCAGAGGGCAGGGAGCCACGGGGCAGGTTGCTTTGTCTTGTGAGTACATGCTTAACAAACAACATAGTGTTGTCTCTTACACACTGATGCAACAGTTGCACTCTGGGGTATTGTGAGCTGTTGACGTGTGAAGTTTCTCTGGTCATTAGGTAGCTAGGTCGTTACAACACACGATGGTGGAGATTGCTGGGACTTGCAGTTCACCGTTATCCTTCCCTCCGCAAAGACAGCTGTACGCGAGCGTTTAATACAACAGTTGTTGCCGAGTGTTAACGTTGTATGTCTCTGGTTTGTATCGTCTGTCAGTAGATGGACTGTGAACGGGCGGTAATATTTCACAAGTGTCTCACTTGTGAAATATTTAGCTAGTAGGCTAGTGAAATTGGAATCATAGACCAATGATACAGAATCAGAATGGCTGCTCATTTATAGCTCTACCCATTCACATGTTGAAGGGTTGAGTATTAGAGACTGAGGGAACGTTCATCAACTCACATGCCCTGCCTCACAGTCACATCTGTCAGGTGACCATTAACTACGAGAGTCTGGGAGTGTTGCAATACTGCAGGCATTCAGTCCTTTACTCCCTGTCCTTTGACCTACAGCAATCCAGCAAGCGGTGCAGTTCGAGGGTGGGGAGGGACTCTGACCCTGTTGCATGTTGTTTTCTGTTTTAGATGTACAAGGTGTCCTCATAGACATTTTGGCAAATACTTTTATCTATTTATTTATTTACATTTGCAGTACATATTTATACAGTACAACAAACTTTCCAGTGCAGATAGGTCTGTTTCATGTAGTGTTTCATAGTCTATATTTATTCATAACATAGTAGTAGTAGTAGTGTTTGTAGCAATAAGCAGATCAACGGGATGATCTTTAGCGTAAATTCAAACTTGTAGAACATCATTTAACTGGGACTTTATAGTATCTTAACTCATTGTCCCTTCTGGCCCAGTTGGCACAGAGTGGCACAGCTAGTGGGGTTTTGTTGAGTTAGGAGGGTCCAAATGAATCAATGAGCATATTGTACTAGTAGGATTTTGGCTCTTTTTAGTTACACTGCAGTTATCTTCAGTATTCTATGATAAACGTAATTATGCTAATGTGTACAGTTTCCTTTGAGGTTCTAGTGAATGCATTAGTCATAGTTGAAGTTTGAAAAACAAGAGTTTGGGGTAAGATAAACATCTGTGATTTTCTTTTCTCTCTGAAGTACCATTATGAAACATGACACATAATGCAGTTAAAGGTGCTGACACACCAGGCCGACGGTCGGTCGTCGGCCAGTGTTGGGCCGTCGGTGAGCGTCTGTCGCCCTAGTTTATGCGGTGTGTCCCGCACCGTGGGCACTAGTCGGACCCCTGTTGGTGGCTTTTCGGCCGAGTGAGCATGTTGAATCGGCGGCGGAGCTTGTCGGTGAGAGAGATCACTATGATTGGCTCTTCAGGTTTTATTTTCTCACCTCTGTAGCGAGTGAATCTGCCTGTAGTAGGGATGTCAGTTTCGGCTAATTTTGCTTTTGGTAACCAACACCCATTAACCTACAACTAACCGGTTAAAAAAAATGCAAAATGGGCTGTCCCAAATACCATTTTTTAACATTCAGACCTTTGGCAGAATTTATAACTAATATTCGTATATTCGTTATTATTCTGTTATAAATAGACTCCGGGGTTCTTTCAGACCTAATTGTATTGCGGAGTTTTGCGCAGCAGTGACCGGATCTTTGCTCTTAAACCACAAAAAAATGTGATGGCACAACAGTCTCCTTCAGTACATTATTCTATGCTTTCTTTTGATTTTCACATTGGCTAGTCATCCTGTTTAATTTGTCTTTTGATTAAATCGGAACCGTTGAAACAAGTTGTAGGAAGCCTCTGCAAGTAATTGGTTGCTGGCAGACACTCTGTGCTGCAATAAAATGGTTAATCAGCAGTGCCGTGCACTGTAGAGCCGATGCGCTGCTGGTTCTGCCGGCCTGAATAGAATATAATGTCTATAGCCTACTGTTGTGTACAGCCTTTATAGACTGAGCTGAGTAGTGATGCGTGGGTCGACCTGTAACCCGCGGGACTCGCAAATGGACCTGCGGGTCGGGCAGCAGTGATTGTCTGTTAAATCGGTCTGTAAATGATATTTTGACATTATTCTTATAATCATTACGCTATTACTGTCATGGCATCCGAAGGTACTGATGCGTTGAGCAGGTGACAGTCCGTGGTCGTTTTCAAAACACACTTGTGTCACGCACTCCAAAAGAAACTTGTTGAAACTTTAAACAATAATTTATTGTACAAAACGGAAACAAACGTTGACAAAAACGGTTCCATAATTCATATTAAATTCAAAAGAAAATGAAAAAACAGCTACAAGTTAGAGGGAATAGTGATAAAGTGGTAAAGCTTGGCATTGATCCACAGCCTCAGACGGATGCACTCAAGCGTGCTGTGCGCACAAGCTCAGTTGGTAGGCTATACTATATTTTCACATTTTTAACAATGCAATTTAAAAGTTTTGATTTTTATTGATAACCTACATTTACCAACAACAAAAAGACTACATTTAGCACCAAAAAAAATATGTAAAAAAATAAGTAAATAAAAATCGAATATCGAATACCAAATTTTCATAACGAATACCTACCCATAGAAACGAATATTCGAATATCCGAATATTTGGGTACAGCCCTAGTAAATGTTAACCCTTTATCTTTTTCTCGCTCTCTCTCTCTCTTACACACACACACGCTGCTGCAGCAGCAGCTCTGCGTGCACATCCATTGTGTATGTGCTCACACATCCGTTGTGGATGTAACGCTGCGCGCACAGCACAACACTCTGGGCTGGCTCAGCTGATCAGTGCTCAAAGCGCAACAAAACAGGTTAAAAAAAATCCTCAAACTGAACATCTTTTTTTTTTTTTCTACACAGTGCAGCTAAATACCGGGCTAAAAAATACAGTGGTTGCACCACGATACGAAAGGAAAAAGGAAAAAGAGGGAGAGAGGAGGGAGAACAAGCGTGATACAAACTTAATGTCTTATATGAAGATTTACTTGTTCAACTGCTATTCAACAATGAAGAGCATGTTTGTAACAATTTGTGCGTTTATTAAATTAATTTATGAAACATTAGGCTCATAACAAAACACTAACATTACGATTCGGCAACAGCCTATATGAAACATTACTTACTTAATTAATTTATGAAACATTAGGCTCATAACAAAACACTTTAATTTAACATTTCGATTCGGCAGTTCAATTCAGCAATATAACATTAGGCTACTTAATAACAAAACACTTAAATTTAGCATTTCAGGGGCGTCGGTGGCTTAGTGGTAGAGCAGGCGCCCCATGTACAAGGCCGTTGCCGCAGCGGGTTCGAGTCCAGCCTGTGGCCCTTTGCTGCATGTCATCCCCTCTCTCTCTCTCTCCCCTCTTCACACTTGACTGTCCTGTCCATTAAAGGCAAAAAAATAAAAAAATATCTTTAAAAAAAAAATAAATAAAAAAATTAGCATTTCAATTTGGGAATTCATGGCACTTTGCAGTATTTGACTAAACTGTTTTGAATATTAATATGAACATTTAACAGGCTTAAATGCCTTTAACAGTAAAACAACATTTCGATCAAATAAACAATTTTTGTTGAGGAAGATCACCATATCGACATGCTCTGGAGTGAGCCTGGTTCGTAGTCTTTTGACTGCGAGGCCAGCAGCGGAGAACACCTGCTTTGAGGGCACTGATGTCCCGGGGATGGCCAGAAATCTCCTCGCTAGGGTGGTGAGCCTCGGGAATCTTCTCTCGTGCTCTTTCCACCAGTGAAGGGGATTATTTTCCAGGGATGGGGAGATTTCGCCTAAGTACCGCTCGACCTCACTCTCTGCCTCTCCCGCCTCAAGTGTCGGATTCTGGTAGTCCCCTCCCAGAAGCTGCATCATGGCGCTGCTGGCGGCAGCAGGTTGCTCTGTCTCGGAGTCAGAAGCAGCAGCAGCGGTCTTGAAGCCACCGATGGATGTGGACCCCACCAGTTCCAGCAGCTAGGTTTTTGCGGTCACTCTCTCAGCAGGAGGAAGAAAATGCAGATGTTTGTGACGAGGGTCCAATATCGTTGTGATTAGAAGTGGCAGGGACGTCAAGTTTTCAGCGTCCACCTGTAAAGTACATTGGCTCATAAGATTAGGCTATTATTATTTTATCATTAGGCTATATTATTATTGCTTGGTGGTTTTAGTGGTGTTTGAATTCAAAAAGTTAAAAATATTAATATTTGAAATGTTTTAAAATGTATAGCCTGCTTTTTTAAAGTTTTAAAATAAATTTAAATATTTTTTTTAAAAAGTTTACAATTTAAATTTTTTTGTTTCAAAATAAAAATGTAGCTACATATTAAAATGTTTTGAAAATAAAACCAAATATTTCAAAGGTTTTAAAATGAAAAAAAAGGAAAAAAAAGAAAAAAAGCCTATAAATAGGCCTGATTTAAAAGTTTTAAAATAAAAATGTCATAAAAAGTTTTAGCTCTACATGTCGAGGTCTTGTGCATGATATTGTTATTTGTCTATTTTTATTTAATTGCTTAAAACATTTTAAGCTGTGTATCTTCAGCCTCCTAAAGAAAATCTTAGCTCACTTATAAATCCTATGTTTATGTTTTTACAGTTTGAATCCAGGTTATAATACAATAACATGTTGATGATAATAATAGGCTAATGTATTATTTATCTAATAAAGGCTAATTTTAATATAATAGGATAGCTCTCAAAATTTAAAGACTGCCTGCATCCGTCTTTTGAGGGACTCCCGGAGTTTTCCCTTGAACTCCGCCACCCTCCTGCTGTCATCCTCTGAGAGGAGGAGGTGTTTATCCAGGAGGCTGAAGGTGATGGGGTAGATGTTGGAGATGCTAACGTGTTGCTCTGCCAACATGATTGTGGTGGCACATGTCAGAGTTTTCAGGATTGGCAAGATCGCGGCAATGATTTGCCAGTACTCACCTTGTAGCTCTAGGGTCCTGGTGTCTGGTAATTTAGTGATCCCCGGTCAGACAAAACAGTTGTTACAGCCCACCTCTACTCCACCAACCTCTCGAACATGTCGTAAAGTTCCACCGTGTTTTTGTTGACTGGAGCAGAGTGTGCTGTGGGAGTTGCATCTGGGCTTGTATTGTTTTAAGTACCATGGTGGCGATGTGGCTGTGGGTAAAGTGCTTTACCAGCCTCGCTGCAGCAACGATTACGCGATTGATGTGTGCGCTGAAGCCGTCATTGATAGCGAGTTGCAGCGTGTACACGAAGCATGGCACAGAGTGCCAGGGGACACGTGCTGGGGAGTTAGCTGCCACAATGTTTCTGGCATTGCCATGAACGCAGCACACGGCCGTTGATGTCCCATGTCTCCACTGTGGTTGTCAGCTTCTCAGCCAGATTGTCTGATGTGTGCCGGACGGGGAGGCTCTGAGTGAGGAGCACTCTGGATTGCATCTCCCAGTCAGCACCGATGAAGTGACAGGTAGCAGTTATGTAGCTTTCGGCTGTGAGAGCTGTCCAGCAGTCGATAGTCAGCGCTAGTTTGTCTGCCTTAGCTAGTTTGACTTTTAGGTTTTCCTTCTTTTCTTCGAAGTGCTTTTCTGTGCGTTTTGTCACAGTAGCCCTGGATGGCATAATGTATTCTGGCTCCAGGTACTGAAGTAGTTCTTTAAACCCCTCGCCCTCCACCACACTGATTGGCAGCATATCAATCTCTATCATCCTGCATACCAACTGGTTGATGGCCTCTGACCGGTGGGCATCACACTTTCTTCCTCCGGGGAACAGCGATGTGATCTTCGGCTGTGAGGCGTCTTCGCACACGGCACCTGGGTGCTTATTTTTAATGTGATACATCATAGTGCTGGTACTGCTACTGAATTGTAGAATCGTATCACACAGTTTACAATTAAAGGTGCTGTATGTAAGAAGGTGGCCAAAACTGTTACTGCACTCAAATTCAAAATACTGCCGCGAGTCGTGTCCACCCCCCTCCCCTACAGATTCGAGGTTGCTGCTCTATGCTGAATTGCTGCATTGTGCTCCGGCGTCCGGAAAAAATAGAAGTCCTGTGTATCTGTTGCGGAGGGCTCCGGAGTGCCGCAGCTGAGACGGAGCCAGAACGCAGCACAGCTGCAACCGGTGGAAACACACACATTGACTAGAATTGAATCCTATCGGCTCCGCTGCTGTGCCGGAGTGCAGACGCAACCAACACGCATCTGGTGAAAATTGGGGGTGATTTGTTTGCCCACGGGTGGCTGCTGTGGCAGGGCTGCGTCACCGCGTCCTTGATCTTCGGTTTTCCAGCGGACCATTCGAGCTAGTCCGGCTTCCCTGCTGCTAAAGCTGCTGCCGGGATACAGCGGAGGAGGAGCCGGCTGCTAATGCTATGTACCTGGACACTGCTAATGCTGCTTGCCGTGCTGCTAATGTTTGTTTCTCAAAAAAATCAGTCGGGTCGATGACCCACCTGCACATGGGCTACAATGTATGATTGAAAATGAATAACAGTTGAAAGTATTCTAAATGTCCATCCCCGTCTAGCTATGATGCTAGTTAGCCAACTTTGGCTAAAGCTTACCTGTCGAGGAGAAGAGTAGCCACTTCGACATCTGATTTCAAATACTTCTCCGCTTTCAACCGTCTCCACCGTTCAAAAGCATCTCCTATATAGACCGTCGCTTTGTGTTGAGTTTTGTCTTGACGTTTTTGGGAATCATAACGAGGTCATTTGGGTTTAGTCGCACCGTCAGCCATTGTAGCTCAGTCGTAACTGGAACTGATGCTGAGACTCTACTGACTGCGTGACTGGTAGACGGCGGTGGGTGGCGCAACGGGCCAAAACACAATTCAAAACATAAACATGATTTGCAGACCGTAAAAATTTTTTTTAAATGCGAATATTCTGGCTGTACTATTGTTGTCGGTGAGATCAGTATGTTATTCCTTATTCTCTGTGACATATTAGGAGGATTTTACAACTATTTGCTTTAGATTTCTTACATATAGCTCCTTTAACTTCGCCATCTTTCTGGATGAAATGGTCGCACACAGAGCTTTGTTTAGCACACTTCATTTTGTTTTAAATCCTGGTCTTTGTTTACTCGTCAAGAGACCCCAGACCCGCGAAAAATCTTGCACAGCAGATGTGTGTGTGTGTGTGTGTGTGTGTGTGTGTGTGTGTGTGTGTGTGTGTGTGTGCGCGCGCGCACACCGATACAGAGAGCAGAGGAGAACTGTAAACGCGCGACCATATAGAGATAGAAATGACGTGCCGTCGTGTAAACAATATCATCACGTGTGCCGCATACTCGTGATTTCAATTTTGACCAAAATAAACGTGATTATGATTTTTTCCATAATCGAGCAGCCCTAGCTCCTAAAAAAAGCTTAGTCAGGAGCCCTGGAGGTCATTTAAGTTTACCTTTCCTATAGAATGGGTCTATACCTTGTCCTTTTATTAAACAAACTAAATAGCCTTATGCCATTTATCTTATTTACTCGCATGTTTACAATTCTCCTCTGCTCTCTGTATCGCGCACGGTGGAGTTCCGCCCCGATGTGCGCACAAACATACACACGTATAAAGGCAGGTGCACGCACACACACAGATGAGCATACTCCCACCAGTGGACAGAGAGCAGCTAGCAGCAGCTTGTTGTTTATCCTGCTGTGATTTTATTTTATTTTTTTTCGTACAAGTTTTCGATTTAAAGCGACACAATGGAGTTTACTGAGCCCTTAAAATATATATCCAAGATCTTTGTGATGGTACATCAACTCACAATAGGTTGGATGACACCTCCGTCATTGCTTGAGAGCGTCTGTTTCGCTTGCACTGACACTATGCAGTTTCGGGGTTCGGGTAGGAACCCAGACACAAAAAGGACTACAAAATTTGGCTGCTTTACGGCATACGTCATATCCCCCTCCTCTCTTTAGAGTAGCATAGCTGAACCGAGGTGAACGAAGTTAGAAATGCTCCTCATGGCATTCTTTTCGGTTAGACATCCAGCCGCTCAGCTGTAGGCTGTGGGCGCCCAACCACTGGAGAGGTTGCTGCTGCCGCTGCTAGGCTACCGCTGGTTAGCGGCTCAGTGGAGGAGACGGAGGATGGAGACTGTGTTAGCCGCCGCTCAGGCCTGAGTAATGGTAACCAAGCTGGCGACCTGGACAGCAGCAGTAAGGGAGCTCCCCGCAGCGGTGAGGACCAGGCTGGCCATAGTGACAGTGGTGACAGGTGCCCAGGGAATGACGGTGGAGTCCAGGTGAGTTGTTGTGGTAACGTCAGCTGATGTAGAAGCTGCTGTGGCCACCCAGTTACCGGCACAGGGAGCCAGACTAACATGGCTTGTTGCCGTGGCTGTGCTAACATAAGCCATGGTTGGGCTAGCCGAGTCGGTTGGGCCGGGTGTTGTGTCTCTGGACTAGATATGTCCATAGGTGTCGGACCAGGGTTTATTTTTACATCTCTAGCCAGAAGGAGAATGACATGAGATGAGATGCACAAGCCCCATGAGACGGCCCGTGCCTTTGTAGGTTGGTGTGTACCTGGTGGCGTTCTTGCTCGGTTAGCATTCGTGAATCTTGTAAACAATAGGTGCTGGCTGCCCTTAGCTGGAGAGTAGGCCTGAGGGGTATTCCAGGTAGGAGGTTCAACAAACTCTGAGTCTAACCCAGAACTCTGAGTTGATTTACCCTGAGATGGGAAACTCTGAGTTACCGGTTCCAGAACAGCTGATCTGAGTTAGTTAAGTCAACTCTGAGTATGTTCATTCTGAGTTAAGCCGACAATAAAAAGCCATCATCAATGGAGCTCCGACTCCATGATTCACCATGGCAACAGGTAAATAAAAGACAGCGCCTCCATTTTAATCCAGTGGATGTAGAGATATTAATGCATGTGTAGCAGACGGTGCACGTTTATCTTTAAAAGAAGAGCCTGAGTCAGAGAGAGTAAAGTGTAAATAAGTTAACCATAAAGTTAATAATAAAGTTTTATTCAGTGTTGTCCGTTTATTCATCATTTATCAGACCTACATTTCCTTAATGAAGATGAAGTGGTGGAATCTGACTGTGTATCAGGCTGTAGATACATTACATTATATTAATAATATATAATAATATATTTGTTCAGATTTAATCTGATGAGGAAAAACACAGGAGGCAGCAACTGAAAAATAGGAAGATTTAAAACATATAGGCTAGGCTATAGATCAAAGACATAAAGACATGACTGTAAACTCACAGTCTGACCCAGTAATAATATGTTTGGTGATTTGCACTTGAAAAGACGTTGAGGTTAAAATACATAGATTTTAAAATGTTGGACATCTGTTTGTATCTTGACTCAACAGCATTCAGTAACTTAATTTCAGCTACAAATGTAGTAAATTTAAAGACACTGAAATGATGCACCATTGCTCACTCAGAAATATTAACATATAATCCCCAATATTAGGCTATAGGAATTATGTTCCATCAGTGCAACAAATGACATCAGTGATAGAGATCATTAGTCATTGATACTACGTGTCTAAAGCTTCATACTGATTTTTAAAATTTAAATAATTAGACCTACACATTATGTGCAATAAACATTTGGGAGCTGCTCTAACAGACTGACAGTCTGATCCTTGTGCACAGTGTTATAAAAAATAATAAATATAAAAAGGACAGAGGTTTGATTCTGAGCTGAGGATGAATTCTTGCTGTGTAATATTGTGTAAAGAAAAACTGAGGTCCAAAGAAATGATTGATGTGCATAAATTCAATAACTTAAGACAGTCCTGAGTAATAAACTAATATCCAGCAGGATTTAGACTGTGACAAACGGTAAATCTCCGCTAATTAATGCGCTTCGATACAAGCTTTGACACGGACTGAATGAATGAGGAAACAGCGTGTAAGAGGGAGGAGACAGAGAAAAACTCAGGGTTTATTGAGGAAAACCTGTCAGCGAGCAGGTTATGTTCACAGAGTCTGTTACCATGGTGACTGACTCAGAGTTTCAGTTACCTCTCTTTCTGGAACGGATAACTCAGAGTTTCCCTCATTTCAGGGTTAACTTACTCTAGGTTTTCACATAACCCGCTTTCTGGAATACCCCTCTGATCATAACTTTTAAACATTTTCAACAAATGGCAGAAAGATTTTTGTGACAGTTGTAACAGACAATACCGTTTTTCGTCTGTAGGGGGACCCCGTGAGGTAAAAAGCGCAATCCTCCATTGTGTTGCTTTAACTTGGGCTTTAAAAATTTTGCACAATATTTTTAGGCTATATTGTGATACATGGTACACATCTCAGTATTTTGAAATCTCTCCTATACTGCTGTAGACAACTAAAACACAAAATATTTAATGAACTACAATTACAATAAAGTATTGTTATAATGAAACAATCCAAATCTGGTGCTGTTATTTTAAAGCATCTGGCTCATCTCGGGTTGGAAGTGTTGATGTTTTGGACTTGTATTGAAGCTTTGGTTAGCAGTTAGATGTTTGCAGCTAGCAGGAAGTTAAATTGTTGCCATCGTGCTTTTGGACATCAGGGTTTACTCACTGTGAGCTGGAGACACACTAACAGCTCTCCAGTTCATATATTAATAGTACTTGCAAGTTACACAATGTGACTAAATAGTCTGGACCCGTACAAGAACGGGCCTCGTCTTCTCATGCTATCATTAATCTCATTAAGTTAAACTGTTACCACAGCACCATTGCAGATGATGATTTAATCACACATGCTTTGTCCTGCTCACACTGTCGCCCAGGACAAGGCTATCTGGATGGGCAGAGGAGTGTGTGACGTATCATGTTTGTGAGTCTTTGTGTGTGTGTGTGTGTGTGTCTGTGAGAGAGCGAGAGAGCCGAAACGCCAAGTGAGTCTCCTCCTGGTGGCTTAAAAAGATGATGTGACCATTTATCCTCAGTGTTCGGGATATAGTCAATTTATACAGCCAAAACGTCAAGTATATTTGATATATCGCCCACCTCTAGATTTAACTATAGAAACGGCACTACATCTGTTAATTGCTTATTCGAAATATTAATGTGTGTGCATGTATCCAGGGCACAGAGGGTTTAGGTAAGTCTGCCCTGTGTCACCAGACTAGCCCAGTTCTGGTCAAGCTACTTTTCAGGCCTGGCTCAGTATTACAGTTGACATGTGATTGCAATGCAGAAAATACACTGTAAGAAATATAGTTCTTTGATGAAAGCAAAAAAAATAATGGCCAAAATAAGTGAATAATATTTTTCTACAAGTGCAGTTCATTCAAGAGTTAATTTTACTTCTTCTAGTATGTGTCTTGGTCCACCAGGCTAATTGAACAAGACAACAACAAGCAATTAACTCTGCTTCTCAGCTCCAGATTGAAAAACTACAAGGATTCATGTCATTCTACAGTCTTAGGTGCTTCTGACCTCTGACCCACTACTCCATAAGAATCACTGTCAACAAATATCCAATCAGTATTGTTATTAAGTTGTTGTCATCTCTGTAGGCTAACTTTGAAAAAGCAGCAGCTGAGGTGAAGCAGCTGAAGGCAAAGCCGATGGATGAAGAGATGCTGAAGGTCTACTCCCTTTTTAAGCAGGCCAGTGTGGGTGATGTCAACACAGGTGAGATGGCACTTGCTGCCTACTGCCACAAAAACACTGCAGCACTCTCAACACTTGGGGTGTAACAGCACATGCATTTGTATTAAATCGTTTGGTATGAGGCTTTTAGTTCAGTACACATTACAAACTGAACGATACGTTGAACTGTCCTATTCCATTTGGAAAATAAAGGTCTACAGCTTAAACTGTATTTAATATAATGCTCTCAGCAGCCCACAGGATGGAACAGGCAACATGCTCTCTGCCCCTCCCACCCCCCAAACCAGAACATTCTACTTTAGTGAGACACACTTGGAAGGCAGATTCGCTAAGCTAGCTCACCAGGATGGTTAATAACACCATTACCAGACCAGAAATAGAACAGTGTTTCCCATTCATTGACGAGACTATGGCGGCCCACCATAGTCTCCAAAACTCGGCCAGATATAAAATGCCTTCGGTAAATGAACGTCACTTTGTAGCGCACCGGCTGGAGCGCCTATTGACCCTCGCCCTCCCCCTCACCCTCCCCGGCCTCACCACAGATGTCACTTTCCTAGCGCTAGCGTGAGCTTGAATTGATAGAGCAGAACGTATTTTTAAGCAGAATACTGAGGAATACTGACATCCACTTCGTGAAGCATTCTTGGAAACACCCGGAAAAGTTCAGTAGAGAATTGTGTGGCTGTATTTAAGACAACTCTGAGCCTGCATGGCAACACACAGCACCATTGAAGTAAGCTCTGAAAACTTTATCTTTCCCATTTGGCTCATGGTAGTTACATGTAGGGATGTCACGATTATAGATTTTCTTGGTACGATTATTGTCAGAGAAATAATCACGGTTTTACGATTATCACGATTATTATGCATTAATTCATTTCACACTATAAATGTGTAAAATCACATGAACACTCCTTATAGATCTTTAAGTTTCATTTATTTCCATGCCAACATAACAAAAATAATATAACAACAAAGAAAAGTAACCAAAAATAGTGTGCGGACTCTACTTTTACTACATGCCTCTTTGTGGTCCAGCAGTCTAAGTTTTTTCTAGGATGTGCGTGTCTTTTTGTTCTCTTTAGATTACAGTTAAACAAATAAATTGAGAGCATATCTCCTGCAGTGTTAATAATAAATGAAACAGACATCATGCTGGAAGGACAAGTCCAACATTTACTCAACACAGATGGGAGGAAGCAAAAGGAGGTAATACTAATGCTAAATGTTCACTGACTGAGGACCTTGAGAAGACATTACGTATATCTTCCACATTGCACACTGACACTGAAACAGTTTGACGACTAAAACAAGGATTTGAACTTGTAACAGTCGAATATATGAAATGTGCCTTTAGCAGCAACGTCATCAAGCGCCTGTTATGATTTGAGTCTGTTGAGCGCACCCAACGCTGGTCGGACGTATATTTATGTGCTCCTGCTTTTTCTTTTATCTCTCAACACAACAGTGATGATTATAAGTACGTGTGGCGACTATATTGTTCATGTATGAAAATGTAGTAGCCGTACAACCGGGCTTGGTAAGCTTGGAGTGTTTTTAAGTTGATGTAAAAATAAACAACGAGCATTTGTGAAATCCCGCACTCGTGTGGATGTGAGTTTCTGCCTGTCGTCTCACTCCAAAGAGCTACACGGACCCAAAACCATTACAACCTCACACTGTGTGTGCACAGACTGCAAAACTATCCATCAAAAAAGTTTTTGAGACGTGCCTTAGCTTGTCACGTTGGGGGAGGGAGTCTTCTTCATCCGTACTTCATCACTTGGAGACGCCGCTTGTGTAACTTTGTTTTCGTTCCATGCTAGTTGCGCTGACCTACTGCAGTGTTTCCCATTAATTAACGAAACTATGGCGGTCCGCCATAGTTTAATTTGACCCGCCATAGTTTCTAAATAAAAGATTTAGGCTGCCGAAAGTATTGACTTCTCATGATATAAATAATATCTCGAAGGCTGTAGCGTTTTGTGCCGATGTGCTCAGGCTGTCAGATCCAGCGCTCAACAGCAGGAGCGTTTCACTCCACTAAAAATACGTGTGTGCGAACTGTAAAAAATATTTAGGGGCACATGTGCGCATAAAAAAAAATCAGCCGAAGCAGCCTATATTTTTGTCAATAAAAAAATATGATAATCTAACCACA
The DNA here is from genome assembly GCF_041903045.1 of Epinephelus lanceolatus. Classification (NCBI taxonomy): domain Eukaryota; kingdom Metazoa; phylum Chordata; class Actinopteri; order Perciformes; family Serranidae; genus Epinephelus; species Epinephelus lanceolatus. The sequence goes on from NC_135747.1 coordinate 3,222,628, forward strand.
AATGTTGGAGGAACTCCAGCCGCCTTCCCTCTTCCCTCTTCCCCATGTGACACGGTTATGGGCGGTTTTCCAAGCCACTGTTGGCACAATGAATCTAAGTCCCACTGTTGGCTGGGTGGAAATAAGTCAAAGGGCTCTAGTTTCCCGGCGCAGCGAAGGGTGGCGAACCCCGCGCAGAGCTAGTTTTGAGCAGCGCAACCCGAGGTGCGCTCAGTTTGGTAGTTTGGCAGACCGAGGTGCGCTGAGATGGGTGTGGTGGCGCAGCAGGGGGAGGTGTCGACAGATCCAGCTTGGCGCAGTGACAGTTTCGTGCCAAAAGGCTTCGCTGAAGGTGCGCTAAAAGCTCGCCATCTGAAACCAGGTCTACTGTCAGCGCAGGGGGAGCGCAGCCGGTGTAAGCCGAAGTTTGGCTGACCGGCGGACAGTGCGCACACGTCACCAAAACCTCACAGGCAGGTTTCCAGAATATCAGGCACATTAACGATGCAATAAATAGCCACAAAACCACTATTCAATGCAACTATCTGCAATCAGCACATAAATGTATCTCTATATCGACTGTCCCTTCACATCTAATGTCGGATCAAAGGGGATTGGCACGTTTGGCACGCGTAATGGAAACCCAACCTGATTTGATTAAACAGCTGCAAACTAGTGAGTTCACATCCCTCTCAGCCAACCACAAACAGCCACAGCATCAGATAGGGAGTATATATTCAGCATCGGTCATCTTAGAAAAGTCAAAAGAAAAGAAACAGAGTGAGACTGCGAGAGAGAGAGAGAGAGCGCGCGCGCGCACGAGAGAAATGCAACATTGATTTACAATTGTGGTGACCTCCTCCCAGGCCACCTCTGCATCATCAGCCCATGGAGGTCTACTCGCAGTTCTGTATATTCGGACACTGCAAGCTTGGACCAAAACATCAGTTTCCTCCTGGGAGGAGTTTGGCTGTCTGACGCTGCTGCTCTCTTCTGCCATGGCGAATTGAGTAAACTCTCATTACGCCTTCATGCGGCACATTTAAGGGCGAGGAGAGGGGCTCATTTGATTGGTGTGATGTGTGTAAAACCCACTCCACGCCTTCTCTCTTCCCTCTTTCCGACTTGCGCAGGTAGGAGGGATGGAGGTGGGACAGATGAGTAGCTGCGCCAGCGCGCACGGTGTGCCAAACTTGCAAAATCCGCCTGGCCACACCCAGTTGGCGAAGCGCAGGTGCGCTGCGCCCCCTGCCTCGCCCAGTCTGCGAAACTAGAGCTCAAAGTGTGGAGAAGAGGGACTGGGAAAAGCGGCGGACCTCCGGGGAAGCCTGCTCCGTTCTCCCCGCAGTTAGGGACCGTTCGCCACAGTACTGCTGCTGGGCAGGGTGGAAATAAGTCCTGCAGAGTTTCAGAGGACCTGGAGAATGTTTTAGGATAGTAATAACATTATATAAGATAATCATATTACAAAGATAATATAAGATTTAATAACATTAAAGACAAAATTAAATTGCAATACTTTTTCAAAACTTGATGATTTTACCTTTCTGTACATTTTGTATACAAAGCAGTAATTTGTGTCTGTTTGTGTGTAATTAATTTGAGTCTTACCTTTTTGTTTTCTTTTCGTATTGCGTATTTTGTATTGTTTTGCGTATCTGTAACTGCAGGGGTTCTCCGGCACAGCGCCGGATTTCTGTTGTGGCGAAGTTTCTGTCCGGCACGGGCAGAAGTACTCTGCAGTGAGGGCATTTCACTCACATTTGCCCCTAAAAATATGTGCGAACCGGGAAAATGATTTAGGTGCACAGTGTGCGAGTAAACACAACCTACTGTTTACCATAATTGGCATCGGACGTTTTTTCATTGATAATCGATCAAATAAATGTATTTTAAAACTCCCTCCTTTGGCTCTGATACAGCCATCTCCCTCCCTGCCTGCAGTCCCCACTGCACTGGACTTTGTAACAGTGTCCTGCCTACAGCCCCCTCTGATTGGTTACACGGCACAAGTGATAGCCGATCAACACTGACGCCTGTGCATGCTTTCACATCATGTCACATTGAGACACAGAGCACAGATGGAGCGGGAGAGGCCAGCAACAGAAACCAGACAGAAACGAAAGTTGCAATAAAAATCCTCTATGCTGAAGTTTTAAAGTCACCACAACATTATATGATCCATTTCAATGTTGACATGCTTGCCCAGAGGCGAAATTTCGACATAACTGCATGTTTAATTCACATCAAGTGCGGTACAATTTTGCAGCCTAAATGATTTAGCTTCTAAAAATAAATAGCAAAAAGTCTGGTAACCACTGAAAGTTTAATCTTTATTTATAAACTCATTAAGCTATAAAAGTTTAATCTGGAAAGTAACGACTAAAGCTATAATCTTTTTGTTCGTTTTGATAATAAACACGTTCCTTTGCAACACATACATTTCTATTTCTTCATTTTGTGACCGCAACACCAAGCCCCCCTCTCCGGAAAAGATTTCAGATTTCAGGCACACAAATCTTCCGTGCTCCACATTTCAGGCACAGATTTTTTTTCTTGCTTTAACCCCTGTAACTGTGTTTGTGAGTGTGAGAGTGAGAGTTTTAAAAGAATATTTTGTCTGCACATGATTTAGAATAATAAAATAGCCCTCCAGAGGCAGATCAGTACGTTAGTCATTTTTCTTTTGATTAATGAAATGTGTAACCACTAATCCTTAGCCGTAACCCTTCACCATAACATACCACTAGTGTTTTTATCAGTACGAATAGAATATTTTTTACACATAAAAAGCACAAAGATGTTGAAATCTAGGCATATTCTGCCATCATAACTCTGAGAATTCACCAGATTGATGCCTTTAAATCAAATAAATACAAAATTCCCTCACGGGGGAGCAAGCCCCCGGACCCCCCTAGAGGGTTCGGAATTAGCAACACATGCCCTACAAGCTAATAATATCCCCGCAGATATAGCCATTTCCAACTGTCTGAGACAATTAGGGAAAAATCACTGAGGGGATTCATACATTTAGAGCCAAGGATATCAGACCCTGTTCTGTAGTGGAAAAATAGGCTTAATGAACAGGTTTAATGCAATGAAGCCCCGTTACAGTATTCCTTCAGAAGCTATTTTCAGCCAGCCCGTAATTCCTGCTTTGAACAAAGAAAACCCCAAAAGCCCAAATTTTGATTATAGTTTTTATACATTGAAAAAAGTGTAACATATTAACATATTTTAAGGAACTGTTTTTGTTTTATATGCTATGAAGACTTGAGATGCACCAATACCACTTTTTCCTTCCCGATACCAATTCCGATTCCCTGAACCTTAGGTATCTGCCGATACCAAGTACCGATCCGATACCAGCGCGTATAATAAAAATGGATGGGATATGAATTGTTGTATGTCTCAACTCCTAAAACCCTATGTAAAATATTAAGAAATAAATACATGATAGTAGAATGAATGCCATAAAACTTACTTTTTTATTATCATTGTCCAGTGTTGACACAGATCAAGACACAGGTTGAAGTGCAGCCACACAATTTGGTAAAAAAAAGACATTTTAAAGGCTACAGTAGAATGTAGGGCTGCACGATATTGGAAAAAACTGACATTACTATATATTTTTTTCAATATATATTGCGATAACAAGAATTTTCACCAGATGACTTAAAGTAAGAAAATTAAAAAATAGTGGCGGGGCTTTTACTCACCACAACTGCAGAGGCTGTCAGCTTCATTTGAAACAGACTACATTATAAAAGGGCCGTTATTTATCATTCCCTCTGTCTCTATATTTTTACTTTTTATCCGCTCCCATTGCCTTGATAATGTTAATGCATGGTGCCGTCATTTCAAAATCAACACTTCCTGAACTTGTTTCAAATTAAAAGCCCCTTATAACCTGGGCTGAGAGAATCCCTCCATTTTCTAAATAGGCTTCTATTGTGAAACATTGGTAGGAACTTGTTGTGGAGAAATCAGTGACTTTTATGTTTACATACGGTACTTCAAATGGAGCGCCTGCCGTCTCCTGGAGCTTTTTCGGTGACTACAACAACATTTCGGCTGGCACATGAACAGACACAGTGACTCAAATAATAGTAAAAGTAATAAAAATAGGACAAGAATAACCGGATTACATCACACACGTCGTGAAAGATGACCGGAGATAATTGGTGTGTACCATCGTGTAGTGTGTCATGTCTGTTGGCCAAGTCACAGCACGATTTTAGGACTCCACAATCGTGTAATGTGACATAGTGACTTTCAGAACTAGCAGAAAAGTTGTTTAGTGTGTACCAGGCATAAATCCTCCTTTACCGTTTCTCACTCTTGCATGTCGCTCATTTTCAGTGTGTGACTGCAGGGTGTGCATGAGAGGGGGAGGGGCTGCTGCTTGCTCAGAGAGGCGAGCGACAGAGAGAGAGGCGAGCGGAACGGAGCAACGAGCGGAGCTTCAGAGCTGCTTTTCTGAAGCAAAACAAAAGTTCCTCTGGGCACTCAGGGTCTCCCTCTGCTCTTCCAGCACCGTGTCCGTGAGGACCCCCTCTTTGTGGATTTTTTTTTTTTACCTTGGAGTGGACATTTGTTTCTTTTGGTCTTCTGAGGAACTGAGAGAGACTTTAGGGATTGGGGAAGGCCATTGGGTTTGTGTTTTATTAAGGAGAATTGTTTGTGGGGTTATTTGTTTCTGTATCGGCATGACGTGCTGTGTTAATTGAGTGAATCGTCAGAGCCGGACGCATGTTAATTTGAGTTTGATTTAATTTAATTACACTAAAGTTGTTGAGTTAAAATAACCATACGAGTCCTTTTTGTTTTTATACAATTTATTGCTGCATTTTGAAAGCAAAAAGAGTTAGGTTTTTTTGGGGGTTTCATGTTATATCAGGGGTGTCAGCTTGGCACCGTGAACCTGTGCCTCCCGTGACCTGTAAAAGTAGCGTTGTGACATAAGCCTCAGTAGGGTCCGACGTTAAGGTTATTTCCTACTTGCCCTGCCTAAGAGGTTCTTTTCTGGCTGTGTGGTGCATATTTTTCGCTCATGACTTATATCTTATGTCAGCAGAGACGCTCAGCCAATGGAGGCAGCAGCACATAAAAAAGCAGCACACTGCAACTGGCCCCTCCGAGGACAGAAACAGGAGAGGAAATACACGATTGCAGGCCTGGAATTAAGTCATTTTTAGGGCAAGGCCACTTTGGCCTTTGATAAATACAAATTTATTGGGGCATCACGGCCAAAATGTGGGGCACCAAGGCCAAAACCAATGGCGCAATAACAATATGTGCTAATTACGTTGAATGAAGACAAAACAATATATGTGTTGAAAAACAGTACTGAGTTTATTAAAACTGGGTGTGCATGACTGGAGATATATCTCATTTCTTGTTGTTTTGATTCATGTCCCTTATTTTTTAAGTCCTTGAAATCTCTTTATTCTTTTGTTATCTCCTAGTTATTAAGAAATTATTAGAAGAAGAAGATTGTTTATTGTCCTTTCTCAGCACATTACATACATTTGACCTCTGCATTTGACCCATCCTACTGTATACACTAGGAGCAGTGGGCAGCCGCAGTGCAGCGTCCGGGGACCAACTCCAGTTCTTTTGCCAATGCCAGTGGTCAGGGTCACTGACAGGTGTATTCACCTAACATAGCCTACTTATCTTTAATTATATAATTATTTATATGTCTCTATGTATATTTTTACATAAATCCCCAATATTTTATTTGACTTTAAAAAAATCCTCTTCCTTCATTTAATTTTGTTTATTGTATTGTATTATATGTATTAATTCTCTGTAGGATCCTGTATGTTCTTTAATGTGTGTTCAATTTATTAAAAGAAAAAAACAAAAAAAAACATTTTGGTGAACCCTGCAGCAAAGTGAACCCTCTTCCTCAGAGAGGATCTTTGCCTCCCAGTTTGTTCCTGGCAGCAGAGCAGAGTGAACCGTCTTTCTTCTCAGAGGATCTTTGTCCCATGAGAGCAGTCACTCAGCTGCTCTCCATGTCCGCAGTGTAAACAACTTTTTTTTTGACGGTCACTAGAAGCACATTATGACCCTTTGTAAAAGTTTCTTTGTGGTACCTGTGTTGTACATGAGCTAATGTTAGCGGCTAAGGACTGAGAGGCTGTCCGGTATGTGTGTGTGTGTGTGTGTGTGTGTGTGTGTGTGTGTGTGTCTGTCTGTCTGTCTGTCTGTCTGTCTGTCTGAGGAGTGTCAGTATGTTAACTTGTTAGCCGTAGCCGGGTGCTGCTTGCCCGACCGGGCATGTCTGCGCACGGTCTGCTGGCCCGCTGGCTATTTTTACTAGCAACCGTTAATGTTGGACCCTGCTCAGTTTCTGTTGTTGGCGAATTGTTACAAGCTGATGAATTCGCTGGTCAAGGCTAGGCAAAACGTTAGTACAGGTGAGATGACAGACAGATGGTTTGTCTCTAACAAAATACTTTCTGTAGACATGCTGCAAGAACGGATTAATGCTTAATATACATCTGCAGCCAGAGCGCATTACGCTGTCAATAGGCTTTATCTGTGGGGAATACCAGGATGTGTTTTCCAAATAAGGGCATGTACGTCACATATATGTCCTCACAGTCCGTGCCGGCGCAGTGAGGGAGAAATGCACAGACTGCTTCATGTTGGAAGTGCTGTGGTTGGACTAACAGGCGGTCGGACTATTGGGTATGAAATCCGATGGTCGGAATAATGGCATTAAAATGGTCGCATTAATGGGCGGTCGACATTATGGGACTAAAACGATAAAACTCGTCGTAGACCTGCATGGTCGGATTAGCGGGTAGTCGGAGTTATGGGTAGTTGGACCTATGGGAGGTCGGACTAACGCCTGGTCCACCTGTGTGTTTAATAAAGCATGTAACGCGTTTACCGGGAGCTGCAGTCACTGCTGACATACCAGTGCAGGATGTTGGCTCTGTATGAATGTATTGCCATCAATAGGCTCATTCGAGATGAACTGCGCCTCGCCTGGAAAGTGGAGTTGTCCGTTATCCAAATTTTGTTACCGTTAAACCTTCCCCACATTTTCCCGGGGTATACGGTATTACTGTGACTAATCAAGAATCACTTTGAAGGGCTCAGAGGGAGTCACCAAAATGTCTGCTTACGCCTATACCGTTCAGAAACAGAATAGAAAACAGTACATAGGCCTAAGAATACTGAAAAATAACAAGAAAACATGTACAACATTAACAACTTTGATTAATAAATATTTTAAGAAAAAAGTGCAAATACAGTAGTCAACCAAACAGAATGAAATAACAACAAATTGTCTGTGGGCTACAGTCCACTTCCAGTACAGTAATCAATGAACAAATCAGTTAAATTAAAACACAGCCCTATAGCATCCAATACTTAGAGACTTATCAAATAATAAAAATGTACAATAAATAACAAAGGCAGTAACGATAATGTGTGCTATACAGCGTATCCTGAGACCGCAACGGGTACTGTCCATTGGTTTACTTTTAGAATCTATCAACATAAATCAAATTAAAAGCACAGCTCTACAGCATCCAGTACTAGGGCTCGTCAAATAAGAAAAACAGAACAATAAATAACAGGGCATAACCAAAAATGGGCATATATAATCCTATCCAGAGAACGCAACGGGAAATACTGTTCATTGGTTTATTTTTAGAGCCTACCTTTAGTTTGAAAAGTTCACCCTCTCAAAGTCCAAATTTTCCTGTCTGTCAGAACAGGCTACTCCTCATTGAAAATGAAATAAAAACAAATTATGATGATAACTATAGCAGCATCCTATGCTTCAAAACTATTCAAGGTTTTTAGCCAGAAAAACCAGCATGTTTACTTTTTCCGGTTGGAGCACGGCACGTAGTGGATTGACAACTCTGGCCGCGGTGCTGGTTGGTTCGGGTTGCGCTTCTCCCTCCTCCCCCCACCTGCTGCTGCTGCTTGCAGAAGTTGTGTTTGTTGTTTTTTTTGGGACCAACTCACTTGATGCGTGGCTTGCCATCTTTTCTTCTCTTTCTCACGTCCAAGCTGTCACGTGACGATGTCACATCCAAAAACTTTATCAAATGTCACCTCCTGACAACAGTTAAGGGTAGTTATAAGAGAAACATTATAGCCTACTATTAGTTTTAAATTGTAATAGTATTAAATTGAAAACTCAACCACATATACATAGGTGCTGCACAAACACTCATTATTTAGGCATCAAATAAATTATATTTAATATTATATCAGGCCCCTATAGGCCTATATGCGCTGGAGATTTTTTTTGTGATGGTAATGAAACTGATACCGTTGCTATTTTTAGATACCGCAGGATACCTTATCATCGTATTATCACCCAACCCTACTGGAAAGTAGACGAGAGCAGGCGGCTGTTCAGTCCGTACAGGAGGTCACAGAAAGTGTGTGTGTGTGTGTGTGTAAGCGGCAGCTCTGCAGCAGCATCATTTTGACATTTGTTGCTTATTTCTTTTATTTTGATATCTTAATTAAATAAACAATGTAAAGATCTAGTTAATGTTGTCTCATTTTTTTGTGGTGAAATGTTTTTACAGTTGTGCTAGCAAAAAAGAAAATGAATCTAAAATCATTGTAGACCTGTCCTCAAGGCACCCACTTTGGGAACTGCTACTTTTAAGGCATCAGCCTTGTTCTTAGTGACCAGCCATCCAGAGGCTTTTCCCTCTTAAAGTGAACTGAGAAGAATAGCAGCCCACACTTAAACAAGACGCTTTTTGACCTCAAATGCTTTACATCTCCAGTAAATGTGGTTTCTGTTAACTTGTTTTGTTTTGTCAAACCTCTTCATGTACATCTGTTTATGTCTTTCTTGTCTCTGTAGATCGCCCAGGGATGTTTGATTTCACTGGGAAAGCTAAGTGGGATGCCTGGCAGCAGCAGAAAGGTATACGTTCAGTCACCGCTGTCACTACTCAGGTCTCAGGCAAACCTTCTTTAACCTCTGTGTACAGAATGAGCTTATTGCACTTGTACTTGCTCATTTTAGTTATATTGTTTCATCTCCAGATCAATAGTGGGAATTGAAATATTTCGGGGTTATCTGAGCTAAAGCTCTGTTGATGGAGCCACAGCATTGGTTCTGAGTCTGATCCCATTCTTATATTTCCCTGAATTTTGATAGCCAGAGCCAGCTAGCCACATGTAGTCACAAAAAGTCCTGTAAACAGTGGCAGGTGTGCTTGTAGTGTAATACTCACATCGCAGTTGACAAAACTGTGGTGACTGAACACAGCTAATGTAGTGCCTATCATTTGTTTGTATTGGAAGGATAATAATCCTTTTTGGGGCTCATTGTAATAACACACTTTTCACAATGTTGACATTGCACATTTGCAAAAATCAACATTCAAATGAATGGACTTAATTATTATCATGTGTCGGCTATGGCCAAGCATATCTGGTCTTGGTCTTAAGGATACAGAGCACTGCTGCTTATATAATGAATGAACATGGACAGAATGAAAGCCTCTCTCTCAATAAGTGGTTTGAACATAGTCTGATCTTTTGAAGATATATCTGGTTTATGACAACTTCAGCTGGATTTACATTTACAGAAATATTTCACTGACACAAAGTGGGTCCTCACATGAAACTAATCTGTCTGTGCAGTAGAAAGATGCCAAAGATGTGTTAAAGACAATTACTGTGAAAAGGTAAGCTAAAACATGTTTCTGATAACATTTTACCGTTTGATCAGATCAGATCAGATAGGGGCGGCTGTGGCTCTGGTAGAGTGGTTTGTCCACCAATCACAAGATCAACCGTTCGATCCCCGGCTCCTCCAGTGTGCATGTCGAAGTATCCTTGAGCAAGATACTGAACCCCAAATTTCTCCCAATGGTGCTTCCATCCGTGTGAGTGTGTTAAAAACTGACTAGCAGGTGGCACCTTGTATGGTTGCCTTGGCCACCAGTGTATGAATGTGTGTGTGACTCGTAGTGTAGCGTTTTGAGTGGTCGGATGACTAGAAAGGCGCTATACAAATGCAGGTTTATTTACCATTTACCATTTTGTGTGAGATCAGATTTTTGTGTGAGTTTGAGTGAGAGAGGGGCAGGTCGGTCTCTTGATCTACGTCTATACTCTTTGTAGGGAGGAGGAATATGTAGGCACTGGTAAGATGGGGGAGGTTTACCACTGTTAATTTACACATGCTACCCACAGTGTTTTGATACAAAGCTGGTTGAAAACTGGCGAGGTATCCCTTTAACACAAACAGTTACAGCAGTCCGGCCTTAAGATACCTATTCTGTAGATCCCTCCTGTAACACTAGACATCACACGTCATTTATATTCCCTAATTTAACAGTGTATCCTTTGATTCACTATGATTCACTATGTTGGGAATGTCTACCTGACACTGGGTTTACACTGGACGTGGAAGCGCTGCAAAGCATACCTATTTTCAGTGGAGCGCTGCCCGCTTGCTTTCGGTGACCATGTTAACCGATTGGGCTGTTCACAGTGGATGCGGCATGGTGCCAAGTGCCCTGGCTGGCTCACGATTTACAGCAATTCTTTTGGCGTCTGGTCTATTTTTTTCCATGAGCTGCGAGTGAATCTGGCAAGAGAACACACTGATAATCTATTTTAAACGACATAAAGGATATATTAGATATGATACAAATTTCATTTCATTTCATTTCATTTATTTCCTTTTGACCCCTCCCCGGGGTATAAAGGGTCAGACAAAAATAACATTAACAAATCAGAGCAGGCGGCAGCCAATGCACAACAAAATAAATAAAACAGAATTTGTGTACATACGTACAAGTCAAAGCAAATCAAGAGAAACTATTCAGGATTTTCTTTAAAAGTTTCAACAAATTTGACAAGACCTTTACTTTTCAAGATGACATTAACTTTTGAAACTTATAAATATTTGGATTTGCTCTATAGAACTGTCCGACCAACTCTCTTCTCTCTTTGTCAAAAAAAGAACACACAAGTACATAATGATATTCGTCTCCTGGATTGCCAGTCAAACAAAGAGTACATTTCCGGGGGACATTTTCACGGTCATACCTGCGCTCAGAGATAGGTAACTTATGATTTCCACACCGAAACTTAGACAAACAAATCCTTTCGGCAGGTCTTAACATAATCAGATAAGGTTCAAAAGTGAAATCCGTTTTAAACAGTACAGTAAATGATCTGACTATGATGAATGATAGAGTATGCATCCAGTGCTTCCATGTACATGTCAGTTGTGTGGAAACAGAGCGAGAGAGACATGTGCGCGCGCCCACGCACACACACACACACACACACACACACACACACACACACACACACACACACACACACACACCCCAGCTATTTTAGGTCTTGAGACAAAAATGCTTATTAGTTTAGTCACATTTTAGTCATTTATACTTCATAGTTTTAGTCCAGTTTTAGTCGGTGTTTCAGAAATTAGAATCAAGGTGACAGGTTGTATAAAAGTTTCATTTAGACATTTTTTTCTACTGTCAAACTGTCATTTCACCAGGAGCTTTTTACAGGTTTTAAGTGGTGATTTACAGACACACATACTAATCATCATTTGATTCAGATTTCAGCTTTATTAGTACCCCTTGGGAAATTATTTTCACAGCACCGTCCAGAATTAAAAACAACAACATAACACAACACTAGGGCTGCTCAATTATGGAAAAAATCATAATCATGATTATTTTGGTCAATATTGAAATCACGATTATTTACACGATTATGTCTTTGAATTTGGAACAGCATTTATTGAACATGTTAAAAAACACTCTCCTGTTAAATATATAAAAATATCTTGTAATGTAGTAGCAGGGTCCGACGTTAAGGTTTTTTCCTACTTGCCCTGTCGGGCAAGTACTTCTCAAATCTACTTGCCCCATCTAAATTCTTACTTGCCCTGCTTAAGAGGTTCTTTTTCTGGCTGTGTGGTGCATATTTTTCGCTCATAACTTAGATCTTACGTCAGCAGAGATGATCAGCCAATGGAGGCAGCAGCACATAAAAAAGCAGCACACTGCAACTGGCCCCTCCGAGGACAGAAACAGGAGAGGAAATACACGATTACAGGCCTGGAATTAAGTCAATGGCGCAATAACAATATGTGCTAATTACATTGAATGAAGACAAAACAATGTATGTGTTGAAAAACAGCACTGAGTTTATTAAAACTGGGTGTGCATGACTGGGGATATATCTCGTTTCTTGTTGTTTTGATTCATGTCCCTTATTTTTTAAGTCTTTGAAATCTCTTTATTCTTTTGTTATCTCCTAGTTATTAAGAAATTATTATTAGAAGAAGATTCTTTATTGTCCTTTCTCAGCACATAACATACATTGAAACGAAATTTGACCTCTGTATTTGACCCATCCTACTGTATACACTGGGAGCAGTGGGCAGCTGCAGTGCAGCATCCGGGGACCAACTCCAGTTCTTTTGCCAATGCCAGTGGTCAGGGTCACTGACAGGTGTATTCACCTAACATAGCCTACATATCTTTAATTATTTAATTATTCATATGTCTGTATGTATATTTTTACATAAATTCCCAATATTTTATTTGCCTTTAAAAAATCCTCTTCCTTCATTTAATTAGACAATGTTTATTGTATTGTATTATATGTATTAATTCTCTACAGAATCTTGTATGTTCTTTAATGTGTGATCAATTTATTAAAAGAAAAAACAAAAAAACGTTTTGGTGAATCCTGCAGCAAAGTGAGCCCTCTTCCCTAGAGATGATCTTTGCCTCCCAGTTTGTTCCTGGCGGCAGAGCAGAGTGAACCATCTTCCTTCTCAGAGGATCTTTGTCCCATCTCCGTGTACACAGTGTAAACATCTTTTGCTGGCGATTTGACAGTCACTAGAAGCACATTATGACCCTTTGTAAAAGTTTCTGTGTGGTAACTGTGCTAACATGAGCTAACGTTAGCGGCTAAGGACTGAGAGGCTGTCCGGTAACGTTATGTGTGTGTGCATGTGTCTCGGAGTGTCAGTAATGTTATGTTAACTTAGCCGTAGCCTTGCTATGCTGTATGTCATAAAAACAGGGCATGCTACACTGGCCGTATGGGTAGGAGGGGCATTACGGCCACACACCGGGGACTCCATGGCACTGGCCGTTTGGCCGTGGTATAATTCCTGCCCTGTGATTAGAAATAATAAAAATAAAAAAATCCGAGTCGGTGCTGCTTGCCCGATCAGGCATGTCTGCGCAGGGACTGCTGGCCCGCCGGATATTTTTACTTGCCTCGGGCATTCGGGCAACCGTTAATGTCGGACCCTAAACTGTTGTAGGCTACTGCACTCAATCTTTTGAAAACAAGAAATAAATAAAATACAATAAGAGACAGATACTTCAATAAATGAAGTGGTTCGACCTTTTTTATCAACCAAGCGACGCTGCTCAGCCTCACCCTCTGTCATCTTTACACGTGCTTAAATCGCCGGCCTGGATCTCCACTCTCCACACACGCGGGGGCGGGGGCGTAGCAGTTGAGTTGCGCATGCGCGTCTCAGAACGGAAACATCAAATAATCGTTTTTCCTCGATTATATAAATTTTTTGATCGTCTGGAGCCAAAATCGTAATCACGATTAAAATTCGATTAATTGAGCAGCCCTACACAACACAGTACCATACAGCATAGTAGACCATACAATACCATAAAACACAGTGCAGTGTCATACAAGCCTGCAGAATAGAACCACTGCTGCACCTGGTAGGCTGAGTAACACAGCCACTATTGATTCAGCAAACCAATGGCCGCTGGGACAAAAGAGGACCTAAATCATTTAGTTGTGCCCACTGGCACTCTAAAACAATGTCCTGAGGGCAACTATTCAAACTCCCTATGTAGGGGATGGTGGAAACAGTCAGTAATGGCATTGGCTTTCCTCAGAACCTGTTGTTGGTATATGGTCTGTAGCTGGGCCTGACTGGCTCCAGTGATCTTGCTTACCACTTTAGCAAGGCCATGAAGTCTGTTTTTGTTTTTCAGACTCAGACTTCCGTACCATGACACCATACAAAAAGATACCATTGCCACAAACATTCTTTGGATACTAGATGTCACATGTTTCAAATGGTGTTCAGATCAGTTAAACTGTAAGCTCACAGTGCTATTCATTATCTTGTTGTAATTTGTACTGTATGCACATTTTCTATTTCATATAGTTTTTACCCAAATGTCACCAAAATATTTGAAAATATACCTGAAATTAGCAGAATGAGCTGAGATTTTTTTTTTTTCAGAATTTTATCACCAAGGCTTTTACTGTTATTGATATCTGATTGCTTTTTGAAGATATTCACCAATGAACTTTATCGAACCACAGATCTTCCATTTGGTGGACGACCCGCTCTGCCTCTGAGCAGAATAAGTGCAAAGGCCTTTCACAAGATTCGGCCATAAATCAATGTGGCTTTTGTTGCTTTTAATGACAGGACAGTATAGCATTGGGGGGGGGGGGGGCTGCGACACACATAAAGGAGCAGCAGGCTGGAATTGAACCCACAACTGCTGCATCAAGGACTGAGCCTCTGTGCATGGGGCGCTGGCTCCAGCCACTAAGCCACCAACACCGCATGTCCCAGCAAGCATTTTTTGGTTTAAAAAATGTCTAATAGCCATCTACATGAAGACCTGACGTCTAGGCTAAATCACAGCTGAATTTGGGCTGTCAGTGAAAATTTGGTAGACGTCTAACCATAGCCAAAGTGTAGACATCATCAATTATACGGCTATGTAGAGACCATGTCCAAAAAATGGAGATAAACATATTTTAATTACTGTTGACTCTCCATATGTGATTGAATATCATACCGCACGCCATCTGCAATGGCGAAAATTACATTTAATCAATTTCAAAATTAAATCGGCTAGATTTGGGTTACATGTAGCTAGACTAAATCAGAGCTAAATATAGCCAATACGTTTAAATCACGACTATTGCTTGCTGGGAAATGGCTTTGATGAACCTTCTAGTGTTGCACGGTATACTGGTACCAACAGTAGACAGCGGTACTAAAACACCACGGTACATAATGTTGCAGTACCTAGGGCTGTACCCAAATATTCGGATATTCGAATATTCGTTTCTATGGGTAGGTATTTGTTATGAAAATTTCATATTCGTTTTTTTTTTTATTTACTTTTTTTTTTTTTTTAACATATGTTTTTGGTGCTAAATGTAGTCTTTTTGTTGTTGGTAAATGTAGGTTATCAATAAAAATCAAAACTTTTAAATTGCATTGTTAAAAATGTGAAAATATAGTATAGCCTACCAACTGAGCTTGTGCGCACAGCACGCTTGAGCGCATCCGTCTGAGGTTGTGGATCAATGCCAAGTTTTACCACTTTATCACTATTCCCTCTAACTTGTAGCTGTTTTTTCATTATCTTTTGAATTTAATATGAATTATGGAACCGTTTTTGTCAACGTTTGTTTCCGTTTTGTACAATAAATTATTGTTTAAAGTTTCAACAAGTTTCTTTTGGAGTGCGTGACACAAGTGTGTTTTGAAAACGACCACGGACTGTCACCTGCTCAACGCATCAGTACCTTCGGATGCCATGACAGTAATAGATTATAGATTAATAGATTATAATAATAATGTCAAAAATATAATTTACAGACCGATTTAACAGACGATCACTACTGCCCGACCCGCGGGTCCATTTGCGAGTCCCGCGGGTTACGGGTCGACCCGCGCATCACTACTCAGCTCAGTCTATAAAGGCTGTATACAACAGTAAGGCTATAGACATTATATTCTGTTCAGGCCAGCAGAACCAGCAGCGCATCGGCTCTACAGTGCACGGCACTGCTGATTAACCATTTTATTGCAGCACAGAGTGTCTGCCAGCAACCAACTACTTGCAGAGGCTTCCTACAACTTGTTTCAACGGTTCCGATTTATAATAATAATAATAATAATAATACATTTTATTTATAATGCCCTTTTCATCAAAAGATCTCAAAGTGCTACAGGTTAATCAGAAGACAAATTAAACAGGATGACTAGCCAATGTGAAAATCAAAAGAAAGCATAGAATAATGTACTGAAGGAGACTGTTGTGTTTGTGGTTTGAGAGCAAAGATCCGGTCGCCGCTGTGCAAAACTCTGCAATACAATTAGGTCCGAAAAAACCCCGGAGTCTTAGGTCGACGATGAGTTCTTTTGTTTTTGATGTGTTGAGTAGGACATCATTGTCTGTGCACCAGGTCACTACTTTGTTGATCTGTGCACGGTATTCTGTTTCTTGGTTGTTGGTGCTGAGTCCTATGATGGTTGAGTCGTCTGCATACTTGTTAGGGATGCACCGAATATTCGGTAACCCGCCGAATATTGCAAAAGAAACACATTCGGTATTTGGTGGAATAAGTTAAAAGCAAGGCCGAATAATAGCGGCGTGTTTTGATAACGCAATCAAACAGCGTGCCATGACGGGCCGAGTAAAATGTCGGCAGTGTGGCGATCTGCCCATCACCGCACTCGCATTTGCGACTAAAAATAGTTTTGAGCGAGCAAAATAGGCTTAAATCATTCAGCACGCTGTGCGAGCAGCCTACAGATTTCAACCACCAGCAGAAACAAAAGGCGAATCCCACTGATTGTGGGTTGAATGGGGGTCACAGACACAGACAGTAATGTATTCCTGTCAAATACGGCGGCCATCGGCGGAGAAGTTGGCTCCAATAATATCCTCTTCTTGGCGTCATGACTGCCCAGAAGTACCTGAACAGCCGAGCCAGCCGAACACAGGTATGTGATGTGTCAGAGGAGAAACGAGCCGTTCATGGCCCACAAACCTCACCGCACTTTAGGGACTGTTCTTTACTTATGAAGGGGAGGAGGGTGGCTGGTTGATTCTTATTTTATTTATTCATTTTATTTTGATCCCCCCCTATGTTCATCACTCATTGATGCTGTTTTTGAAGTATGAATAAGTCAATTATAAGTAATTTATTCCATTGGAATATCACTGATGTAGCCTATAATAGAAAAGTGATTTATCTTTTTATAAATGACAAAAGGCACATCTGCCTCATTTTCGCTGTGGTATCGTGATACTACTCAGAACCATGATATGATGGCACTCTGACGTATCGCGAGACCAGTTGACGGAGGCGAGATCCAACATGGCGATACGCTGTCACTAGAACAACACCGGTAAACTCCGTTAAAACATCTGTCTTTAAAAACTTTCTACAAAACAATCCGATAAAAATACACACACATACCAGTCACTACCATAAACGCGGACCAAACCATTACCACAGTGGAAGAAATAACGGACTTGGAAGCCTTCATTGACCAGTATTACCACAAACATACTATGGACCCGGACACCGACAACCCACAACACAGCCTCAACAACCCTAACAAACGAAAGAAAACGGACTCATCTACCGATACAGACGACCTGGGAATCACGGATATTAAGGTCAGTATCCTCGCCAGCATCAACAAAAAGTTAGACCTCCTCATTCCACTACATGACGAAATCAAAGACTTACGCTCCAGCCTAGATTTTGCACATAACCACATCACATCACTGCTGAAATCAAACCAGGAACTACAGTCATCTGTCAAATCCCTCAACAAACAAATGCAAAAAGTTACTACAGAAAACAAACAACTGAAAGAAACCATTCTGGACATACAAACTCGCAGCATGCGCGACAACCTCATCTTCGCAGGCATCCCCGAAAAAACACCGGACAAACCAGAATCACTCATCAAAGACTTCATGACAACTCACCTCAAAATACCACCGGACATTGCCAAGGACAATACTTTCCACAGAGTTCACCGTCTCGGCGCAGCAACAGCAAAAGGACCCCGACCCATCATCGCAAAATTTGAACACTTTCAACAAAAATCACTGGTCAAAAGCAAAGGAAAAGAACTGAAGGGCACAATGTACCGAGTAAACGATCAATAGCCGCGAGAAATAAACAAGCGACGAAAAACACTAAGAGAGAACAGGAGAAACAACAAACGCGCAGTCCTCGTTGTTGATAAACTGTATATTGATGGACAATTATTTCGCAACCCCAACACAACACCATGGCTTTTCTGAATCACTATAGCCCTATTCGGACGGGATTAGTTTTGCATAGGGATGAGGGGTAAAGTAATAATTACCAGAGATTTTAGTCCCGTCTGAATGTGCCATGTCAGTAATACCGCACGATGTCAGTAAAGATTACCGCGACTTTTACCTTCTGTAAAAGGGTCCAGGACAATTACCTCAGGTAATACTAATCCCGTGCGAATAGACCAGCAGTAAACGTGTGTTAGGGCTGTCAAAAAAAAAATCGAAGTTAGAAATATATTCAAATATATTTATTTTTTTATAAGTTCGAACCTAAATTTGATCATTCGAATATAATTAATAATTAATTAATACTATCAATAATGTTGTATATCACGGCAAATCCCGTTCGGGCGGAGATGGCTCGCGCACGAGCTGGGCCAGAGAGGGAGGCAGCGGGAGGGAGAGGCGCCGACGGAGGAGCCCGCTGCACCAACACCACCCACTGCGCTGTCCGCGATGTGTGACCTGTTCGGGGAGACATACATGGAGAGTGTTGTACCTGCTGCCTCCCTGCCTACCCTTTTTGAAGAAGAGATGAAACGTTACCAGAATGAGAGACACCACTATGAGCCGGCCAGGATCCACTCTTGTGGTGGAAAACTACGCACTGAAGTATCCAAACATTGCTCAGATAGTGAGACAGAAGTTGATCATACCTGGCACTATAGTGAGGTCAGAACGCGTGTTTTCATCCGAGTGTCACGTTCATATTGCGTCAGCAATAAGCATCTTATTTTTTGTGTTTTTTTTGTAAAAATAAATACATAATAATAATAATAATAATAATAATAATAATAATAAATTCTAATATTATTCGAACTCTACTAAATTAATTTGAAAATAGTCGAACTCAATTTCATGGTGCTTTTGACAGCCCTATCATACGCTAATGTGGCAGGAGGGCACGGCGGTGCGTGAATGGATTTACCCCTCCCACTTGTGGTAGTTTTACTGATATTTCTTATCCCGTGCGAATCGGCCATTAATATTACTGACGTCCTGTGGTAAAGTGACATTATCCCACGTGCCCATGTAAAACTAATCCCGTCCGAATAGTGCTTATGACAGCTAAAACGCACTACTGATACACCCCCCACCTCCTTAAACAGCATCGCTAATGACACTGCCAACGCTTTTCTTTCTCCCCCCGT
Source organism: Epinephelus lanceolatus (assembly GCF_041903045.1). Classification (NCBI taxonomy): domain Eukaryota; kingdom Metazoa; phylum Chordata; class Actinopteri; order Perciformes; family Serranidae; genus Epinephelus; species Epinephelus lanceolatus. The sequence continues at coordinate 3,241,892 of NC_135747.1, forward strand.
CTGTGTGCTTACTGTTAATTGTTTATTCTCACCTCACTGTAACGTCCTATATGTTAACGTCCGTTTGTCTACGTTGTATGTATGACTGTACACATTCTTTTCACATTCGCTCACTCAAGGCTCTCTCTCTCACACACACACACACACACACACCCCCACACACACAATTTTTCAAATAATCCCCCCCTCTGGTAGTAGTCTCTGCATGTTTCTCCTGTTTGTAGAAGAGCATCTCACACCGCTGTAGCAATCCTAGACTGCCCTCGTGTGGTTAGGAGCTGAATTGCATGTCAAATAAAGGGGGGAGATAAGACGGCGAATAGTAATAGTCGCGTTAAAAAATCGATTTTTCAAAAATAAAACGACTATTCGAAAATCGTGACCCATCCCTATACAGTACACACACACACACACACACACACACACACACACACACACATTCTCTCTCTCTCTCTCTCTCTTTCTCTCTCCCTCTTCAGCTACAGCTCCCTCAGAATCAGACAGACCTTCTCTAGATAGATTTAACTAACACAACCATACAAACTCTAAACCTGGTGACCTGGAATGTGCGTGGCATTCGAAATCAAGCTAAAAAAAAATAAAAATAATCAACCATTTAATCAAATTAAAGGCCGACATATGCTTTTTACAGGAAACACATCTTACAGACTCAGAACTGCAATATTTCCAGCCTAAACAATTCAATCAAATATTCTCTTCAACATACAATAGTAAACAAAGAGGCGTCTCAATTCTAATAAATAAAAACATACCCTTAATTCATAAGACATCTATTACTGATCCAGAAGGAAGATATATCATCATCAAAGCATCTATAAATAACACAACATTCACACTTGCTAATATCTATGGACCCAATAACGATGATCCATCTTTTTTCCATGCCTTCTTTTCTCTATTGAGTGAATCAACAAACATCATAATTGCCGGAGAGTTCAATACTGTCATAGACCCCACAATCGACCGCTCAAGCACCTCTGGTAACACAAGAAACTGGCACTCCACTGAAATAATCAAACAGTACATGAATGATTATGGACTTGGCGATAGTTGGAGAATGATAAACCCCTTAACACGAGAATATTCCTACTTCTCCTCCCTCCACCAGTCTTCTTCACGAATCGACCTCTTTTTGATCAGCAACTTGCTCGCCCCAAACATCCACGAATCCACAATCAACCCCATTACCATAAGCGATCACGCCCCTGTCTCTCTTGCCATAAACATTCAATCATATACCAGACCCCCTACAAGATGGCGATTCAATACATCATTACTTCAGGACCCTGCCTTTAACACTTTAATAGCCGAAGAGTGAGCATCCTTTCTGGAGATGAAAGACTCTCCAGACATATCACCATCACTACTATGGGAAACAGGCAAAACAGTAATCAGAGGAAAAATAATATCATATTCATCGTACAAGAAAAAACAACAACAAAAACTGGAAAATAGCCTAGAACAAAGAATTAAACAACTTACAAACCTTCTCTCTAATAATCCCACAGAACAGATAAAAAAGGAACTCAATAACCTAAAAACGCAACTTGATAATATTATACACAGAAAAACACAATTCTTAATCCAACAACTTAAATATGACAACATTCAATATAGTAATAAAGCAGCGAAATATTTATCAAATCAACTACAACACAAAAAAGAAAAATCGATTATTCCATCAATAATTAACTCTAACGGTAAAATCACCCAAGATCCACAGGAAATAAATGAAACCTTTCAAACCTTCTATAGAAACTTATACTCGTCCAGTTACGAACCTCCTCAATCAGAAATAGAATCCTTCCTAAACAACTTGGACCTACCCACACTACCCAAAGAACAAGCCGATACTTTAGATACACCAATCACCCCGGAAGAACTCCATAAAGCCTTAAATCAAATGCCAAACAACAAATCACCTGGACCGGACGGATTCCCAGCAGAATACTACAAACACTTCTGGCACATACTTTCAACACTGTTTCACAGAGTAACCTCAGAAATAAAAACTACATCTACAATTCCGATACACATGAATACTGCTAATATGTCACTTACACTTAAACCTAACAAAGACCCAACTCACCCCTCCAGCTACCACCCTATTTCTGTAATCAATACCGATTTAAAAATTATCACCAAAGCATTAGCAACCCAACTTAAAACAGCCACCCCCATCATTATCCACCCAGACCAGACAGGCTTCATCAAAAACAGACACGCTTCCGACAATACCCATAGACTATTCAATCTGATCAACCTAACACAGCAAACAAAAAACAAAACTATAATTGTATCATTAGATGCAGAAAAAGCATTTGATAAAGTAAACTGGTCATTTCTATTCAACACTCTTCACAAACTCGGCTTTGGAGAGTCGTTCATCCACTGGATCAAAATTCTTTACATCTCACCTATGGCCACAATAACCACAAATGGTATCACATCACAGGGTTTCACACTGCACAGAGGAACCAGACAAGGATGCCCACTCTCACCTTTTTTATTTGCCATCTTCATTGAACCCCTCGCCGCAGCAATACGACAAAGTAATAACATTAAAGGAATTCAAAACAGCCATTCACAACATAAAATCAGTTTGTATGCAGATGATATATTATTGTTTTTACAAGACCCCTACAAATCATTAAAAGAAACTTTCAATCTAATCAGCAACTTCTCCGCGATTTCCAACTACACAATTAACTGGAACAAATCAACCATACTCCCCCTGTCTGAAACCGCTTGGGATTCTGCAACTCAAGACCCACTCCTCCCCTTTCGCATCAGAAACATTAAGTATTTGGGTATCAGTATTTCCTCCAGGCTGTCAGAGTTATTTAACCTCAGTTACACTCCACTGCTAAAAAAAAAATACAGGATGACCTGAAACGATGGATAAATCTCCCACTCTCACTAATAGGATGAATCGCAACAGTTAAAATGAAAACCCTACCTCAAATCAACTATCTCTTTTCAATGCTTCCCACTACCCCAACAGACAAATGGTTTCAATCTCTCAACTCCTCAATCAACCAGTTCTATTGGAAAAATAAAAAAAACAAAAATCTCACTCTCAACTTTACAGAAGAAAAAATCCTAAGGCGGCCTTGAAGCACCAAACTTCCCACTTTACTTTCTAGCAAATCAATTACAGTACCTAATCAAATGGATTCAACAACCCAAATACAGTAACTCATGGATAGATTTAGAACAGTCCCAATGCAAAAACATTTCATTCACAGTCCTACCGTTCCTACCCCAATAAATTAAAAAGCTCAACCTCTTCAAAAATACAGTAATCTCTACAACTCTGACAGCCTGGTGGAAAGCCAGTAGAGTCACTAGTTCATCACTAACACCCTGTAAGTACACCCCAATTTGGCACAACTCTGATTTCCTTTCTGGCAACACTCCCATTCACTTTCCCACATGGCAAAACAAAGAAATAGCTCACCTTCATCACCTTTTTGAAAATAATCAATTCATAACCTTCAATACATTAGTCCAGAGGTACGGGGTTGGGAGAAATCAGCTCTTCCAATATCAACAACTTAAATCCATTATCAAATCTAAGATTAACATAACCAACAACCCCCTCAAACCCTTCAAACTAGGCAAAGAAATCAAGAAAATCACAGACTCAAAAAACATAATCTCAAAGCTCTATAAACTTCTATCCAACTCAGATGAATCCATAACACTCCCGACTGCAAAATGGGAAAATGATCTGGCTATTTCTCCCAACCCCGACTTCTGGACACAAATCTGTACAAATAGCTTCTCTATGACAAATAACACAAACTTACAACTTATTCAGTATAAGACACTACATAGGATTCACATCACACAACACAAAATGCTAAAAATGGGCTGAACAAACACAGACACCTGTTCACAATGCACTTTAGGGAGCACTGATGATTACTTTCATGCCAACCAGTTCACTCCTTTTGGGTAGCAGTCACAAAAAAACTTTCTTGCATATTGAGTTGCAGAATCCCACCATCTCCATCCCTCTGCCTGCTTGGAGATATCACAGAAACCAACCTCCCATCCAAATACAGAAACCCGCTGCTCATATCTCTAAATATCGCCAAGAAAACAGTTCTGTTAAACTGGAAATCAAAACAATCATTACACATCAACCACTGGACCAACCTTCTTACAGAATTCATCTCAACAGAGAAAATGGCAGCCTCTAACAACAGTAATATGTCGGCCTTTAATGAAACTTGGAACCCATTTCTCACTCTTCTCACTTGATACCATACTACATCAGAACTACATCAGAGCAGCCCACGCACATCTCCACATCTCCACAAGCCCATAAAACACTCCTTTTTTTTTTTTACTTCCTCTTTCTTTCTTTCTTTCTTTCTTTCTTTCTTTTTATTTTTATTTTCTTTTTCCCCGTTCTCATTTACACTCACTTAGAATTCTTACTATATCGTTATTATTATTGATTATGATTGTGATTATTATTACAATGATTGTGATTATATTTTTATTACTATTATTATTATTGATTATGACTGAGTATTATTACAATGATTATATTATTATTATTACATTATTATTATTATCTTGACTATGATTGTGATAATTATTATTATTATTATTGTTGTCATTTTGATGATGGTGACTATTAGTATTATTATAAATATACTTGTGATTGTGAATATTATGATTATGATCATTATTATGATTGTTATAATTATTATTATTGTTATTATTGTTGTTGTTATCATTGTAATTATTAGCATATCATCATCATAACTACAGCTAGATCTGCAACAGGCCAGCAGCCACCTCTGGGTTTGGTTGCGGCCCAAGGTATGATCGCCCCTAAATTAAAATCAAATCAAAGAGAATTAAACAAAAATTAATCGGGGGGGGGGTCCTTTCGCTGCTGTCTTGCCTGTCTCCCGCTGGGGGTCCCGGTTGGGCTACTTGGGGCCTGGTGGGGGGACCCCTTGCTCACCTCTTATATTAGGTTATGTTAAGTATCATATTATATCATCGTGGATTATTATGTTATGTTATATTATATCATATGATCTTATAGTATATTATTTTTATTATATTGTGCTATATTATATCATGCTATATTATATTATAATGTCTTATATTACCTCGTATTATATTATTTTATCTTACATTATTAGGTATTATTATATTTATGTGTACATATATATATATTTATTTATATATATACAGTACAGGCCAAAAGTTTGGACACACCTTCTCATTCAATGCGTTTTCTTTATTTTCATGACTATTTACATTGTAGATTCTCGCTGAAGGCATCAAAACTATGAATGAACACATGTGGAGTTATGTACTTAACAAAAAAAGGTGAAATAACTGAAAACATGTTTTATATTCTAGTTTCTTCAAAATAGCCACCCTTTGCTCTGATTACTGCTTTGCACACTCTTGGCATTCTCTCCATGAGCTTCAAGAGGTAGTCACCTGAAATGGTTTTCCAACAGTCTTGAAGGAGTTCCCAGAGGTGTTTAGCACTTGTTGGCCCCTTTGCCTTCACTCTGCGGTCCAGCTCACCCCAAACCATCTCGATTGGGTTCAGGTCCGGTGACTGTGGAGGCCAGGTCATCTGCCGCAGCACTCCATCACTCTCCTTCTTGGTCAAATAGCCCTTACACAGCCTGGAGGTGTGTTTGGGGTCATTGTCCTGTTGAAAAATAAATGATCGTCCAACTAAACGCAAACCGGATGGGATGGCATGTCGCTGCAGGATGCTGTGGTAGCCATGCTGGTTCAGTGTGCCTTCAATTTTGAATAAATCCCCAACAGTGTCACCAGCAAAACACCCCCACACCATCACACCTCCTCCTCCATGCTTCACAGTGGGAACCAGGCATGTGGAATCCATCCGTTCACCTTTTCTGCGTCTCACAAAGACACGGCGGTTGGAACCAAAGATCTCAAATTTGGACTCATCAGACCAAAGCACAGATTTCCACTGGTCTAATGTTCATTCCTTGTGTTTCTTGGCCCAAACAAATCTCTTCAGCTTGTTGCCTCTCCTTAGCAGTGGTTTCCTAGCAGCTATTTGACCATGAAGGCCTGATTCGCGCAGTCTCCTCTTAACAGTTGTTCTAGAGATGGGTCTGCTGCTAGAACTCTGTGTGGCATTCATCTGGTCTCTGATCTGAGCTGCTGTTAACTTGCGATTTCTGAGGCTGGTGACTCGGATGAACTTATCCTCAGAAGCAGAGGTGACTCTTGGTCTTCCTTTCCTGGGTCGGTCCTCATGTGTGCCAGTTTCGTTGTAGCGCTTGATGGTTTTTGCGACTCCACTTGGGGACACATTTAAAGTTTTTGCAATTTTCCAGACTGACTGACCTTCATTTCTTAAAGTAATGATGGCCACTCGTTTTTCTTTAGTTAGCTGATTGGTTCTTGCCATAATATGAATTTTAACAGTTGTCCAATAGGGCTGTCGGCTGCGTATTAACCTGACTTCTGTACAACACAACTGATGGTCCCAACCCCATTGATAAAGCAAGAAATTCCACTAATTAACCCTGATAAGGCACACCTGTGAAGTGGAAACCATTTCAGGTGACTACCTCTTGAAGCTCATCAATGCCAAGAGTGTGCAAAGCAGTAATCAGAGCAAAGGGTGGCTATTTTGAAGAAACTAGAATATAAAACATGTTTTCAGTTATTTCACCTTTTTTTGTTAAGTACATAACTCCACATGTGTTCATTCATAGTTTTGATGCCTTCAGCGAGAATCTACAATGTAAATAGTCATGAAAATAAAGAAAACGCATTGAATGAGAAGGTGTGTCCAAACTTTTGGCCTGTACTGTATATATATATATATATATATATATATATATATATATATATATATATATATATATATATATATATATATATATATATTTATTTTTTATTTATTATCTTTTATTTTATTTTATTTTTTTCTTTCCTCTTTTTTCCAATTTATATTTTTACTTTATTGATTTATTTATTTTTATTATATTATCTATTCCATATTGGACATCATAATACCATGTTTTTCATACACACACACACACACACACACACACACACACCCCTACCTATATACGTATCATTGTAACTTTATTTTCTGTTGTTGTTTGTACTGTATGTCCACTGTTTGTACTCCACTTGGTGTAATGTATTTGTCCTCTATGTCACCTTGTCTGTTGTCACATAATTTCACCAATTAAAAAAAAAAAAAGAACCATGATATTTTCATTGGTATCGTACAGTGGGATCCAATTTTGGTACCGTGACAACACTAATCTGGAGGGGGTTCATCTGCCAAAACTAATGAAAAACTAAACAACGATATTTGGTACTCGGTATTCGGCCAAGTGTTTATTATTTGGCTTCGGCCACAAATTTTCCTTTCGGTGCATCCCTAGTACTTGTACAGGTTGACAGAGCTGTGGTGGGATGTGAGCTGGTTTGTGTAAAGGGAGAATAGCCAGGGTGAGAGGACACAGGCCTGGGGTGCGCCTGTACTGAGGAACACGGGAGGATGTGTTATTGTTGATCTTCACCTTCTGTTGCCTGTTCCAGAGAAAGCTGTGAATCCAGTGACCGATGCATGGGTCAATGTTCATGTCCAGTAATTTATTTAACAGTTTGACCAGGTTTATTGTGTTAAATGCAGAACTGAAATCCATGAACAGGATGCGGGCATATGTGTTTGCAGACTCCAGGTTCAGTATGTGATGAATTGCTAAGTTGACGGTGTCCTCAACTGACCTGTTGGCTCTGTATGCAAATTGGTATGGGTCCATGAGGGGGGTGGTGACAGTTTTCAGGTGAGAGACTGCTGGTAACCTTCTACCGCTGCTCTGTAGAGAGCATTCTGTTGTACTGTGTCTGTGTTTGGTTTGCCAGCTGCACAGCCGCAGACAGGAAAGCGCTTCAGAGAGTCATCAACACTGCCTAGAAGATCATCGGCTGCCCTCTCCCCTCACTGGAAGAACTGTACAGTTCCCGCTGCCTCAGTAAAGCCAGGAACATACTGAGGGACTTATCTCACCCTGGGCACCCTCTGTTCGAACTGCTACTATCAGGCAGGAGATACAGGACTCACAAGTCAAAAACAAACAGACTAAAGAACAGTTTTCATCCCAGAGCCATCGCTGCCCTGAATAATGTTGAATAATGTAATACTTCGAAGCTTCTTGCACAACAGCTGCAGGATGGTTGTTTGTGTGTGTGTGTGTGTGTGTGTGTGTAAGATGTATTTTTAGTATTAAGTCTAGTACTTACGTACTTTTATTTATTGCACCATGATTGCACTTTATTTCGTTGTACTCATACAATGACAATAAAGATTCTATTCTATTCTCTATTCTTGAGTATGATGCGCTCAAATGATTTCATGACGGCAGATGTCAAGGCGATGGGTCTGTAGTCACTGAAGCAGGAGATGTTCTTGGTCTTGGGAACTGGGATGATAATGGACTATTTGAAGCACTTGGGTACTGAGCTTTGACAGAGGGAGATGTTGAAGATGTTGGTGAAAACACCGGCCAGTACCACAGCGCAGTGGTGGAGAACGGAGGGGCTTGATGTTATTGGGGACGGCTGCTTTATTCCTCTTAAGTCCCCTGAAGGTGCTCCTCACCTCCTCCTCTTAGATGGTGAAAGGTGGGGGAGGGAGGGGGGAGGGGAGAAATGGTGATGGAGCCGGTGCCTGCTCAAACCTCCCACAGAAAATTTTGAGTGTGTCAGCAAGCTGATTGTCGTTATCAGGTGTGGGGGTGGGTTTCTTTTTGTAGTTTGTCATGTTTTGGAGTTTTTCAGATGAAACTTGTGTCATTAGTAATGATTTGTCCTTCTAGATTAGTGGCGTAGTTGGATTTGGCTGTTCTTATTGCAGATCTCAGTTTGTATTTGGCAGCCATATATTGTTCTTTGTTTCCTGACAGATGTGCCGAATTTTTCTCCTTTCTTAATTTTTTAATGTTCTTGTTAAACCACTGTTTATTATTATTGTAGTGTTTGACTTTTTTGAGTGGTATGCATAGGTCCACGCAGTAATTGACATATGACGTCACTGTGTCGGTGAGGTCGTGGAGGTCACCCGCAGCATGGAAAACATCCCAGTCTGTGCATGCGTAACAGCCCCGAAGTCTTTCGATGGCTTCAGGGGACCAGCACCGGACAAGTTTTGTTGATGTCTTGGAGGATTTAACTTTTTGCCTGTATTGTGGAATTAGCAGCAGCATTGCGTGGTCGGACCTGCCCAGCGGAGCCCTCGGGAAAGCACGGTAAGCCTCTTTGATGGTAGTGTAGCAGTGGTCCAGTGTGTTGGTCCCTCTGCTAGGGCAAGTTACCTGCTGATGGTAGCCGGGGAGCTCGGATGACAGATTAGACCGAGTCCCCAAGAACGATGACTGCTGTGTCCGGGTGTGAATTCTCCACTGAGGAGACGTAGTTGGCTAACTCGGCTATGGTGGTGGTAGCGTTAGCCTCAGGTGGAATGTACACACAGATCATAATTACTGATGCGAACTCCCGTGGGAGGAATGATGGTCTGCGTTTGACAGTGAGGTATTCCAGGTGTGGGGAGCATACATGGGTGAGTTCTGTGGAATTTGTACACCAGCGTTCATTGATCATTATGCAAACACCACTGCCTTTTGCCTTGCGCGATGGTTTGGTTGATCAGCACGGTGTAATGTGAAACCTGGAAGTGTTACCGCTTGGTCAGGTACTGATTGATCCAGCCAGGTCTCTGTCAGGCAGATGGCAGAACAGTCACTGTAGTCTTTGTTGGTTTGTATCATAAGTTGGAGTTCATCCATTTTGTGCCGGAGGGATCTGACGTTTGACAGCAGAAGGGCTGGGAGCGGTGGCCGGTAAGGGCATCTCCTGAACCTGGCAAAGGTGCTGGAGCGCCGGCCCTTTTTGGTCGGCAGCCATGGTGTTGAGTGGCTTGAGATGTTTAAGTCCCGTAATTTCTCCTCCAGCAAGGATGTAGATGGGCCCAGATCACTGTGCGAGGTGGATCTGAGGTTTAAAAGGTCCGATCAAGTGTACTGGATTAAGCACAACACTTTGCAGACAAGTAATGCAGACACTAAAATGACAGACAGGATCACTGCTTGTACTGTGGCAAGCCTCACAGCCGCCATCTTGCATCTTCATTTTTGCTGTGGTATCGTGATACTACTCAGAACCGTGATACTTTCACTGGTATCGTACCGTGGGTCCCAATTTTGGTACCGTGACAACACTAGATCCTTCCTAATTTATGTCCAGGGAAAACCACAAAAATGGGCAAGTCTTTTCAGAGCCAGTCACTTTTCTTACGACCTGACAAACTGCTGTCCTGCTGATGTGATCAGTATCTGATGTAATAAAGAAAACTTCCGCTGCAGAAGAATCAAAGGGCAATGCATAAAATTTAATGCGATCATAATGCAAATCCACAATGTGTAATATTTGATGTATCTGTATGGAACAGATTGTTGATAAATGATAGTGTGACATGAAATTGTATCTATCATATAGAAACTCCTCTGGGAAGACATCCAAACGGGGTCTAATCACCTTCTGCTTACGCAACAGACCCTGAATAAATTGTGCCTCAACGTCCATGACTATTCACAAAAGACACACCATGGTTCTCTGTCAACCTGCTACACGCTCAGCCTGCGAGCCAGCAGGTTTGCTTCACGGAGTATGTTGCCATAGTAACTGACTCAGGGTTATGCTGAACTGGCTTTTTGAAACGGAAAAGTCAGTTTCCCTCATCTCAGGCTTAACAAACTCAGAGTTTTCACTAATCCCGCTTTCTGAAATAGGGCCCAGCTGTGCTTGTGCTTTTTATTCACCAATGGGATAGAGGTGAACTGAAAAGGAGGACACAGTTTAGTCTTTCTTCAACATCATCATGTTGCCTTCACTTTCAACAGTCTCTATGGGCAAGAAACTTTTACGAAAAGAAAAGAAAATGAAAAGGAAAAAACAAAAACTGGCCAGTCAGTGCCTGTGGTCTCCATGTGGTATCTCTACAACTACGGGAGCCCTGATATCTACTGTTTCCAGATTTCTGCAGTGACTCACACATGTAAATACAACCATTTACTCTGTTGAGTACAGTGTTATTATAGCTCATACAAACAGTTGCGAAACGTAAGCAAATACAATCAGGGTAGTGATAAACTAGAAATATTCTTCAATATGTATTTTCTCTTTATTCAGTTATTGTGTCTTACTAAACAGAATATTTGCATCCCTGCTAGTCAGGGAGCCAGGCAAGAGAGAATGCTCAAATTTACTATCAAACCCAGCAATTAAGCTACATGTGGTACACACCAGAAGGGCTCTGCGTCCTCAGCACCACACACTACACGCAACAAGAAGGAAGTCACTGTTTAAAGTACCATGCCAATTTCTTCATTCATCTTAAATGCATTTTCATCTTTCATTAACTCTCAGGCAAGAGCAAAGAGGACGCCATGAACGAGTACATCAGTCTGGTGGAGGAGCTGAAGAACAAGTATGGAATTTAGTGTCATATGATAAACGCATTACAGCTGGACCAACTGCTGGGGGATGGACTGGGAGAAGTGGCTAAGACCACCACCAGCTGTCCTCCATCGTCACACCATGAAAACGCCTTAAATCCCAAGAAGGGTGTCCTTACACGTGAATGCCTGCTGGTCCACCCTCTAGTGGTCCCAGTGGTCTGAATAACCACTAATGTATGATCAGAAACTGTACAATGTACCATCATGTTTTAATTAATGATTTCTAATAGAGTGTATCTGCACAGAATCCTGTCATTTCAACATAAAATCTTTTTTTCTCAAATTGTTCTGTTTGGTGCATTCTGATTATTTGATGTTCTAGTGTCACCAGTGGCGGTTCTAGGCCAGTTTCAATTGGGGGGGGGGGGGGGGGGGGAGGGGGCAAGCTAGGGCCAGTCCTTATGATACAGGGGCACATAACAAGTAGGGTCAAATATCTAAGTCTGAACAATAAGATATATATTTACAGATATACACAGGATTTTTTGGAGACTACATCCAACCCTGTAGGGGGGTCCGGGGGCTTGCTCCCCTGGGAGAAAATTTTGTATATATTTGATTTAAAGGCATCAATCTGGGGGGTATTCCATCAACATAGCTAAAAATATCCAGACTAAGAGGCCGTTTACACGTACATGGTGATTTTAATAAACGGAGACATCTTCCTTTGTTTGTGCCCTTTCTTTACACGCAAACGGAGATTTCTCCTCTGAAAACGAGTCTTTCTAAAAACTCCGGCCAGAGTGGAGATTTGGGAAAACGAGTTATAGGCAGCCGATGTCACAGTATGCACCGGAACTTGCGCCTGTGTCAAAAGTGCGACCTATGTTGCTATGGTGACAGTGGATACATGGAAGGCTTGAGCTTCTCGTTACACTGCCACCTACAGGTTTGGCATGCTCTTGTGTATATATACACGGGTAAGTGTAAACGAAGGTCTTTTTGAAAACGGAGACGGTGAAATGTCTGTTTATGAAAATAGCCGGCAAAGCGTAAACGGCCTCTAAGGTGTAATCTTGAAGTATGACTAAATGCCAACTCCCAATCTAGCTCCAACCCGTTACATCAAGTGAAATCAGCTGGCTCCAACTGACGCTAATTCAAGCCTCACCTGTTAAGCCTCAACTCATGCACGTGCCCAGGGAAAATAAAAAGCCCAAACTAGTCGAGTGCCGAAAATGTTGCAAAATGTCAAAAAGCAAAAGAAAGGAGTGAGCGGAGGCTTTTTCTGCGGCGGAGCAAACGCTCCTTATGGAAGTGTATGAGGACTATAAGGACATAAGAAAAAGGCAATACTGCAGCAATTAATAAAGCAAGGGAGGTGGCGTGGCAGAATATTGCTGACAGGCTAAATGTGTAAGTGACAAAGAAAATTCAGCATTTCAGCATAATATCATGTTATATAAATCCTGCGTCAAAGGGACAAAATATATGTAGATAATGTGGCAAGACCAGTTGAACTGCGAGAGGCAGATCTGGAGAATTAGCACCAACAACGCCACCTTAGGACTTGCACCTAAAGAATCTACTTTCCGCTTTAATTTCTCAGAGGGTTTCCCAAAAAAATCACCCATACACAGGTAAGTTACACAAATGAATACAGGCACGATGTAAGAAGTTTAACAAGTTTTATTACTCACAATAAAATAATTTCTTTATTAAGTTATTTCTCTTTTTAAAAAAAGTTATATAGTTCTTTTTATTTCCAAAGAGTACAATATTAATCTTATCAGTGAACATCAGTTAACAACTTTAGCTGTTTTTTTTTTTCTTGAGGTCAACTGCGCAAATAAAAGAAAAGAAACCAAACAAAATATATACAAAACAACTGCAAACTCAAATCAAAACGAAAGAAAAAAAAGAACAAAAATAAACATGCTGCATGCATAAATTTAGCAGGTCCTCAATGCTGTGTTAACTTCCCACCCCCCACTAAGGAGTCACGGTCTGAGGTCAGTCTTGAACTACAATACACTACTTAAAAAAAAAGGGCGTCTAAACGACGAAGGCAGAGCGGCTGTCTAAGTGAGCCAGGCAAAACAAAAAGAAAACAAACTATGGAGGTAAGAGGCAAGGCAGGGCAAAACAGCAGCCTAACGCCAGGCAAACTTTAAAAGAGACACAGAGTGAGCGTTAGTAACAATACAGAAGCTACATAAGCACTAGCAAACAAAATAACATTGAGCTTGTGGCATTGTTTACCTGCGGGGTCAGCTGTAGCCTGCACAAATCAATAATGTAGCTGTTGAAAGCTAACGGCGGCAGCGGCGGCTAACTGCAAGGGGACACACACACACACCTCGGCTCAACACTCCAACCTACAACAGAGAACTGTCAACATGGCACCTTATAACATCTTTACAGCATCATGAGACTGTGCTACACATACCTGGAGAACGAACACACGGCACATACTACGCCGGGAAACCACGGCTCAGCGGAGCTGCACCCCGGCCAGCACTTGCTTCAGCAGGGGAGAGAGAGCGACTAAACGACAGCGGAGGGGTATATGAACAGGTCTGCATTAGCAGCCAATAACGCGGCTGCACTACGGGTGCCGGTAAGGGGCGTGACACACACCTGCCGCGATCGCCATGCCTGCTGCAACATAAACAGACTGAGGGACACAGTAAAGAAATACAATATCTACACTGTAAATAACCACCCGGTTACAATAAGAACACCTATATCTAACAATTCAAGTATGCCTAATGAAATTCACCACGTGTAAATTAATATTAGTGATAGGCTATTTGTCACATTTATCTACTGATTCCTATGTACATTTCAGATGATGAATTTAATCAAACTGTTTTATGTCAATCATCGTATTTATCACATAATTGATTGTAGATTATGACATTTCCGAAATGATCAGTTTATAGGAAATAATCACATTACATTTATCTGTTGATTGTAGAAAATTCTATTTAGCAAATCCATCAATTCAGTGGAGATGAGGAAAGCAGTGAATGCAGGTGATATTGAATCAGTTATCTATTTCACATCATTTGGGAGTCAATTGTAAGCTCGATCCCTTATTATATCAAAATAAGGAAAATCCTCTTAAATGTATGGAATGTGCTATAGGATGAGGAACAGACAAACCACAATGGTGTGTCCCATTTTAATGTGGTTGCTTTGTGTCATGGTTAATTCATTAATATAAAAGATAACCTATGTTAATGTGAACAAATCAAGCCCTATGCATGATGTATGGTGATGCTAGAAATAATCAAAATGAATAGAAAATACACCCTTTTTACCTCTCTGCAAAAAGTTGCCTTACTTAGCCTCTCAGCATCACCAACACTATACAGGAATGTACCGCTAGCAAAGAACCTCAGTGCAATACAGACTGACTGCACAGTGGTCAGAGACTGGCTGTGGCGTATGACCTTTATAACGTGTGGTTCCAGCAAACTGCATAGATACACTATGCTTTGCCTGCTGAACCGGTACCTCTCCCACAGATAGGAGTCCGTCTGTATCAATGGGTTGGTCCTGTCCTGGAAGACCCTTCAGGCTGGTGGTGGTTGGAAGGCCCTCTGAACAATGTGGGCCTCCTCATCAACAGGATCCTCGATGAAGGGGCATGCCATTATTTCCTAATTCACTCTCTCTTGCTCTGTCTCTGTGTCTCTCTTGTTGTGTCCCTCTCCTTCTCTGGCAGTCAGTTGACCTTAATTGGCTGTGAATTTGCTAGCCAATTGGAAACAGAGTGTGATGGGGATGGGAGGGCAATCACATACTCATGTACAATCTTTTTTTTTAATACCTCAGTTTCATTTTATTATAGTTTTGTTTTTATTAAATTGATTTTGGCTTTACTGTTGTAAGTGGGTTTTTTTAATTATCTTATTTTTATTACATTTTAATTAGTTTTTTAATAGTTAATTTTTTTATTAATTATGTTATATATTTTATGATCTACATATTATTTTATCATTACATGACAGTTGTGAGTGTGTAAAAGCACTGGCAGAACTGTCTTTTAGGTGTCTGTTCTTGTCTATTGAACATTTTTTGATCATAGATGGAGCTAATCCTCGCCTTAATCCTGCTACAGACCAGGATTGCCTGGCAGCATAAGTTACCACGGTTACTAGGCTGGGATTCAGGTTAACCACCTTGATGGAACAGAGTTGTGGCTCAGTTTGATGGAATGGAAACCGGAGTTTAGCTTGATGTATCAGGCTTAGCCAGAACCATGGTTTCCATGGTTACCAATGTGAGGCTAATTTTAGCCACTTTGATGGAACAGAACTCTGGCTCACATTAGCCAGACTTGGCCATTTAAGCCTGGATTTGCCTTTAGCCTGCTTGATGGAATACCCCCCTGGTGAATTCTGAGAGCCAAGTTATGATGGCAGAATATGCCTAGATTTCAACATCTTTGTGCTTTTTATGTGTGAAAAATATTCTATTTTTACTGATAAAATTATAATTATAATTATAAAATTATATGTTATACAAATGGCACATATAGCCTTAAAACAGACTAACTAGACAAGACTACTCAAGTTAGTTTGTAGTTAGGATCAGCATCCACGAGAACTGTGTAGATTCAACGTTGGACTGTAAAGAACACAGAGACATGGATGTATGAAAGAAATAAATCCCTGGGGGGGTCTGGGGGTCCTCCCCCAGAAAATGTTCAATTAAGTAGATGCCATATTAGCACCAGATAATCCAAACTGGTTCTGTGAGATATAGTTCTGGCTCAATATAGATCAAAAAAGGGCCCAACATAAAAGTCATTGCAACAGTAATGTTTTTACCACCAAAGAGGGCAGTTTATCATGTTTTAACCAGCCAAGAGGGCAGTTTACTGTGTTTTTCAGCTCCAAAGAGGGCACTTTAGCACGCGTGATGGCTCCCAGGAGGGCACTTTAGCGCGTGTTTTGGCTCCCAGGAGGGCACTTTAGCGCGCGTTTTGGCTCCCAGGAAGGCATTTTGGCTGCCAAGAGGGCACTTTAGCGTGCGTCAATTTGCACAGACCAAATGAGTCAAACAGGAAGTCAGGTGCAGAAAAGACAAGAGTATCTGGTCAATTTTCACAATAAAACACCCATGAAAATCATAGACATAAGCCATTTCTCAATACTCAAGTTCAGCAGTTAGGAAGTCAACGGGAGAGTCCGGACCCCCCAAGAACGGGAGGACGGGAGTACAGTCATTTCTGCTTTTGGTACAGCAGCGAACTTGACGATGTCACCACCTCCGCTCGCCTTGGCTGTTGTACTGTGTTGTATACATGCATTTAAAATAAAACAATGTAAACACAGCTCAGCCCTGCGTCTTTTCATTGTCATTGTAGAAATTAATATGTAAGCCTTGACCATTTAGAGCTTTATAAGTTAACAGTAGGATTTTAAATTCAATTCTGGATTTTACAGGGAGCCAGTGCAGAGAAGCTAAAACAGGAGAAATATGATCTCGTTTCTTAGTTCCTGTTAGTACACGTGCTGCTGCATTCTGAATTAGCTGGAGAGTTTTTAAGGACTTACTAGAGCTACCTGATAATAGAGAGTTACAGTAATCCAGCCTTGAGGTAACAAAAGCGTGGACCAATTTTTCTGCATCTTTTCGGGTCAGGATAGGCCGCAACATTACGCAGATGAAAAAATGCAGTCCGTGAGGTTTGTTTTAAATGAGAATTAAAAGACAAATATTGATCAAATGTTACTCCGAGGTTTCTTACGGTAGTGCTAGAGGCCAGAGCAATGCCATCTAGAGAAACTATGTCATCAGATAAAGAGTCTCTGAGTTGTTTGGGGCCAAGAACAATAATTTCAGTTTTGTCTGAATTTAAACATCAGGAAATTGGTGCTCATCCAGGTTTTTATGTCTTTAAGGCAGTTATGGAGTTTAGTTAATTGATTACTTTCTTCTGGCTTCATCGATAAATACAACTGTGTATCATCCGCATAACAATGGAAATTTATAGAGTGATTTCTAATGATGTTGCCTAAAAGAAGCATATATAGAATAAATAGGATTGGTCTGAGCACAGAACCTTGCGGAACTCCAAAACAAACTTTAGTACATAAGGATGATTCATTATGAACGTCAACAAACTGAAAACGATCAGATAAATAAGATTTAAACCAGCTTAGTGCAGAACCTTTTAGGCCAATTAAGTGTTCCAGTCTCTGTAGCAGAATTTGATGGTCAATAGTGTCAAACGCCGCACTAAGATCTAATAAAACAAGTACAGAGACGAGTCCTTTGTCTGAAGCAATCAGAAGGTCATTTGTAATTTTAACTAGTGCTGTCTCAGTGCTATGATGCACTCTAAATCCTGACTGTAATTCCTCAAATAAATTATTATCATGGAGATGCGACTACTTTCTCAAGGATCTTTGACATAAAGGGAAGATTAGATATTGGTCTATAGTTGGCTAACACCTCTGGATCCAGGGTGGGCTTTTTTAGCAGAGGTTTAATTCCAGCTACCTTAAAAGACTGTGGTACATAGTCTGTTAATAAGGATATATTGATCATATCTAATATATGAGTGTTAACTAAAGGTAAGCCCTCCTTAAGTAGCCTAGTTGGGATGGGGTCTAAGAGACACATTGATGATTTAGATGAAGAAATCACTGCGGTCAATTCTTGAAGAGTAATTGGGGAGAAGCAATCTAAATATATATTAGGTCTTACAGCTGTGTTTGAGGTTAGATAGGTAGGCCTACTATCCGAGGACAGGAGGTCATGAATTTTGCTTCTAATAGTTAGAATTTTGTCATTAAAAAAGCTCATAAAATCATTACTGCTAAGGGCTAAAGGAATACAAGGCTCAATAGAGCTCTGACTCTCAGTCAGCCTGGCTACAGTGCTGAAAAGAAACCTGGGGTTATTTTTGTTTTCTTCTATTAAAGCTGAGTAATAGTTTGCTCTGGCATTGCGGAGGCCCCTCTTATAAGTTTTGAGACTGTCTGCCCAGATTAAACAAGATTCTTCCAGTTTGGTTAATCGCCAATTCCTTTCAAACTTCCGCTATATTTGTTTTAACTTACGGGTTTGAGAGTTATACCAAGGAGCGAACTTTCTTTGCTTTGTTAACTTCTTTTTAAGAGGAGCTACAGAGTCGAGTGTTGTTCGCAGCGAGCCTACAGCGCTATCAACAAAATGATCAATTCGGGAGAGGTTAAAGTCGGTATGGGAAACCTCTGTTACTGAAGGACTTGGTATTGAATTTAACGACGGAGTAATCATTTCCTTAAATTTTGCGACAGCACTATCTGATAAACATCTAGTATAGTAACTGTTGCTGAGTGGCGTGTAATCGAGTAAAAAGAAATCAAAACTAATCAAATAATGATCCGATAGCGAGGGATTCTGTGGAAAGACTGTTAGGTTATCAATTTCAATTCCATACGTCAGAACTAGATCGAGGGTATGGTTAAAACAGTGAGTGGGTTCATGTACACCCTGACTGAAGCCAATGGAGTCTAATAATCTGGATAAAAAAACTGGAATAAAAAAAAAACTGGATAAAAACTCTGAGAATTCAGATACAAATTCAGAATACGGGCCAGGAGCACGGTACACTATAACAAATAAAAGTGGCTGCGAGGTTTTCCAGGTCGGATGTAAAAGACTAAGAACGAGGCTTTCAAATGAATTATAATCTAGTTTAGGTTTAGGGCTGATTAACAGACTAGAGTTAAAAATGGCTGCAACTCCCCCTCCTCAGCCGCTGCCTCGAGGAATGTGGGTATTATTATGACTGGGAGGAGTGGACTCATTTAGACTAACATATTCATCTTGACACAGCCAAGTTTCAGTGAGACTGAGTAAATCAATATGATTATCTGATATTAATTTGTTTACTAACACTGCTTTAGACGAAAGAGACCTGATATTTAACAGTCCGCATTTAATTCTCCTTTCTGTCACAGAAGAGGTTTTAATTTTTATGAGGTTGTTATGCACAACTCCTCTTTGTTTAATTTTAGATTTAAATAATTTAGGTGGTCGGGGGACAGGCACCGTTTGTATAAAACTATGGAAACTATGGCTGGGTAACTGAACTAGAAGCTCAGAGAGGCATATAGGACTGCGACTCTCTGTCCTGGTCTCAACTCTGGGTTATCAGGGATTTAAATTACTAATAAAATCTTCCAGGTTCCTAGAAATGAGAGCAGCTCCATCCAAAGTGGGATGAATGCCGTCTCTCCTAATAAGACCAGGTTTTCCCCAGAAAGTTTGCCAGTTATTAACGAAACCCACATTGTTTGCTGGACACCACCTGCACAGCCAGCGATTAAATGATGACATGCGGCTAAACATGTCATCGGTGGTCAGATTTGGGAGGGGTCCAGAGAAAACTACGGAGTCCGACATTGTTTTTGCATATTCACACACTGAGGCAATATTAATTTTAGTGACCTCCGATTGGCGTAACCGGGTGTCATTGCCGCCGACGTGAATAACAATCTTACTGAATCTACGTTTAGCTTTAGCCAGCAGTTTTAAATTTGATTCAATGTCTCCCGCTCTGGCCCCAGGGATACATTTGACTATGGCCACTGGTGTTGCTAACTTCACGTTCCTCAGAATAGAGCTGCCAATAACCAGAGTTTTATCCTCAGCGGGTGTGTCGCTGAGTGGGGAAAAGCGGTTGGAAACGTGAACAGGCTGGAGGTGAGCCGTGGGCTTCGGCTTGGACCTGTGCCTCTGGCGAACCGTAACCCAATCTCCCGGCTGAACAGGAGTTACCGGAGGACAGCTAGCAGAAGCTAAGGCTATGCTATGTGGCTCCGCACCGGCTACAGGGGGCTGGCTAACTACCACAGCTACTGAATGGTTTTCCATGGTGCGGAGCCGCGCTTCTAATTCACTAAGCCTCGCCTCCAACGCAGCAAATAAGCTACACTTGTTACAATTACCACTGTCACTAAAGGAGGCAGAGGCATAACTGAACATTTGGCACACCGAGCAAGAAAGAACAGAGGGAGAAGCCATCGCTAACTGTAAAGCTAATGTAGCTACCAAGGCTAGTAACGTGCAAACAACAGCTAAGAGATTAGCGAGAAAGTCGTAGAAAGGAGGAGAGCTATAAGTGCTTAAACAGAACTAGTGTGGGTTAAGACTTGGAGTAGACATTAAAGCAACTGAAGTGAGAAAGCAGAAAGCAGGCTAGTAGAATTCACCAGAGCAGTACAGAGACGATGTCACAGAAACACCGGAAATGACACAACTCGTTTACCGCAATACGTCAGCACGTCAGCACCAAACCTTGTACTTGTGAGTGCAAGATATACGACAAAACAGTGTATCTGGGTGGGACTTCAATTGTTATTTTAAACTGTTCAGGGTGGTGATGGCAGTGGGAACAAAAGTTTTTTTGTATGTGTTCTTCCTACTGTGTCCAAAAGGGTCAAACATGCATCCTCCACTCCACATTTAGCCTTATAAGCAAACTGGAGTGGATCCAGCCTCTCTGCCACCATGCTGGAGAGGTGGGCGCACACAGCTCTCTCCATGCATTTACATAGCACAGATGTTAGGGCAACTGGTCTAAAATCATTGAGGTCCTTAGCATGTGACTTTTTTGGGATTGGGATGACGGTGGACTCCTTCCAGTGGTGAGGTACCCAGCCAGAGTCCAGTAGTTGCTGGAAGAACTTGGTGAAGACCCCACTTAGCTGAGTGGAACAGGTTTTGAGCACCCTTCCTCTGAGCTTATCAGGGCCCGAGGCTTTATGTGGGTTCACTCTGCTAAAAATGGAGGTCACCAATTTTCCATCTATGGTGAGGGCCAGGTGGGATCGGCTCAGGCTGGGGGAGGTCCCACTGGCTGATGTATTGAACCTGCTGAAGAAGGTGTTGAGTTGCTCTGCAAAGGAGGCGGGGTCCTGACAGCTGATCCCTGCAGGTTTGGGCTCTCTTCCCATCACGATGTTCAACCCCTGCCATGCCTCTTTTGCATTTCCAGACGTTAGTTTCCGTTCAACTTTGTCTTTATAGTTGATTCTGGCCATTTTGGCCTTCCTTCTAAACTCCTTTTCCAGCTCCCTCACCCTGAGTTTATCACCCTCTAAACATGCTTTTTTGTTCTGAACCAAGCACATTTTCATGTCTTTAGTAATCCACTGTTTATTATTTGGATGTAGAGATATTTGCTTGGTGGGAGTGACATTGTCCTCACAGAACAGAATATAAGAAGTCAGAACATCAGACAAGGTGTTATAATCATCACCACAATCCTCAAAGAACAAGTCCCAGTCAGTTAGTTCAAAACACCCCCTCAGTGTTTCAGTGGCCTCTTCATTCCAGACCCTGATGGTTTTTGTTACTGGCATATCCCTTTTGAGTTTTGACTTGTACCTTGGCAACAGAATAACATTATGATCTGATCGACCAATAGGAGGGCGGGATTTTGAATTGTATGCATCAGGTATATTCCCATAGCATAAATCCAGTATATTTTGCATCCTTGTGGGGACTGTGACATATTGCTCCAGATTGGGCAGCTGTGTAGAGATGTCACATCTATTAAAATCCCCCAGTAGAAATACTGGTTGGTCACCAGTCCTATTGGCAGCTCTGTTATAACAGTCTGCTATGTGCTCTGCAGCCAGAGTAAAGTCAGGTCCTGGTACATAAACTAAAATCACAGTGATCTGGGAGAATTCCCGAGGCAGGTAGTGTGGTCTGAATGAAACAACCATCAATTCTATTTCATATAGGCTTCACCCTCTAAGGCTATCACTAGTGGGTTTATCCCTCGCACGCACGTGCAGCACTGAGAAAATTTTAGTTTACGCCCACCTGCTGTGTGGGCCCCACCCACGGTCTCACCTTGGCTATAAGTTGCCTTGAGACCGTACAATCAGCTCCCATTTTTCTTCAGCGAACACTGCAAGCACATGAGAGATTCTACAGCTACGATGACTTCCAGGAGGACATCGGACAGCGACCGGACCTGCTCGGCCTGCCTGTCCGCTGTCATCAGGAACTTCGACCTGCACGGCCGCTGTGAGAACTGCCTGGGACCGGAGCACGCCGGCTTGGCTCTCACTCCGCAGTCGTCATGCCCATACTGCGCTCTCCTTCCACAGGCTGAGAAGCAGCAAAGAGCTGACGATTTCGCCGCTGCTGCTGGAGATGTGTGGCCGGTGTGGGACTCATACGAGGTTGATGAAGCCCTGGAGATAGTATCTCACATAGCAGCAGCATGGATAGAGGGGGCGGAGTCATCCGAATCCAACCCTTCAGATGGGTCCAGTATCTCGGAGATACTGGACCCGTCTGAAGGGCTGGATTCGGACGACTCCACCCCCTCCATCCGTGGATCATGCAGCTCACCCCTTGCTTCCCTTCCCCTGTTGGGAAAGGAAGCAAGGGGTGAGCTGCATGATCCACGGATGGAGGGGGTGGAGTCGTGCAGCTCACCCCTTGCTTCCCTTCCCCTGTTGGGAAAGCCGGAGCTCGGCGGTGGCTCAATAGACGTAGGCCTACCGTTACACCCAGGGGACCATGGGGTCTCTTTCTCCGCGTCTACATCCCTGCCGGCGATAGGCGGTCTCCTCCGGGAGCTCCTGGAGATAATCAGAAGAGCCGCCGCTTACAAGGAACTCACCATTCCGCCCCCGCAGGAAGCCGCTCCTCCAGATGAAATGTGCAGGGATTTTCCGCTGGTCCAGGCGGCCAGACGAGACCCCATGTGGCCGCGGTTCCCGGCCATCAGGAAGTACCAGGAAGGGGCATTAAAGACATTTTTATAGGTTATTTTAGGTTTAGAGGTTACTGGAAGTTTAACGTGAGGAAGGTTAGATACAGCATCAATGTTGTTCTCTCGACGTTATTAGGTTAACGTTAGCTTAGCTTGCCCAGCATGGTGTTTGTGTGTGTTAGAGAGATACTAGAAAACACATGATAAAGCAAAAAATATCAAAAATAATAAAATCATAAGATAGACACAGGCATTAAAATAGACTATGTTAATGCCCAAAAAAAATTGGGGGGTGTTGTGGAAATTCAAAAATAATTCTCTGCTGCTGGTGAAGAATGAAAAAGAGACTTCTGCTGGCTGACAAAGTTTTTTATTCTCTCAGCTGAGAAAAGGTCAATCAACATGCAAGCGAGCAGTCAAGATGAAGAAAGACCCTGTGCAGGGGGAGAGCTAAACATTTATACCTGAAGACCGCCCCTCAGTGGCCTGGGAACGTCCTTTAGGGGTCTTCACAAAGGTCTTTGAATAAGTTGCTCTTTGTTACCTTTTGGTCTGCTGTAGGGACCAGCATTCCCCCCCCCCCCAGGGTGTTGTTTCACACTTGGGGCATCCTGCAGGATTTTACATGTCATTGTGAGAGCAAGAGGTCCAGACACAATACACAAAATGGATGTTTGCTGTGGGGACCAGTATCCCCCGCCTAGGGTGATCTTCCACACCCGGGGCATCCTGCAGGATTTTACATGTCATTGTGAAAGTAAGAGGTTCAGACATAATACGCAAGATGGAGACCTTAAATTTACAATCACAATTCCCCCTTTTGATTATCTGAAGTTATGGAGTTATCAGTAATGGAGAAAACAACAATGATAAAAGAAAGCAAGTGTGAAAGGAAAGAAAAATAAATAAGTGATAAAAGGAAAATATAGAATAAAAATACGATAAAAAATAAAAGCCATAAAAAAAGTGTAAAATATATATGAAAATAAAAGCAAGAAAAAATAACCACAAAAAAAAGAAAAAAAAAAAAAAAAAAAGCGAATATTACAAAGGTTGGTCATAACTTGAATATCCGACACATTAGTTCACGTGGATTTAAAATGCATCATCATAGCAGTTTGTGACACTCAGCTAAGCTCTAAAATTACACACAGGCAAACTTCAATGACGAAGCAAACAGTCAGTGTGGGTCAAAATGCCGTAACAGGCTGTTTTATTATGGTGGAGGGTCGCTAACATCAATTTAAAAAGGTTAAAAAAAGTCAAATATTTCGCTGCAGGTGGTGGTGGCACACCGGTCAGCAGGCTGGTGCACTGGCAGTATACTATATGTGAACAAAACAAGAAATAATTAAATGCCAAAACTAGAAAACAAAATAAACCCTCTTTACCCCAACAGAAACACACCCAAATTAATACCAGTGCCACAGCAAACCTTAAAGGATAACACCACAAATCGACAGGTGAACTCCCACTGCACCAGCTGCTCCTGTGACCAAAGGCCAACACCAGCTGCAGCACTACAACAAAAAAACAGAGTTATAAGTTAGCCATGTACTCCAACTACTAAAAACAAAATCCAAATATAATTTAACAGAGCACGTGTTAAATCTCAGGCTACAGACATGCAAACAATGCTTGATAATAAGGAGGCATTCTCATACCTTGCCCCTGGCACTACTGTAGGACTGTTAGGACCCTTTACAAAAAAAAGAATAAATTATTGGCAGACCCACATATTTACACAGTTTCTATATTTACATACTATATACAAATAAAATACCTCAGGGTGCATTTTGCACCCCTACATTACCTTTAAAAACAAATAATCTCAGAACAGGATTTGTTTGGCTTACCAAAGGAGCATGTGCACCGGAGTGATTTCAGGAGCATGAGTGAGGCTTACACACCTGTGCTTCATGGGCCTCTTAACTGCAGTGCTCTCCTCCTGATTGGCCAATTGTGCCTGACTCTCTCTATCCCCCTGCTACAAGTTGTTCAGAGGGGAAGGGAGATACAATGTCAATAACAGTAAAAGAAAGGAATAAAAATAATAATCATCAAAAGGGAGGTAAAAATAAAACAAAAATAAGGAAAGCAAAAAGAAAAAAAAATTGTTTACCAAATGTCGTCATCAAATTCAGAGTCTGAGCTGGAGTAGTGAGGCAGATCAGGGACAGGAACTGAAGTTGAAATTTGATGGTCACTATTAACGTTCACATGGACATACGTGGAGGATTGAATTACCTTTCTGGTAAGTACAGTAGACAGCCATTTCAACACACAGGAAGTTATGGTGCAGAGTAAAAAGAAAATAATTACAACCGGTACAGTCATTGTTAGGAACCATGATGACCATTCTTGACCCCAAGCCTTCAACCAAGAGAACCATGAATCATCTGCAGCTGGTGGGGGCCTAATGGCATCTTGCATGTGTTTGATAATGTTGGTGATGTTCTCGTATTCATCAGGAACATAGAAACAACAGGAGGCATTAAGTATCTTGCAAACACCTCCTTTTTCAGCAAAGATGATATTGAGAGCGAGTCTGTGTTGAATAACTGCTGTTCTAATTGCAAACATTTCAGTGTTGACAAAAGTGAGAGCTGCTTCAGTTCGGTTTGCCAGAGAGAGAACAGACCAGGCCAGTCCATTAATTTTGTTCAGGGCTGCAGCGGTTCCCCCTCCTAAAAATAGAGACCAGCCAACATTGGCACTGGGGGAAGTCCAAGGATCAGCCAAAACATAACCGTCATATTTTGAGGGAACGCCGGTGATATCTCTGCGATCTCGAAAATGTGCGGTGGACTGAATGTTAGTGATAGTGGGAACCTTCTTAAGGAAGACTGTTGTATCTGTGGTAACTATTGATGGGTGGCAACAGCCAGACCATTGAAACTGAGGTGGCAAGCCATGATAAGCTTTTCCACTGCAAGACCACATTATTCCCAGTTGGGATGAAAGATGTTTAAATGGACACGCAAATCTTGTCAGTGTGTTATTAGGCCACCTATGGGAGCAATTAGTTGATGCTGTGGTGTTTACAAATATTTTAGTTTGACAGCTTGACTGTCCTAGATGAGGCCCTAATGATGATGCCGAACAAACACAGGTCTCTGCATGTTGTAGGGGAACATCAAATGCCATGTTACTGGGGTTGAGTGGGAGTCAGTGCAGGTGATATTGGGGTGTGCTGTAACTGAGACATTTTCCCTTAGTTGTTGGCCGGCAATCAGTAAAGTCATCATTCCCAGAGGGACAGTGCATTTGCCATGGTCTTCTCTGCCCCAAGATTCCTTCGTGTGACCTTGTGACACAATTTTTGCCGTGAGTGGTCTGGCTTGCCATCTGGTTGTCAGAGAATGACAAACCCAACAGTCACAAGGAATCTTCAGTTCCTTTTTGTGTAAAAGGGCTAAGGCACATGCATTGTTGTCGTTGCACTGCCTGAGGGCTTGCTGCACTGTGTTCCCTCTGTGGTCCATGACGTTTAAGTTGTCTGGGTGGTAGCTATCTATTTCAGGAGTTGGTGGGATGGACTTAACATTTGGCAGCATGTTAAGTGGAGCGTCATGTGAGTGTGGTGGCCCGTTGACCACGATCCTGAGTTGCCTGTACATATCGGAGTTTGGATATTCGATTCCACACCAATATGTACCTGCATCAGTTGGTCTGACATTAGAGATGACGCTCCGTGCTCCGTTGGAATGTGGGATTTTGGTCATGCTGAAACGAGAGTCTTTGTTTGGGGCAAGGGTTTTGCTCGTGGCTGCCAGAACCAAATGCCAATCGCGCGGTCCACAGGGATCTCTGCACAGATATTTGTCATATTCGGCATAATGTGCATGAATTTGACCAAATCGCCGACTTTCAGGATAGATGTTGCAAGTGAATGTTGCACTCTGCCCTTCAGTCAGGGTGACAGTCTTGGCGGGTTCGTATGTGTAGGCTTCTATCAGCATCGCTGAGCATGATAGGAGCAGGATCAGGTGGTGCATGATGTGATTTGATGGGATGAGAAGGTTGTTGTAGTTGGTCTCCCACGTCTAGCTGGTGTCTGCTGCATTCACGGAGTTATCCCTCGTTGTTCTCTCCTGTGTTCGTCCGTCGTCACGTCGCCCGTCCTCACGTCGCCCGTCCTCACGTCGTCCGGGTTGGCAATTGAATTCCTCCATCGGCTCAGGGATCCTCCTGCAGTGGCTGGCGTGGACCCACGTTGCTCTCTCAGCGACCTTCATGGCGGTGTGCGTTGTCAGGAGTATCTGGAATGGACCTCGCCACCGTCTGGAGTGCCAGTGCTTCCTTCTCAGGTCCTTTATCACCACCCAATCACCGGGCTGGAAATCATGGAGTGAGGTGGAGGCTGGTGATGGGAGGGCTGCTTTCACCTGCTGAGAGATGAGAGAGAGAGAATGATAAGTTTTTGCAATACTGTAACATGTCATCCTCACAAAGGCCAGTGGAGGGGAGTGGTCTGGTTACAGGCTCTACTCCTAGGGATGGAGGTCTGCCAAAAAGAATTTCAAAAGGACTCATGTTTACTCTGGACCTTTTCCTCATTCTCATGTGTAATAGAGCAATAGGCAAAGCTTTAGTCCATGGCAGTCCTGTTTCCTCACAACATTTGGCTAATTTGGATTTCAGGGTGCCATTTTCCCGTTCGACAGCTCCTCCACTGGCAGCGTGATATGAACAATGTTGTCTGAGATCAGTTGCAAGGAATTTACTGATTTGGGTTATTGCGGCATTAACAAAGTGTGAACCATTGTCACTGCTCAATCTTGTTGGTATTCCCCATCTGGGAATTATTTCAGTTAACAGAGCCTTTGCTACCAGTTGGCTGCTTTGATGTTTTGCTGGAAAAGCTTCAACCCATTTTGACCACATGTCAACCCTCACCAGGCAGTATTTCTTCCCTTCTGCTGGTGACATGACATGAAATCCATCATTACATGTTCGAACGGCCTGTTTGGTGGTGGGTGTGCGGCGTGTGTCATTGTTTTGTTCTTACCTGCATTATGTGTTACACAAACCATACATGATTGGCAAAACTTCTGTGCGTAAGCTGAAAAACCTTTGGTGAACCAATGTTGAGTTAGGGCATCCAACATTCCCCCTTTTGACACATGATCCATTCCATGTGTCAGCTTTGCAAAATGGGGAAAGAAATGTTTAGGCAGGCAGGGTTTGTTATCAGGCCCCACCACACGTCCTCTTTCTGCATGGCACCGCAGCGTTTCCACAGCGTCCTTTCCTGAGGTGTGGCAAAGGACTGCAGTGCTGTGAGGGAGCTGGGAATAGAGACTGGGGTTGAAACAAACGAAGGATTAAAGTTGGCGGGTTGGAGTGCAGCTCTTTTGGCAGCGGCATCAGCTGTTGCGTTTCCTAGGGAGACGGAGTGTGATTTGTTAGTGTGAGCAAGACATTTGCAAACAGCAATTGATTTTGGGAGCAGGATTGCATTCAGAAGATCTGCGACCTTGTCATGATGGAGAATGGGTTTTCCGTCAGATTTTAAGAATTGTCTGTGTTTCCACAGAGTACCAAAGTCATGCACAACACCAAATGCATATCTAGAATCAGTGTAGATAGTTACTGTCTTGTTGTGTGCCAGTTTGCATGCCTCTGTTAATGCTATTAGTTCTGCCGCTTGTGCAGAATAGTGAGAGGGGAGTGAATCTGAGACAAGAGTTTCATGGTTAGTGACAACAGCAAATCCAACTTTGTTGTGGATCACGTGAAGCAGATCCATCTACAAAAAGAACCAGATCTGGGTTGATTAGTGGAGTTTCTTGTAGATCTGGTCTTGGAGAGCAAACCTGTTGGAGGACGGTTACGCAGTTATGTTCCTCTCCATCATCTGGTGTGGGAAAGAGAGTGGCAGGATTTAACACATTACATCTTTTGACAGTGATGTTAGGCATTTCTAGAAGTACCGTGTTATATCGTAACCACCGTGCTGCCACAACACAGATGGAGAGATGGGAAGTTTTTTGTTCAAGCAGAATCATGGACACAACGTGTGGAACTAGGAGAGTTACATCAGAATAGCCCACAATGTCTCTGGATGCCATAATTGCTTTCTCCGCGGCAGCCACAGCTCTGATGCATCTTGGAAGGCCCGCTGCCACGGGGTCCAGCTTAGAAGAAAAGTAAGCTACAGGATGTAGCTTGTTCCCGTAATCCTGCAACAGAACAGAAGTCATACACCCATTCTTCTCATCTACAGTTTGAGTAAAAGGCCTAGTTGGGTCAGGCAGACCCAAAGTCGGAGCGGTTTGTAAAGGGAACTTCAGCTTAGTGAAAGATTGTTCAGCCTCAAGAGTCCATGTGATCTTATCTTGTGACTGTAGATTTTTCCCATGAATGAGGGAAGAGAGTGGAGCTTCAAGAATGCTATAATTCGGAATGAACTGTCTGCAATAAGAACACATGCCAAGAAATGACATCATCTGCTTCTTTGTGATGGGCTTAGGAAGGTTTTGAATCGCCTCGATCCTCTTTGGTGAAAGCGTCTTCCCTTCAGAAGTGATGACATGACCTAGGAAAATGACCTTCTCCTGGACAAATTGAAGTTTAGACAGGCTTGCCTTGTGGCCATTGCTTGCCAGACGTTTCAAGAGTTTGACCGTGTCCACTTCACATTGCTCTCTGGTCGGACTGCAGATCATGAGGTCATCGACATACTGTAACAGGGCAGTGCTTGGAGAGAGAACAAGAGATTCAAGACTCTGTCTGAGAGCTTCGTTGTAAATGGTGGGACTTTCACAATAGCCTTGACACAGACGAGTAAATGTGTAGCCTCGCCCACTGAAGTTAAAAGCGAACCAGAATTGGCTTTCTGGATGGACAGGAAAACTAAAGAAAGCATTAGAAAGGTCCACCACTGAAAAGAATTTTGCATTAGATGGAACTTGAGACAAGATGGTGTAAGGATTCGGAACGTTTGGGGCTCTGGGTTGGACTGCTGCATTCACTGCTTGTAGATCTTGAACAAAACGTCACTCCGTCGGTTGGTCCTTATCTCTGATCTTTTTCACAGGGAACAGAGGTGTGTGCACTGGAGAGTCGTCACAAGGAACAATTACTCCTGCTGCTTTAAGAGACTCAAACACTGGTGTTATACCATCAGTGGCTTCTTGCTTAAGTGGATATTGAGCTTTGCAAGGTCTGAAGTCTGATTTTGGAGTAATGACAACAGGTTCACAGTTTTTTATGAGGCCAACATCATACTTACTGACAGCCCACAGTGTCTTTGGGACTTCCTGTAGGGCTGTAATAGCTGCTGCTTGTTCTTCAGACATAAAGGAAAAACATTTAGAAGTGCTTTGAGGTACCAGCTGGATTTTTCTTTGAGTGTGCACAACAGATGTTAAACTCTTATAGTAGCACTGCAGTGTTGGTGAAAAGAAAATAGATCGATCAGATGTTTCTTGCCAATCGGCTGCGCGCTGACATGCTTTTACGAATGGGCCCAAATCATCCCAGTTATCTGATGTGTGTTTTGTGAGTGCGATGTGTGGCACGGAATGATTTAGAGTGTACACATCACACTGAGCTGGTGTGATGTGTACACTGAGGACTGATATAGCGCATTTATATGTTGTGTCCAATAAATGTGTATTAGTGTAAATTCATCAAATTTGTCTCTTAACCAATTTTCCTCATATGGTTCATCAAGTCCTGATGACACATGAGAGGTGCAATGAAGGTCCTCTGGTGTCATGCAGTCTGTTGCATCTGTTAAGACCCTCTTTCTGGCTTCTGTAACAAGCTCAGAGGCAGTTAAAGGTTGCAATTTCCATTGATATGCATACTGCAGGTCTAAGGTGTGGTTAACAAAAAGGTGTGAGAAATTTGGCTCTAGGTTAGATAGTCTGTGGACCTTCACGCCTGCTGGTGCTGAGATCAGACAAAGGCCCAATTTGCACATTAAGTCTCTGCCCATCAGATTGATGGGACAGACTTCAGAAAGTAAAAATGCATGCTTGAAGTTGGTATGTGGTCCATCCTCACATTTAAGTGGGACAGTGATGTTTTCTCTAATTGTCTGACCTGATGAACCAACAGAATGCACGATTCCCACTCAATTTTGGTTTTGTAGTGAGCTCTAAAGCTCTTATCACAGAATGCGTAGCACCTGAGTCAACCAAGAAGACAACATTTTGTTCTGAAATGGTCAATGTGTGTTGTGGAAATCTTTTGAAATGCTCGGATGTGTACTGAACATATGTTAAAGCAATTGCACGTGTGTTGGCTGAGCTCTGAATGGATTGTGTGTTAATCTGCTCAGTATGTGTGTGTGTGTGTGGTGCAGTACCTTCCCCCGATCTCACAGGTTGGTTGGGCTTGTCAGCAGGAGTCCATCCCTCTCCGGCAACCCCCGACCTTCGTCAATCTGAAGCTCCTTCTGAATTTCATGATGAACGTGCAGGGCAGTTACGTCTCCAATGTCCAACTTATCTACAGTGATGACAGACATCGTTGGGGGAAATGCTGGATCTTTTTTTTCCAGTTCTTGCCCTGGTCGCGCTTCTCTCTTTTGTGTCCGTGTCCTCGGGCTGTATTGTACATGGTTACTGCTGCCATGTGAAGCTCTTTTTGTGTTGCCTCTTCCTTTTTCTTCTTCTTTGAGATTATTTGGTCATGGGCATGTATGGCGTATCCACGGAGTTCTGACAGACGTGCATCATTCCAACCAATGCACGAACCTTTAACAGCTGAGGCAACTTCTGGTTTAAGCCCGCTCAGAAAATAATTGCTGAGGTGAATTTCCCACACATCTGGAGTATTGCTCGATACCTCAGACTGTTCAAGGCCACTGTATGTGCTGAATATCTCCGTCAGGCGAGTGAGATATTCGTCAGCGTTTTCACCATCTCTCTGTTTGCAGGCGGTGATCCTCTCCATGTGGATTTTGACAGGGAAAACTTGAGTAAATGCTTCACAGATACGAGTGACAAACTCTCTATACTGAGCATTTGATTCATCTTCCCAGGTGATGTGCTTACACCAAATGTCAGCCTCTGGGAATTTTCCAGA
This sequence comes from Epinephelus lanceolatus, assembly GCF_041903045.1. Lineage (NCBI taxonomy): Eukaryota > Metazoa > Chordata > Actinopteri > Perciformes > Serranidae > Epinephelus > Epinephelus lanceolatus. Next base: position 3,274,205 of record NC_135747.1, read on the forward strand.
TATTTTTTTCCAATCTGTGGGTTTCATTTTGGTGATTGATAGTCTCTTTAGTTCATTTGTAGTTGGTTTAAACTCCTGGCAAAACGTGGAGAATTCCTCAGCAAATTGTTTACCTGATGCTGCGGGGTTGGGCAGATGTTGTGAGGCTGCCGTGATATCGGTGGAGGTCCAGGCCCGGAAAACCAATGTTGCTCCTTGTGGTCCAGACACTTCAACCATGGGTATGTTGAAGGCTGCATCTTGATAGGAATTGCGCAGTCTGTGTGCAATTGGAGATGAAGGACCTTCTGTTGAGTTTTGTGGAGAAACCAGCGCATCAGGATGAGCTGCTCCCGAGTTGGTGCTCTGCTGTGTTCTGCTGCCCGCTTCTCCTTCCCCGCTGGGTGTTGTAGAGCAGTATGGTGGCGGGGCTGAAGGGGAGCTGCCGTCGAGGTCTGGGTCAAGCTTCAAAGCCGTCAACTGTGGATTCAGAGAAGAAGAGAGCTGCGAGTCTTTTGTTCTTTTTGATTGTTAATCTAGCATTTCGTCTGTTTCTTTTTTCACACATGGAAAAGGCAGCTGCTTCATCATTGTCTTTCTATTACAACTTTCTGCTTCCTCCTTCCACATTTTTAAACATTCCATTTGGCTTTCCATTAACTCTAATTTCCTTACAGAAATTTTTCTTTTACTTCTCATTAGTTGCTCTTTTTCCTTAAGTTTCGTTTCTAATGTTGTTACGTTTTTTACACTGAGGGATCCCCCTACTGGGAATTCAAACTCAGTTGTCCAGACATTTAAGTATTTTAAACTTTTATCCCCATATTTCCTTCTCATTACATCCACGACCGGACCCTCCAGAGGCCAAGCCTCAGTGGAGTTTCTACTCCCCATCCCGAGTGAGGAGACCGTGCACGGCAAACAACACAGATGTCTCTGTGAGGATCGTTTCGTTTCTAAGGCACAAGCAATTTAAAGCCCACATCCAACTGGGACTGGAACCCAAGGATGTTTCACACAGTTAACTGGGACTTTCACCCAAAACTGCTTTACTATTACAAGGATTCCAACTGGGACTTTCACCCAAGGATTCCTACGGTCAGGGCGCTTAACCCTGACGTAACGGTTGTGGATAAAATAAAGAATGAAAATATTATGTCGAATTAAACCCCTAATTTTAGGAAAGAAAGAATTTAAAAGTCAATGTTTCAGTGCTCACCAGATGAATTTTCGCTAAATTGAGTTTGTGGAATACCAGCGGCAACGATCTGGGGCGCTTGTGGTCAGTCCTCCCTTCCCAGAAGAGGATTTGAGATTGGAGGCTGGAAATCTTTTTTTTTCTTTCCAGGATGGCCTGTCACTGTCCACGCTCCCTCCCAGATGATCACTCGAGGGATCCCACTTCTGACACCAAATTGTTGTGGAAATTCAAAAATAATTCTCTGCTGCTTGTGAAGAATGAAAAAGAGACTTCTGTCAGCCGACAAAGTTTTTTATTCTCTCAGCTGAGAAAAGGTCAATCAACATGCGAGCGAGCGGTCAAGATGACGAAAGACCCTGAGCAGGGGGAGAGCTAAACATTTATAACTGAAGACCGCCCCTCAGTGAAACGTCCTTCAGGGGTCTTCACAAAGGTCTTTGAATAAGTTGCTCTTTGTTACCTTTTGGTCTGCTGTAAGGACCAGCACCCCCCCCAAAATTGCAAACCTGGTATGTATACAATACTTGGAAACATGACTTTCAGTAGTTGCTTGTAAAAAAAAAAAAACATGAAGCAGTGAAGACTTGCAGCTTCCATATAACATTCTTTTTTTGGGGGGGGGGGGGGTCTTTTATTTTTATTTTGCTCAGGCTACATTGGAAATGGCAAAAGAGGAAATCTGCAGGCAATCTACTCGGACAACTCGGCTCCTCCACTTCTCTGACCAGCGGCTCCTCCACGTTTCCGACCAGCAGCTCCTCCACCTGTCCGACCAGCAGCTCCTCAACCTTTCCAACCAGCAGCTCCTCCACCTGTCCGACCAGCAGCTCCTCCACCTGTCCGACCAGCAGCTCCTCCACTTCTCCAACCAGCGGCTCCTCAACCTGTTGCTAAATTTCTGTGTAATGGTGTAAATAAAAGTTGCTGTAAAAGCAAAAAAAAAAAAGTCTCTCTGTCTCTCTCAATTTCATTTTTTTTCAATTTAATTTACTTTATTGGCATGACTGTAAAATTAACAATACTGCTAAGGCCTTAAAGAAAAAATGTTTACAAGACAATACAATTCGTTTAATACATAACAAGAACAAGAAAATGGTATAAAACATTAAATCTTACATTGTATGTATCTTACACTGAAATGTCTTGTTTTGTGACATTCAGTAACACATTCTCCTGCCAGTTCTATAATACTGCCGTCTTCTCCTAGAAGGGTTTCAATTAGTCTCTCCTTTGGGAGGGTGAGAAAGTCTGGGATTTAATGGCCAAATTTGATGAAGAAATCATCTAATTTCTTTGTATTTTTGAGGAAATGAATTTCCTTCTATCTCTCTCTCTCTATATATATGTATATATATATATATATATATATATATATATATATAATATAAAAATCTTGAAAAACCGAAAGAATAGTTGACAGTTTGTGATAAAGGTTTTTCAAGATTTTTTTAAAAGGGGGCGTGGCTGGAACGAAATGGGGCGCGGCTGGGGGGCGGAGCTGGAGCAGGGGGCGGAGCTGGAGCTGCCTACCGCAGCCGGATAGTATTGTTCTCATTGAGGGTGAATGCAAGTGTGGGTGACAACCAGTCATGCGGGACATGGTCTCAATTTGCGTGACGCGTGAAAAGAGACAGAAATGCTGTGCAGTCCCACGCAATGCGGGACATCTGGTCAGCATGTTTTTTTCCTTATCTTACTGTTCCATAAGTTATGGATAGTTAGCTGGCGTTTCATGGTTGGTTTTTCATGTACCCTACAGTCTGTGGCAGACTGTACCTGACTGTAGTCTACAGCTTCTGCTGCAGTAGGCTATGCGCGTGCAGAGAGCAGTGCCAGATGTCCGGAGTGAAACACGCAATCAGACAAGCTGCTTCTCCACATCTTTCCCGTTTTTATCATTAATGTGTCTCAAACTACAATGGCGAAAACGTGAAATGCATCCACAACTAAAACAGGCAAGCTAACTACCAGTATTTGAAAGCATATTTACAGAAATACAAACAATCCAAACTCCTTCTAATAAGCGGACATGGCAACCATGGTGCACTTGTGCCGTACTGCCTGGAATATGCCACTTGGATTGAAAATGGGGTGCAGAATAATTCAGATATGATTATTTAAATGTAAATAAGATTATTTAATTTTTAATTACATTTTATATTTAAAATATTCAATTAAATATTATGCAACAGCGTTTTGACTTGAAGAGTTGAAAAAAGTGTGTGTGTGGGGGGGCAATATGAGTTTTGCCCCCCACCTTGAAAAGTGGAGGGGCATTTGCCTTATTTGCCTATAGGCATAGGCGCTAGTGGAGTAATGCTCCTTTAATAAGAGGTTAGGGCTTGGGCCTACCTTATTTGAAGAGAAGCTCACATCAACAGCCTGTCTGGGATGCAAACAGGTTGATCACCAAGTCATTTAAGTCCGATGATTTTTGGATGAGGTCCCGCTCGATAGACAGCATTTAAAATAATCCACCTTGTTCAGCATGATGCTAACGCAATTTGCAAGACTCAGTGCTCACTGTCCCACTACAGTGAGAGCGGGCAGGCCCTCACTGTACTTCCACGCACTGTCATTGGCCAAAAGTCAGTGGCCTGGGCTGAATTAATTTAGCCCAACTGGACAGTAAATCAAGGGGGCTTGTCAGGACACCTGTCACTCAAGATGTGACAACAATGATTGAAAGCTGATTCTAGGAGTATGGGCTGTAAAAATCAGCCCATTTAGATAAATCCTGCATTTTTCTGACTATTTTAGTGCTGTTGCTGCTATAGGTTCCACCAAAAACAATCAGTTCTAAGGTTCAATAACTAATATTTTAATATTTTCTTTAATTTAATAATTTTCTCATCTTTATTGTAAAAGATAGGCAGGGTTTAGCCCTGCAAGCCCATTTATACCAACCGTCTCTGGTGGTGACAGTACTCCTGGTTTGTTGTGTAACACATTGTGATGTAAGTACATGAATAGGCTATATAAATACAAAATATACATTTTAACAGGATAGCAAACATTAACATGGATAAAACATGAATTATAAAGGACAGTAAATCATAAAAGAAAACAATTTTTACAAAAACTAAAGTGGTGATTAAACAAAGGAGCTTGTGATTTTGGAGTGTAACACTTCTTAAAATATGTGTATACTTTCCTGATGTTTGTAACACTCTGTTATGGACTTGCACGTGAAATGAGGTAATTTGCTGTAACCCTCCAAGTCATTCAGTTGGGTTCAGAGAAATAATATAAAAATGAAAATAAATGGAAATACTTTTAAGGTCATTTTTAAAGTAATTTAAAACCTCTTGACCTGTTGAAGAGCTTGGGTCATTTTCAAGTTCATTTTTAAAAATGTAAAAGGTTCTTATGAAGGTGGTGTGAGCTTATATTTTGAAAGTTGTAGACATAAGCCATGTGACCTACTAAACTTTGACATGTATGATGATCAAACGACACATCCATATTCATTTGAAATCATGTGACCTAGTGAAAGTTTGATTGATGTGTACTGGCTGCTGTGAGGATATAAGTAGCAGGCAGACACAAATACTAGTTAATTTCAGTGGAGAAACTGAGCAGGACTACATGTATTTGATCGTGTACTGCTCATTTTCCTCTTAGCTGGAATGAGGTAGAAACATGAAACTTGGCACCATAACTGGAAATGATGTCCTAATGCTTCACATCAAATTTGATCACAATCATTTTATTGGTGGTGCTATAATTAACAGCTGAAAAAGTGAAAACTTTGAAAGGCCACAGTCCTCCTACTCACACCATGAATCAGATAGTATAGTATAACACATCTGCAACTCAATGTGCTCTACAAAAAATAAAGTTGAGGACAAATTTGTGAATGGTAATATTAAAGTAACATGGGAGGGATTAAAAATATGAATGGGCAGATCCAGTAATAAGAGTGACAGTCATGTAAGTAGTTGTCCAAACTTTATTAATGATCTGAACAATTTTTACTGTAGATTGGACACTGTGGATGGCAGAATAGAATGTGATGAATTTTGCAAAAACCTCACTGCAGAGACATCAGTAGTTGTGAGTGAGGATGATGTTGCTGCAAGTCTTTTTAAACTGAAGCCAAATAAGACCACTGGCCCAGATGGTCTAAAAGCCCAAATTAAAGACTGTGCTGATGCACAGTGCCAAAATCATGCAAACTCAATAATTAGGCCAGTGCCAAATAGGACAGACACAAGTACACCAAATGATTTCCTGCCTATTGCAATAACTTCCATACTGTGTAAACCATGGAACCATGGTGTTCTGGCCAGCCACCTGAACAACACTGTGGCCACTATGCTGGCTCCATTCCAGTTTGCATGTTAGAGCGACAAAGGCATAGACAGCACTGTGCTGACCCTGCTTAATACAGTTACGAAACATCTTATGCATCCTGATGCCAGGATTTTATTTGTGGATTTTAGTTTTGTAGTTTTGTAGTTAGTTAGTTTTGTAGTTTGTAGTATCCTATTATTAATACAGGGTTAGTGATCTGGATCAGACCAGATCTCTCTGTCATCCACAGAGAGTCTCTGTCAGGGGGAGCATGTTAGACATGCTCACTGTGAGCACAGGCTGCCCACAAGAATGTGTTCTTTCCCTTGTGCTATTCTCTCTGTTTACTAATGAATTTATGATCAATGAGAAATATTTTAGATGGTTTAGATAAAATGGTTTAAATGACATGGCCTTACCTGGTCTTTTACAGATTACAGACTCATCAGGTGAAGCTGCCTACCTGGCCCTTCAAACATTGTGTCGCATCAGCAAGTTACAGATTAATGTGGCTAAGACTAAAAAAATTGATTATTTGCACAAAACAAGATCTGAAGACAGAGCCAGTTTCCCTCAATGTCCAACATGTTGAAACTGTGGAAAACTTTAGATGCCAACATGAGCTTCGCTGGAAATACTGTATATTTTCAAGAGATGCTCACAGCAACTCTATCTTCTTAGGAAACTTAGTGGCCTTGGTGTTAGTCAGCAGATTTTAGAATTAGTGTACAAAACTATGTTTGAGAGTGTTCTAACTCTTTACCTCCCTGCCTGGTATGGTCATCTTAACTGTACACAAGAATAAACTCTCTAGGACTGTGACAATGGCAAGTAAAATGGTTGGCACGCCATAAAAGCCCTTGACCCAACTCTTTACAGAAAGGACAGATAGCAGATAGCTCCCATCCTCTCTTTAGCCAGCTCGAGCTCCTGAGCTGCATGAGGCACTATAGAGTCCCTGTGTTACCTAAAAATGTATTTAAGAAGTCCCCCATTCCAAGTGCCATCAATATCCTTAACTCAACAAAAAAGAGTACAAACTGAGGACAAATTATCACCCTGGTGGACAATAAAGATCTATTCTATTCTATTCTATTCTATTCCAGTCTTTTTTATTTTTCATCACAATTCACCACAAGGTTGTTGAGTATAGTGTGCCACACCCCTGGAAGTGATGTCATAGTCACAGAGCCTATATTTTTTTAATCACATGCTTGCTAACAATGAGTTCGGTGTTGATTTTTAGTGATGGACGTATATAAATGTAAAGATAAAAATGATAAAGCCTAACTGTCCCACTTTACCCACTGTCCCACACTGTACCAGTATTCACCCTAAATGTCTTTGCTTACAAATCCCAGGTCAAGTCTTTAAAACTTAAGTTGTAAGAAAGTCAAACCTCCAAGCAGTCAGGCACAGGTATTTTTTTATACATTGTGATGTGTGGCCTACTCTGTGACACAACCTTCCCCACTCTCTTAGACACACTCTATCTTTGCTTCACACTTCCTGTCCTGTGGGTGGAGTCTCTCCTTCCAGATGGTGCTCAACACAACTGCCAACCACACACATCTTCCTGTTACTGGTAAGTTTGCTTTTATAGTTTGTTTTAGTTAAAAATATATATATATATTTTGACTATTATATCCCTCATCACGCTGTCTTTTTTAATATCCTTATAGAAAAGTTGGGAATGCTGTGTGTTCAAACAAAGTCTGATGTAGGACAAAGTAAACTGTATTTTACATCATTAAACACTGTAGTGAGGAAGTCAAGCTTCTTGTTTTCTGAGAGGAAGTTGCCTGAAGTAACTACTGACGGACACATTTGACAAGTATCAGCAACTGTATTTTCATTTTGATTTCTGAAGCCAGAACAGTTTAATTACATTATATGAATTTAATTTTAATTCATTAATTTATTCATTTAGTGGTGGTCTATGTGTAGGCTCTCCAATCTATTGGCACAGTCAAAAAATTAAAAAGTCAGTTGTCTGATATGTGTACATTCATAGAGTCACCTGTTTTTATGGAGTGAGCAAACAATGATGCAGTTTATTGTTGCTGTGAATTTAAGTTGACTGTGGGTGTTCCACGTTCTACATGAACACCAGACCTAACACATCACTGCTTTTGAATTCAAAAAGAGAACTGGCACTATTTTAATCTACACTCTTCTGCAGTTAACTCCAAGAAAGAATCACTTTTCACTGTCATGATAAAACAGTAAAGTATTTAAATATATTTGTTTCTTTGCCATCCCTGCTGCTGCTTCTTCATCTAGTAAAATTAGATGTGTCTTCACTGAGTAGAGTAAACAGCCAGTGGTGGAAGTGTGAAGATATTTTATTTACATAAAACTAGCAATACCTCATTGTAAACTAATATCCATTATTCTAGTATTCAGTAAAATGTAATTTCTAGACACAGGGCTGTATGAAAATAAATGATTTAAACCCTCATCCACCCATGACACAACATTTTAATGTTAAGTCTACACAAATGCCCCAGATTGTCAACATGACATAAAAATGTTTTTTTCACTTTACACACAAACTCATCCCTTATGAGCTTGACATCATTTTTTTTATTTAGTCAACAATTTTTTGAGTTTTGAGTGAATTTGGCTAAAATGTATGAAGCTGATTTAACCTAATTAGTTTAAGGCCCATGAACATCACTATCATTGTGCATTTAATATACTGTGGTGTGTTGGGGCTAAATGGGTGAATTTTCCTTGCATGCAGTGAGACTGTGTTTAAGGCCATAAGCCGAAGAAAACTGTATTTAAATGTGTTCTAAATTACTCATGTTACCCATTACACAGGGATTAATGTTTCTGTGCCCCACTGGTTCTGATGGGTTACACTTAATGTTGTAGTGAAAGATATTTTGCACCATGAGTGAAGTCATATACACAGTTAGTGACCTCCCACCTGTGTAGATATAAGAGTGTCTAAAGTTGTGCTGAGGTGAAAAAAAGAGCACTTATTGGTTCAGAGTTAATCTCTTTGCCTTATTCTTGGATTTGAGACACCTTAGCTTGCCACAATGTATTTGTAGAGTTCTATGAAATTAAATAATTGTTCAAACAATAACAAAAAAGAGTTATGTTAAACTGACATAAAATTCCTGTCAAACAAGGGTCATGTGACACATTTATTTTGTGTCTTGTGTACTCAAAACTTTTGTTACTGTATTTTACTAAACTAAAATTTTTGAGTATGAGCTGTTTCCAAAAATAAATACAGAAATAAATAAAAAGAAGTAGTTTGCTGTGTCTCAACTGGTTTGTGATAAATTTATTTGAATTGATTTATTGATTGATTGATTTTATTTGAATTTGGAAAATGCACCACTGAAGCACAGAATCGACTGACATGATAAGGTCCTTCAGGTGTCATGTTTCACAACCTAATCTTGAGGTCTTGCACAGACAACAACTCTATTTTCAAAACCTTTATTAAAGTAATGTGTTTAATCAAATTGCTGCACAATAAATGTGTGACACTATTGTTAGCAGATTATTTGTTGCAACACAGCTAGTCTCTAGCCTTTAGTTCAGCTGCTGCCTTTGGTTCTCTCAAAACCACACCTAGAAAAACGGAAACAAAACTGATGATGTCACTTTCGACTCTTGCCATGTAAGCTCACTGAATGGTTTCAGTGTCGAATGAAAACCTACTTTTAACTGATACTATCTTCTCCTCTAACTTATAGAATACTAAATGTCTTAATTTTACATTTTCAAGGCTGTATATTTTAATCGTTTCTGCTGCATAAAAATAGCACCGTCTTGACATGGCAACAGCATTGAGTAGCAATTACACAATGCTGGTGAATGTATGCATTTGACTGATTTAATTTATGTGATCATTAAAAACAATTGATCCCACAGCTGCCATGCACTAAAATGTAGTTTCTAATAGCTGCCACATCTCATCAAAAGCCCACAGACTAATTAGCAACAGGTAAAGGTCTTGCCTCAGTAGGGGTAACAACTTAGATCTTGGCAACAGTCAGTGAGGTGGCATGATATGATGATGCCATGAACATGTGAATATATCCCACTTACATTATGATTCATATCATCTTCACTGCATTAATGAATAATACATGAATTATAACAAAAAGTAATGTATTTGGCAATAAGTGCAGCTAATATTAGTGCAAACATTATGACAAGCATAAGATGTTATGGTACACTGTAAAATATCTGACTGTACATTTACAGTAAATTACTGGCTACTAGTGGCATTACTTTCACAGTAAATTACTGTGTCATTTTTACTGTTACATTTGTTGTGAAATGACAACTATAGACTGTGATCCCACAGTACTTCTGCCTGCAATTTACTGTGATGAAACAGAATGTTCCTGTAATTTATTGAATGTAACTGTAGCTTCACAGTTTATGTACAACTAATTACTGTAATTTAGCAATATGCTTCTGTAGAATAACTGTATTTCACTGTAATGTCACAGTTAAACTCCATATTACTGTAATTTAGCAGTATGCTTCTGTAAAATAACTATTTACCTGCATTAATTTCACAATAGAATTCTGAATGTGAGGTGATATTACAGTTACATATTGTAATTACCTGGAAATAATTTGCAGTGTAAACTATGGGGTACTTTCTATTACTTGTGTGTTAGGTAGCTTCCTTTTTGATCTGTATAAAATGTGTGAGATGGAAGATACTGATCCATATTTATGTGCGTACATTCAGCAAAAAATTGAAAATGGCTATGGCTCTCCGTTCAAAGAACATGTTTTGATTGTCTATAACATGGGCCTAAACATAGACAGTTCAGGCAGTGCAGTTGCACTGGGGCCTGAGCTGTGGTAATACGCCCGTGGTCAAAGAAGAACTCCTGTTAAAAAAATGTTAAAAATGGTGTGATTTTTTTTTTTTTGCTGGCTAAAATGTTTGTTGATGTTGTCCAGTGTCAGGTCTCTGATTAATCATGTAATGAGACGATATGATTTACAGCAGCTAGTTTAGGTGCAAAATCTCTGATGACTAACAAGCAAGCAGATATAACATAAAAGTGACACTTGGTAAAAATGACTGTTGGTAAAATATATACAAGTAAAACTCTGTATTTGTGTGTGTGTGTGTGTGTGTGTGTGTGTGTGTGTGTGTGTGTGTCTGCGCACTTCAAAACTAGTAGCTAGGGCGTACTGGCCCGTTATAATAGTGTGCACTGGTGCCCATCATAACTACACCACTTATCTATACCTATGGGTATGTACAGATTTTGGCAAGCAAGCCTTTATGTCTGCAGGTCCTTATATTTGGAATCCTCTACAGAAGGACTTACAGTAGTAGTCATTGATTCCTATCTGCCATTTCAAAGCACTGTTGCAGGACTTTTGTAAGCAATCATCTATATGCCAATGTCAGGGTGTATTTTAGCTGGTCTTTGTAATCATGTGTATTTGGCCCTCTTTTGTTTGTGTGTGTGTTTTTATGATTCACTTATAGCATGCATTAACATACTTTTTGGCTTTTTTGTAGTAATCTCATTTGATGTTTTATATTGCTTGTTTCAGAGCTGTGTGTTTTTTATCTTGTAATGTTGTTCTATGTTGTCTGTCTGTACTTATGTTACTGTCTGTCTTGACCAGGACACTCTTGAAAAATAGATTTTTAATCTCAAGAAGTTTTTCTGGTAAATAAAGGTTGAGTAAAAAAATAAATAAAATACTCCAAAGAAAAAAACTACAACACTTCAAGCCCTCCGTTCCCTCCCACTATTTGTGTAACAGTGTCTCAGGGCAGACTGCGCAGACTCGCTGTTCTATCCATTGATATGGACATTCCATCCTTTACTTTCATGTTATTTATTCAATTTAGCCTGTGGTGAGTCCATCTCATTTAATTACACAGTGTAACAGGCTTTCTCACAGTGCTGCCATACAGTGTCAGCATTTTCTTGTAGTTACACTCTACCCCCATCCACTGCTACAGACTGTGTCTTTGGTTCCTTTGCTTTTCCTTTTGAAATATCATTTACACCTTTTGAAGAGAGAGTTACACAGTACGTTCAGCTGGCACATCTGGAGAGTGGCTGTACTCAGATACATGAGGAAACATAGGCTGTGGGGACCAAAACTGAAGTTAGGGTGGGTGTGGTACATTATTTTTATGGCTAAGAAATGTACATTTAAACTGTGCAGAATTTAATTAATTACCACTGCATTTTATGGACAAATTATGTCTTGTTTTACATGCTTTATTACAGGTGTTATCAGTCTCCAGAGTGATTCTTGTGAGTTGTAAGAAAAGTGTACATTGTATTTAAGGCTGAACACTGTAACTGAGCTAAATCTGAACTATAGACCGACTGTCACAGATGTGTTGAGTCAATCTTTGGTCATTTCTGAGGCCTTGGTTTTCGTGTTGTATTTGATGGTATTGTGTACTGTAAGGTTTTAAATACACTATCCATAATGATCCATCAACCACAACCTCAACATCTATCCATCTGAAAACTCCTTTTTAAAATGTGTAATTTTGGCCAGTGTTATGAGTACTTGGTAAAGTGTCAATTTGTCATTTTAACCAAAAGAAGCAGCAGCAGTAGAGATAACAAAGAAACAAATATCCATACATACAAGTTAGCTATGTTCTGCTTTCTCATGAGTATTTTTTTCAGCCTGAATCACAAAGCGGAAATGTACTGATGACACAAAACCTCATTTTCCCCTTTACCTTTTATGGTGTTGACAGGGTTGACACAGAGAGTAACACTGGCCATTGTGTGCAGGAAACCATGTCAGTATTACACTTGTTAGCCTGAGCTATGTGTGAAGCCTCCAACTGGGTGGATCATTTTTCATACGATTGCATACTACTTCAATATCAAATTTGAATACCATGTAAAAACAATATCAAGTTTGATATCTTCATGTTAAATGTGTTTTCATTGCAGAGTCACCCATCATTAGTTAACCAACTTGTCAAGGGTAAGGTTTAGTTATTTTTTTTCAGTAAGCCTATTTAAATGAGTCGTGTCAAGTTTTCAGTTAGTAACCATTTTGTCAGGAAATCCTACATTCTATTTCTGCAGGTAAGAGTTTTGGTATATCTGAGTATAAGGAGACCTACATGTGGCCACAGTTCATGACCTTTTTACACCTATCGGTATGTGCAAGATCAGTTCAGATGGAAGTAAAGATCAGTCGCTTGAACTTAAGATTGGTTAAGCCTTTCATTTGGTATTATTGACATAACATTATAAGAAAAGAATTCTCTTTGATTGACATTACTGTTGCTGTAAAGTCGATCAAAGACAAGTAAGACGTTCAAACACATGTGTGCCTAAAACTGCAGTAGTGTCCATGTGGCCCACCAGAGAGCTGGGTTCAGTTTCAGGCACTGTTGGCAAGAAGAAGCTAGTGTCACATCAAGCCAGGTCAGACTTATTTATAGAGCACATTTAAAGACAACAACTGAAAGAAATAAAAACACAGAAATGATTTTAAAAAAATAAAAATCATTCATAAATAGGACAATGTAAGTAAAATGAATAGGAGCATACAATATTTTGGTAAAATCATAACACTAGAATAGCATTGCACAATCAACAAAATAAAACACAGAAAATACATATGTTAAGCAGTGTGGTCAGGTATGTCATCATAATGATAATAAAAAGGCAAAAGAAAAGATGGGTCTTAAGACAGGTTCTAAATGTATCAACAGAAGGGGAAGATGGAACTGGAGCTGGAACTGGAAGACTATTCCACATTTTACCACCAACAACTGAAAATACTTTTATCACCTTTAGTTTTTAACTGGGTACATGGAATGGAGAGCAGTGATTGGTCACCAGATCCGAAGGGTCAGGAGGAGGAGGAATGAGAGATGAGCAGTTCAGAGGTGTAAGCAGGTGTGTGTCAATGCAGTACTATAAAACACAATAAAATAATTTTAAAATCAATTCTGTACCAGTACCAGGCTGGCCTCTCTTACTGATACCAGTGAGGACTATTGCTGCTGCATCTTGAACAAGCTGCAGGCAGGATAGGGCTGACGGACTGATTCCTACATAGAGGGAATTGTAATAGTCTAAGCAAGAGGAAATAAAAGCATGGGCCAAAATCTCTAAATCTTTGACAGGCAGGAAAGGTTTTGAATGAATGAATGAATAAACTTTATTTATATTGCACCTTTCATGCACAGATTGCAGCACAAAGTGCTTTATAATTCAGTGATACAAACAGCAAAGAGATGAAACCATGAAATGACACAACAATTATTCAATCATAAATTAATCAATCAATCAATAAATTCACTCACCTTGACCAGCTCCACTAACCAGTATGAGTTTCTAGTGCAAAAACTAGTACACCATCAATTTTCTTCACTAGAAAAAAAACCAGAATCTCTCATTTTGTCAAATGCTTGTAATTATCTATGTTTATATTTTCCTGACAAGCCTCTTCTGTTGTGATCACACAAGAAATGACTGTCCTTTCAGATGCAAAGGTACAAGAAATGTGATGTTGTTATAGCACTGAAAAAACTCAAGGAGATGGTCGAGGTGGATAGTTTGACAGGCAAGACCCAGCTCACATCACGTCTCCTACCAGCAGTTGATGTTGATTTGTTTTAACTATGACCACCATCTGTCCCTACCTCAGGAGATAAAACATGTCTAAATACTGGCCACTAGATGGAGCCAAATGAATGGCTTATGTTATTATGACTGACATTCTCTTCTTTTTTTGTCACTCTATTAATCTTTTTGGCAATTAGTTGCTTGTTTTACTTACAATTTTGTTCATTATATCATTTGTTTAATACACTCTTTTAATAACTTATTTGCAGAGCCTTCCAGATGCCTTTTGGTATCAAGCGATGAACACATTAATGCATCAATAATATTATCCAATACTATAATTTCTATTTCTTTTATATTACTTTTGGTAAGATGCCTTATATATCATTTGATGTCGATATGTTTGTACTTAAGTAACAATTCAAGACTTACTTGACTTACCTTTACAGTGTCATATTAGTACTTTGAATTAAGTAAAAGATCTGAGAAGTTCTTCCCCCACTGGCTATACTGTTCATATGGACTACCAACCTATAAGGCCAACCAAAGCAATAATATACGTATAGTATTTGTCACAACCAGGGTCATGAGCCATGACAACTAACAGAGACACATCGTTTCAAAGATGAAACAAAAGTTATTTATTCAACAAAAGCAACTCAATTAAACACATAACTGAGCATAAACAAGGCATGGATTGTGAGTATCAGTGCAATCAGTGTGCATGTGTGTGAGTGTTGTAAGATGCACAAAAAGAACAGTTGAGAAAGCACAACTGTCCTCCCACCTGTAGGCCTATTGAACTGCAGTTGCCTCAGCCATGGCTGGTGTAGAAGCACAGATGCTCCTTTTCTATCTCTATATCTTTTTTTCCCTTTCAGTTACTCTCTATATCTTTCAAGTGTTGATGTCTGCACGGTATGCCCATGCGGGGTCTAGCATCTACCAAAGGGAAAAAGAATTAGCCTATTTCGATGATCTACAGTTACCTGGCCATTAAGTGGACATCCTTCCTGAGCATCCTGGCAACAGCAAATTATGAAGTAAACACAAATGGGCCTATTTAACTATTCTGCAAAAGTTTATGTTTACAGTGTGCATTTAGCAGCTTTATACATACTAAGAACTTAAAATACTGAGTCCACTAAGTCAAACAATATTTTTAAAACTTATGGTCTAAAGGACAGCCTCCAGTGTGAGTGTCCTGTGCATTAACCATTCATCCACCAAATCTGTAGGTTGTCAAGGGCTTTGTTACTATACCAACCTTCCAGCTTTTTCCCCAAAATTTTACAAGTTTATTCACGTAATATTATGACTTTTCCCCATGAAATTGTAACCCTATTCTTGTAATATTATGATTTTTTTTCTTGAAATTACAACTTTATCTCAGCCATATTGTGACTTTGTTCTCGAAATGTAGGATTTTGCTTTTTTCTTCAATATAGCACAAAGACTCTGTTGTAATAATCTGAATCTCTAAAGTAACTAAAATTATCAAATAAATGTACTGGAGTGAATAGTACAACATTTGCCTCAGATGTACAGGAGTGGCAGTATTAAGTAACATAAAACAGAAATCCTCAAGTAAAGTGTAAACTTACCATTTTGGAGTATTTTGAAACAAAAATCTTAGACTGGGATTACCCAAATTTTAAATGACTGAGTTCCATTTAAGGGAGCCAGCATATGATTGAGGACCGAAGAGCAAAAGTGCACACACTAAGACTTTTTATGCCTCTGTGCCGGCGAAAGCTGTAGCCAGAGGCATTATGTTTTTGGGTTCATACCGTCCGTACGTCTGTACTTCCATAAATCCCATTCTCATGAACACGGTATCTCAAAGCCTTGAGGGGATTTCTTCAAATTTGAGACAAACTCCACTTGGACTCAAAAATAAACTGATTAGATTTTGGTGGTCAGAGGTCAAGGTCAGTGTGACCTCGTCTGTCTAATTTTCATGACAAGAGAACACCGTCAAAGAATTTCTTCAAACTTGGCACAAATGTTCACTTGGGCTCAACGATAAATTGATGAATTGGTGGTCAAAGGTCAAGGTCAATGTGACCTTGCATCCATCTCTTTCTTGTGAACGTGATATCATAACGACACCTTGAGGAAATATTTCAAATTTGACACAAACATCCACTTGGACTCAAGAATGAGCTGATTAGAATTTGGTGGGCGAAGGTCAAAGGTCACTGTGACCTAACAAAACATGTTTTTGGCCATTATTCAAAAATTCATAGGTAATTATGACAAAATTACACAAAAATGTCCAATAGTTATGTAAGTGATGAAGTGATGATATTTTATGTCCAAAAGGTCAAAGGTCAACTTCAATGTGACATCATAAGAACAAAGGTTCTTTCTGGCCATTACTCAACATCATATCTCGGAAACAGAAGGGGAGTAATTTGGCCAGATACTGAATTGGTGACACTAATCTTGGATGTCCACCTTGAAACCGTGTATAGATCTCCTGTGCTGTCGGGGGGAAGATGTGTGTGAAGCATCATTGTTTTTACAGACATAGGTGTAAACTTGACTGGTTCATGGGGGCATACAGCCGTGGGGCAGTCATTCTAGCTTATTACATAATATACAATGACTTTTTTGACAGTTTTATGACATACAATGACATTTTTAAGATACTTTACTATGACTTTAGAGTTACTTTTTTTATGACCTACTGTACTATCACTGACAGTGATATAGCCAATGTAACACTCATATTACTTTCTAGTTTTCCACTTTTTAGTCTATTACATTTGAAAGTAATGAAATAGAGACAGTACTGTGTTGACAATGATTGTATTCTCAGCAGTCGAGCAACGGCTTCTACTCAAGAACTGCAATACCATTTGCACAAGCCACATGCAGAACTGCAGTATACCATAATAGAACCAGCAGTAGTAATTATAATAATAATAATAATAATAATACAAATACTACTACTACTACTACTACTAATAATAATAATAATAGCATTTTACAAAGTTTATTTATGATAACATCTCCACTTTTGGCCATTTTGGGCTTTTGTTTGATTTTAGATAAACAACACCTTGGCTTTCAGAGTGTGAAACTTTTATCACCAAATTCGGATTCTGAAGTTTGTAAAGACATGATGACAAGCTGCAAACACTTGTCAGCCAAAGTCTGGTCCTGCTCAGCTCCAATCCCCTCCCTCTATGTCTCCCTGAAATTATGAATTTAAACATTACAGTAACAATGCAGCGTCCAGAACAGTGGCAAATATACACAGTCTTAGCTTTCAGAATGAAACATCTGCTAGTGTCCTGCTTGAGCTAGTTTCAACAGGCTTGGCATTGCACATCACATCACATAACATTATGGTCTTTCCACCTATATCACTAGAAATGTCACAACTTATAATTTGCTGTGATGACTAGTTTAATTGACTTTATTTAATTATTTATGGTAGATTAGTGTTTTTATCAGTGCTATTTCTGTGCATTTTAAGGAATTTTGCTCCTTAAAAATGCCCTAAACCATGCAGAACATCACTTAAAAATATTATCATATCAGAACTCAGTAATTAGTCATTAATTATCCCCAAATCTGGGGTTGATATTAAATATGTATCAAGGTCAAGGCAATTTGCATCTTAATTGAAAAATTAAAGTCATATTAGGGTACAAATTTTAAATGGTTTCTCATTCTGATCTGCTAAATTTTGGTCTAAAAGGAAAAATGTCTGTGTTTTGTGATTTTTCAGGAATTATTAGGAGATGGATCAGTGTTTGCTGTTTCTTCTGCTCCTGCTGATGGGTAAAAATGGTAAGTATTAAAAAGTTAATGTTACAGGGGGGTCACATGATGGTGGCAAGTTGAACAAAATGTTTTGGATATAGCTCGGTGTCCAACGGTTCTGTTTATTCTGACCACAGTCATATTTTGGTAGCCACTTTTGTTATTTCATGTTATGTCCTCAGAAAACTTTTGACCATAGTCTTTTGATAAAATCAGAAGAAACCAAAGAAAGCCAGGCACAAAAAAAAAAGCACCTCGTCTGGGCCCAGCAACTGCTCACAAGATGGCGACCAGACTGGATCTGATATTTCTGATGAACAGTGCCCAGCCCATGCCAAACCCCTTAATGTGATAACTTAATATTATAGAAGTAATCTGACAAACAACTCAGTCCCCTGGCCAAGATTGTTCAGAAGCATTCTATGGAGCTCCAGACTGCTAGCAAGCAGCTACATGAAGCAGAAGCTAGAACCCTAGCTGTTGAAAACGCCATCACAGCACAAAAGCCAAGAATTATTAACTGGAAAAGCAGGTCAGTTCTCTATCAGAGAGTTTGGAAGTGCCAGAGAAGTATAGCAGGTGCTTGAGTCTTTGGCTTGGCAGTAGGCAATAAAACAAGGCAGCTGGTAGATTTCAGGCAGCTGACACTGGTCAAGAGGTGGGGTACACTCTGGACAGGTCGCCACACTATCACAGGGCTGACACATAGAGACAGACAACCATTCACACTCACATTCACACCTACGGCCAATTTAGAGTCACCAGTTTACCCAACCTGCAAGACTTTGGACTGTGAGAGGAAGCCAGAATACCCAGAGTAATCCACACTCACATGGGGAGAACATGAATACTCAACATAGAAAAAATGGCTAAGTGCTTCAGGATCATGGGACAATGTTTTATCTTTGCAATGGCCTTCAGATCTGTCTGGTCTCTAACCTATGACCAAGCCAACCTGGTTGAATCTATGAGGAAACTAAGCTCAATCTCGTGTCAGAATTGCTCACAGGGTCACCGAGACACACAAGCTAATCCATCACAGCAAGGTGCCAGCTCTAATAGGATTAGATGTTTTGTTTTAGTTTTCTTTGGAATATTCTTCACAATATTTTTTTTGGACACAGGGGGCTAAAAACATGCATAATAGTAAAATACAGAAAGTGGTGGCCTGATAATGGCATGATACAGAAACTGATGAGGTGAGTTGCTGGGGCAAAGTTTGGGTGAAAGTAATCCAATTAGTAACAAAACTAGTAACAAAAAATGCCATGCCATACTCTTGTATGTAAATGAATATTCAATGATTCCTTTTGTTTTTCTACATAAAGTTTTAAAGTTTGAACAGGGCTCAGCGGGACGTACAGTGTGACGGTGGCATTCATGTATTATAGTAAACAAGCTAACAGTGCTAATAGTTAATCGGAAATGTGCAACATTTTTTGCCAACACTACATATCAAGCAGAATCCGGAGACTGTGTTTTGTTTAGATAGATAGATAGATAGATAGATAGATAGATACTTTAATAATCCTTAGCAGGAAATTGCAATATTAAGTATTAAGTAAATGTGACCACCACTTCAGAGCAGAAGAGAGAAGATAATGTTGTCTCAGAGCCTTATGGTGGAACGTATCTCCTCCGCTGTGCCACTGCATCACGCCTGCAGCTGTCTGTACCAAAGAGTAGCGTGCTCACTACTAGTGATGGCCGAATGAAGCCTCATGAATCATTTTCTTTTTTTTCTGAGCCCAGTAGATGGCGCTTTTTGTTCAACAAAAGGTTTAAAAAACACCAGATTTCCATTCTTTTAGCCTCTCTCTTTAAACCAAGAGCACCATCTAGTGGGCTCAGAAAATAAAGAAAATGCTTCATGAGGCCTCATTCCGCCATCACTACTCACTACACAGCACAATGGCTAGAAAGGAAAAACATAGACTGTTGGACTTGAAGCAATCTCAGTCGACTGAGGGGTCTCTGACTGATGATTTGCATGTCTAACTTTTAAGGGGCAGCCCTATAGAATACCTCTTGTAAGCTCTGCATTTTTCTTTTTACTAGTCAGTGTGCTGTGCAGTGTACTTCTGGGGATATTATTTTGGTCCCCAGATTTTGCTGCAGAGTGAGCGCTCTTGACTTTCTTCCACAGAGGAGGATAAACTTTACACAGTAGGCTCTGTGATAATTCTTCAGAGATCTCAGAGATCTTCTCTCTTCTGCTTGGAAGTGGCAAATTTACAGCTCACAGATACTTAATATGACATGGTCTCTGGCTTTTGTTTGATATCTAGTGTCGGCAAAAATGATGTTGCACATTTCCAATTCGCTGTTAGCTTGTTTACTATATTACATGAATGCCGCGGTCGCACTGAAAGTCCTGCTGAGCCTGTTAAAAAAATTACATATATATATATGTGTATATATATATGTGTGTGTGTGTGTGTGTGTGTGTGTGTGTGTATAAAGAAGAAGAAGAAGAATCATTGAATATTCATATATAACAGCCAAATCTGATTAAACAAACATATTCTGATTTGGGTTCAACTCTTGAAACTGTGTTGCATAGAGTTTGTGTTTTATTTCACAGGATTATGTCAACAAGAGGAAGTCTGCACAAAGTCAGCAATCAACTCCTGCAGTGACTGTATCAAGTCTGGGCCATACTGTGTGTGGTGCCAACAACTGGTGAGAAACAATGTTTATGTAATCTTCATACTGTCTCAACTCAACTCAACTCAACTTTATTTATATAGCCCTTTAAAACAGCCACGGCTGAAACAAAGTGCTGTACATGAATAGACAAAGCAACACAGGGACATAAAACAGTTAACAGGAAATAAATACTAAAATAATTGTTTATTGTTTTTAAAACAATTTAAAAACAATAAATAAAACAAACCATAAAACACTAAAACAGAAGCAGAGTCTCATGCGGAGTTGAAAGCCAAGGAATAAAAATGGGTTTTTAGACGAGTTTTAAAAATGGACAGTGAGGAGGCTTGTCTAATGTGGAGAGGTAGCTTGTTCCACAATTTAGGAGCGGCAACGGAAAAAGCTCTGTCCCCTCTGAGCTTCCGTTTGGACCTCTGTACCTCCAGGAGCAGCAGATCAGCTGACCTGAGGCACCGAGCAGGAGCACAGGGGTGAAGAAGCTCAGAGAGGTAAGGTGGGGCCAGACCATTTAAAGATTTAAAAACTAATAAAAGAATCTTAAAATGGACTCTAAAGTGCACAGGCAGCCAGTGGAGGGAGGCCAGGATGGGAGTTATGTGCTCCCTCTTATGTACTGCAGTTAACAGGTGCACAGCTGCGTTTTGCACCAACTGGAGACGTGCAAGGGAGGACTGGCTGACTCCAAAATAAAGCGCAGTACAGTAATCGAGCCGAGATGTAATAAAGGTATGGATTACTGTTTCAAAGTGCTGTTGTGCAAGGAAAGGTTTCACCTTTGCCAGCTGTTTAATTTGAAAAAAGCTGGACTTCACTACAGAGCTAATTTAAAATCACTGTCCATCTTAAAACCCAAGTTTGAGACTGTTGGCTTTAAAAAATCTGCCAAAGGGCCCAAGTCAACGGGGGGTGGGGGGGTGGGGGGGGTCACAAAGGCCACTGGGACCAAACACCATCACTTCTGTTTTTTTCTTATTAAAATTTAAAAAGTTCAAGGCCATCCAGTCTTTGATGTCTTCAAGACATTCCAGAAGTGGTGTGAGTGAGAAGGCATTTTTCTTTTTTAGCGGTACATATATCTGACTATCGTCAGCATAAAAGTGGAAAGAGATGCCATGGTTTCTCAGCATGGATCCCAGGGGCAGTAAATACAAAGGAAAAAGCAGGGGCCCTAAAATCGACCCCTGTGGAACCCAGCGGTGGCTGCTGGTCTTTCAAGGAGGGGAAGCTCATTTTTGGCCTACATCATAAAATGTGTCCGTTTATTTATATGTAAATTCTACCCTCTGAGGCTGCTGCGCAAGGCTAGTGTGTCCGCCTGTGAGTGCTTTGGGACGGTGGAGGGGCTCACAGCACCCGCTGCTTGTTGGGGACAGTAACTGCAGAGCGACAGAAGTCAGAGTCTCCAAACACGAGTACAGCCTCCAATAACACCAGAAAAAGATGCTAGATTTGTCGCTAGTCGTTTTTAACAAAGAAAAAGTCACTAAGAGGACTGGAAAAGTCTCCAGATCAACTCGGAACAACGAAATGAAATGAAACTTGAAAAATTCTCCGGTGGTTTATATTCCAAGATCGCTGATTCGCTCATTTCGCTGTCAATCAAAAAGGGATTCAGCCTCAGACAGATCATCCAATCATCATGCAGAAGCCCAGCGTCCAGGCCAGCCAAGGCCAGCCCACTGCCCCATAGACCCCCAGAGACGCTGAGTGTCCGATGGGCGGGACAAAACCGAGCATTTATCCAATGACTGTCTAGTTTCGCTGCAGTGGAACAACCCACTCTATGCTTCCCCATTGAAGTCTTTGGACGCTGAGCTTCCACTGTTAAATGCACTGTGACGCTACAGGAATGAATGAGAAGAAAGTCGTGTCAGTGACCTGTGATAAGTAGCTGATTCTGAACAAAAGTTGAATGCGTTCTAGCGCATATTTAGTCAATGAAATGTAAACACAACAGTACATATTTGACCACTTATTTTTTGACATTTTAGGGGAAGCTGAGCTTCCCTTGCAGTCTTAGAGCAATCGCCACTGGTGGAACCCCATACTGCAGTGGAGCAGAGCTGGATTCTGAGTTTCCAAGGCTTACACTCAAGCTTCTGTCGGCCAGATAAGATATGAACCGCTCCCGTGCAGTACCACAGATGTCCACTAGGTGGCGTAACTGAGCCACTAGGGTATTGTGGTCCACGGTGTCAAAAGCCGCTGTTAGGTCCAACAAAACAAGAATTACATGGTCACCAGAGTCATTTGCCAGGAGGATGTCATTAAAAACTCTTAGTAAAGCCGATGCAGAGTTTTAAAGCCTGACTGAAAGATCTCCAGGACATTATGCTCATCTAAAAACGATTTTAACTGAGCATGAACAACTTTTTCTAAGATTTTGGCGATAAAAGGCAGCTTAGAGATGGGCCTAAAAGTAGGGGCTGGACCACTGCATGTTTCAAACTCGGGGGAACAACACCAGAGGACAGACTGCTGTTGATGATGGCCAGAACCGACTGCCCTATACTAGGGAAAACTACTTTAAAGAAACCAGGAGGGACAACGTCACAGGGAGAACCTGATGGCTTAATATGGCCAATCAGCACTTCTAAAAATGATAGAGACACAGGTTCAAACTTATCAAGAGCTGCTGAACAAGGAACAGGGGCAGAGGGGTCAGATGCAGGGGCTGAGATGAGAGCCCTTGCAGTAGCAACCTTATCAATAAAAAAATGCAGGAAGCTATTCCACATGTCAGGAGATGCCTCCAAGCTGACAGGCTGTGGGGCATTAAGAACAGTGTCAATGGTTTTAAATAACACACGCGGGTTATGACGATTTAACTCAGTGAGGTTTGACAGGTATTTCCTTTTGGTCTCTTTAACAGTGTTCTGGTAGCAGCGCCAACAGTCCTTTAGGATTTGGAGGGAAACCTGCAGCTTGTCCTTAGTAATAATGAGTTTAATGAGTTTCCTCATTAAACCATGGCTCAGTTTTAGCCTTGGGTAGCACAGTTTTTATTGGAGCCACAGAGTCCAGTATGGTTCGGCAGGAGAAGTTAAACCAGGAGCTGAGCGCCTGTGTGTTAGCAGAGGCAGGGCGGACACAGAGCTGATTAAAAGCCACGGAGAACTGACCGGCAGTAAAAGAGTTAAAAATCCGACGGCTCTGAACAGGGGCGCCAGATTTAACATCGGCACAGGAGAAAACAACTTCAAACAAAACAGGCATATGATCAGAAATCGCATCGTCACATATCTCCAAATTAGACACAGATAAACCATAAGTGAGGACGAGGTCTAATGTGTGTCCATGTTCATGTGTGGGACCAGACACACACTGCACCAGATTAAAAGAATCAATAAGGCTTAAAAAGTCCTTCACCAACAGCTTATCAGAACAACACACATGAATATTAAAATCCCCAAGAAAAATGGCACGGTCATACTTTGGCATGATTTCAGCCAGAAGACCAGAAAAGTCATTAACAAAGTCCTTATTGTATTTGGGGGGTCAGTATATGACAGCGCACAGCACCGGGTCGGAACGACCCACCTCAAATAAAGTCAGTTCAAAGCTGGAAATTGAGGATGAGACAGTGCACTGCTTACATTTAAAGACGTTTTTATAAACCACCGCTGTCCCTCCTCCACGACCCGACGTCCACGGGGAGTTAAAATAAGAACAGTCGGCAGGTAAAAGCTTGACCAGAGCACTGGACTCACCGGCGCCGATCCAAGTCTCTGTCACACACAGGAAATCCAGGGCACGGGAGCTGAAAAAATCCCTCAGGATGAAAGTTTTGTTCGCCAGGGATCTGGCGTTCACCAAGCCAATCCTGGAGGGAGCTGGGGCCCGTGGTCCGGTGGATCGGGGAGCCCGGGGCGACGTCCTCAGGAGCAGATGGTCCACCCCGCGCTGAGAGAGCCGAGGAGGGCAGAGGTGGCGGGACTGGAATCCCTCAAATGAGCCGGTGACAGGCACCAGGCAGACGTCAATGGGGTCAAGGAAGCATCGGGGCACAGTGAGAGGAGATAATAATCCATGTCCTGTCCAGGAAATGGACGAAGAGCGTGTCAGCCAGAGCTTCAGCTTCACCAGCCAACCACCGCGACTGCTGCAGCGATGGGGACGCCTCCGGCGAGAAGGTAGGGCCGAGGCCCGGTACAGGTGAGGCGGAATCCCCGCCAGGAGCGGGGGCAAAGCACTCTGTCCACCGTGATTAAACGCACTCAATTTTCCGATATTCTGCCGGAGAAACAAAAGAGACTGGCGATCATACACCAGCAGAGACTCGATTTGTTTAGTGCCAATGGTTAAAAACAATAACCTGCCTGTCCTTACATATACTCCAATCAGCAGCATGTCCTGACTTTTTTTCAGCTATCAGGCACACATGAAGGGAGAGATGGAAGGCAAAGAGAAACTTTCGTGATGGTAAACAAAACGTTGTCACACGTGATGTATACTAGAGCTACGTTACATTGTCAGCTACAGAAAATAAGTTTGCCATACTGTTACATTATGTGGAAGGTTATCCATGGAAGATTAGTCTAACAGTATCATTATACACAACAAAACTTCTTGACTTTTTCAAAACTTTCAATGATTATTTTACTAATTCCATGACTTCTCCAGGGGGCGGCACGGTGGTGTGGTGGTTAGCACTCTCGCCTCACAGCAAGAGGGTTGCCGGTTCAATCCCGGGCGTGGGAGCCCTTCTGTGCGGAGTTTGCATGTTCTCCCCGTGTCAGCGTGGGTTCTCTCCGGGCACTCCGGCTTCCTCCCACAGTCCAAAGACATGCAGATTGGGGACTAGGTTAATTGATAACTCTAAATTGTCCATAGGTGTGAATGTGAGCGTGAATGGTTGTCTCTATGTGTCAGCCCTGTGATAGTCTGGCGACCTGTCCAGGGTGTACCCTGCCTCTCGCCCAATGTCAGCTGGGATAGGCTCCAGCCCCCCCGCAACCCTCAAGAGGATGAAGCGGTTAGAAAATGAATGAATGAATGACTTCTCCAGGCCTCGAAAACGTAACTGAGAAATTCCATGACTTTTCCAGGTTTTCCATGACTGTGGGAACCCTCTGTCAAAGGCTCTGTGTTATTTTGTGGGCAGTTCCTGCCAGTCCACTGGCTGACTATTAGACTGTTTGGCTCCAAGACATGATTACATGTTTGATTACCGTAGGATTATTTTTTTGTGACAGATGTGGCACAAGATTTACATGAATGAAATCTCCAAATTTCAAAATACATTGAGCAGTCGAGGTATATTTTCTCACCATCCATCCATTCATCCATTTTCATCCGCTTATCCGGGGCCGGGTCACAGGGGCAGCAGGCCAACAAAGCACCCCAGACATTCCTCTTCCAAGTAACGCTTTCCAGCGCCTCCTGGGGGACCTCAAGGTGTTCCCATGCCAGATGAGATATGTAATCCCTCCAGCGTGTTCTGGGTCTACCCCAGGGCCTCCTACTAGTGGGACGTCCCCGAAACACCTCCAGCGGGAGGCGCCCAGGAGGCATCCTGATGAGATGCCCAAACCACTTCAACTGACCCCTTTTGACGCGAAGGAGCAGCGGCTCTACTCCGAGCTCCCTCTGGATGTCCAAGCTCCTCAAATTGTTCAACTGTGCCCAAGGCCTTTATTTATCTCAACAAAGACTGCACCACTTTCTTCAAGAGATACACTGTTTCCACTCAGTAAGGATCAATATATGTTATATAGAAACTCACTGCAGGTGTGACAACAGCCTGAACAAGAGTCTGAGTCTCCTTTCCCACAGTGTGACATACACATGGACATAATCTTTAAACTCTGTCCTTAAACGCACCCTACTACAATCAAAAGAAGCTATTTAAAAACTAAACTTCTAACTTCTCCAAGTATTTTACAATAGATATACCATAGGAGTGCCAAGATGTAACTTATCTCACCATCAAAAACATTGTGGTAATCTGTAGAAGCCTGAAAAGTGCCCTCCAGGGTGCCCTTAAAATGGAGAAAACATGATGTAGGGTCCTTTAGGGTGACATTACGATGGAGAAAACACATTGCAGGGCCATATCAGCTGCCCTACATGCTCCAAAACTGTCTGCACCCTTTTGTTCCTCTGCCCTCAGACAGCCACCACTGCCTGTGAGTTTACGTAGCTCACTATCCCTGGTTACTCCACCCGTTAGCCCACAGCAACACTTGGGCACCCATTTGGAAAGTTATCACTCAACTGAATGGCAAATCAGTGGTTATTAGCCTCATTGATACTGTATTGGTCATAATGGGTCATCTACTAGAAGTGTAGAAGGCTGTTATCAGCCCATCTAAATGGTTGCAGTTTTGTTAAGTTTCACATTTACTTTTGTTAAGTTTAGGTGCAAATAATCAATCAATGTATTTGTCATATAAAATTATATGAAATAGAATTTCATTTCATTGGTTTAGAAAAAACATCATCATCGTTTGGTGCAAAATATGTATGTTTGTTGCTAAAAACATAACAAACTACATGTCACACACTACATTTCTTAATATAACTCAATGTTGACTTTTAGTTTCACACGGGACACAAACCCCGGTCTCCTGGGTAAAAGTTTTGTGTTGTTTGACCCAACCACCACCCCACCTGTCCTCTTGCATGGACTTTCTTGCTCTTTATAATAACGTCACCTGACCTGTCATAATTACTTCTGCCACTTGAGGTTGCAGCCTAACAATAAACAACCATATCAACAAGTTGTCTGAACCTACTAGTAGATGTAGAAAGCCCCTTCTAACCCATATCTATGATGCTGATAACCACTAATAACACTCATTAAATCCAGTGATACATCACATGTGATGTGATGTCACTCCGACCTCATCACATATCGATGTTTGGCCATGGACTTTCAATTCAATTCAATTCAAATCACTTTATTTTTCCCCAAGGGGCAATTTAAAAGGACATGACAGTAGCTGTAAGAGCCAAATGCAGACAAAAGGTTAATTGGGTCTGTCAATATGTTGACCCTCCCACTCACGGTATTTAGGTAGGAACTAACCTGTTGCCGATATGTGTTGCTGCCCGGCGACTAGGGTTGGGTTGGTTCTCAGTAATACCAATTTGGTTCGGTACTCCGTCTTGGACCGGGTTTTTTTTTTTTTTGAGACCGACCAGACCGCATACTCAGGTGGAACGTACGTGGAGTGGACTGCGCGGAGGTCCGCCTGGTAAAAGTGGACGTCTGCAAGCCCTGTGCGTGCAAAGCACGACCGCGCGGACTCCGCTCCGCGCACCAGTGTCACACAAAAGACTACTCGGCATGTATTTTTCACATCGCGGAAGTGCACTCGACTATGGAAGTCCGAATGACTGCGGACATTCCTCGCGGAGTCCAGTCTGTGAGCACCTGTGTCTGCCTCTTCACCAAGCGTACAGCGAGCAGGAGAGAGAGGGGGGTGGGGCTGGGGCGGGTCTGAGCTAGGGGGTGGGAGTGCGCATGCGCCGAGGCCTCTACTGTAGCCTGGGGAGTCGATAATGGCGGACAATTTAGTCTCGAAGAAATCAAAGAATGCGCCACTATGGCAACACTTTGGCTTTGAGCCAGACGAAGGAGGCATCCCTTGTTTGCACTGATTGAGTAAGCTGCAAAATTTATTTGTAAGGAATAAAAGAAACAACGTGTTATTGTCACTCTGTTGTCCTATGGTCGTTTTTTATTTTAAATGAGTCAATTGCACCCCCAAGTGGTGAAAATCCGGTATTACCGACTTGATGCAGTTTTTCGCAAAAACCGGACCCTTTTTTTTTTTCTCATACCGACCCAACCCTACCGGCAACCTAACAGTTTTTGACCACACTTCATATGCGGATCGCTGTTGTTTTATGGATTGTCCATTTGTGGACTATAATATACGGACCAAGGGTTCGCATCACAGTTTGTTGTCGGACTCTCTACTTTTTTTTTTCATTTTCTTTTCTTTATTGTTTCCTTTTAAAGCAATGACAAACCAGATGATAATTACAAGCATTGTGTACATCTGATATAACAAAAATTTCATAAAAATATTATGGAGAGATATTCAAAACATGGACGTAAAAAAACAAAAGCAGGTAAACCAGGAACAGAAAAAGAAAATAAATTAAAAAATAAATAAATAAATAAAATAAAATAAATAATAATGATAAAATTAAATAAATAAATAAAATAAAATAAGAATCAATAAATGAATAAAAAAATACATATGCATATACACACATATATAAGTAATAATAATAAAGATAAGCTCAAAAGACACATAATGCCTAGCTGAGATTTAAGAAAGCCATAAAGGAGACAATGTTTTACATTAACAATCCCGACCCAAACTGAACCAGTACCACCTGTCTGAACCACTGTGCTGTAACTAAATGTATTGGCTCTGAGAAAAAAAAAAAAAAACTAGCTAGATGCTAATCTGTATTAGTTTCCCTGGAATATGCCAGGAACGGTTCCCAGATGTCTAAGAAAGTGTCCAAATTATTATTTATCTTGTAAATGAAACGCTCATAAGAGACTGTTTCTGCCAGAGTGTTAAACCATTCTTGGTAAGTTGGGGGTTCACTGTCCTTCCAATGTCTCAATATTACCCTTTTAGCAGTAGTAATGGCAACTTTTAGCCACTTCAAATCTTTAACCCTAACATCTTTGATATCTTTAGTGATATTCAGTAGACACAAGCTTGAATTAATGGTTATCGAAGTTCCCAGGTTGTCGCTGATTTTCTATACGATCTTTCGCCAAAAAGTAGTCAGTGAGGGGCAACTAAAAAACGTGCACTATGTCGCCTAGGCTGGAGTTACATCTCCAGCATGCCCCAGATGGTATCAGGGCCATCGTCTGTAATTTTGCTAGGGTAAAATAGATCCTGTTGAAGATTTTGTATCGAATCAGTTTTGATCCAGTGTCTCTCATAGGGAGAAGCATTTGCTCTACTAATGAGTTCCAATCATCATCATCAAAAGCAATCTCTAAATCTCTTTCCCACACTGCTTTCAATCCTCCAGTGTTTACACTGTATTTGCCTATCAGATAGGTATAAATTGAGCCTGCTATGTGTGACAAGATACAGTGTTTTTTTATTTGTTCATCTATATCTGATTGTAAGGGGGGTTTTGAATCAAATTTGCTGACTCTAAATAAGCAGTCTCTAAGCTGGAAGTATCTCCACCAGTCATTCTTATGTAAATTTAATTGTTCCCTCAGAGTCCCAAAAGATTTCAAGATGTTTCCTTGGTAGAGGCACCCAATGCTACTAATGCCCCTGTTGTGCCAGTCTTTCCAGTAGAATGGCTTCCCCTCTATCCTCAATAAAGGGTTGTTCCAGAGAGATGCGGAATTAGTTAAGAAGGCAGAGGATTTCTCTGTTTTGTGAGATGCCATATGGTTTTGGTATGCAACATGTTTGGATTGTCTATTTGGGAACTCTGGCGTAGTTGGCATCATTAAATGGTTTATTCAACTCCTGCTCAGTCTGAACCCACAGCAGTCTATTGTTACTTTCCAATCTGAGTGAGCATATTTGAGCCATTAGAATAGCCTCTTGATAAAATTGCATGTTGGGGAGCCTAAGACCCCTTAAGTCTCATTCCAGCTCTTTTCACTGCCCATATAAATTCTGAGAACATCTTGTCAATAGACTTAAAAATACTTATAGGTATGTTCAGTGGGAGCATACATAAGGGAAAGATCAACTTGGGGGTGACCACCATTTTTATAATTTGGACCTGGCCCCACAAGGAGATTAAAAGCTTATCCCAGCCCTTGAGGAGCAAGAGAATCTTCTGCAACAAAGGGTCAAAATTATCCTTGATCATGTTGACCAGTCCAGGGTTAAGTAGAATGCCTAGATATTTTAATTTTTTGTGGATCCATTGGAATCTCCATTCCTGAAGATCTTTTTTTTTTGACAATGTTTTGATAGAGGCATTACCTCCGATTTGCTCCAATTCACCTTATATCCTGAGATTTCAGAGAATTTGTTGACAGTATCAAGTAGCAGGGGGACAGAATCTTGGGGATGTGATATTAGGACCAATATGTCGTCAGCAAAAATTAGGAGTTTGTGCTCCTGATGCCCCAGTCTCACTCCTTTTATAGCCTTATGACCTCTAATTGTCTCCACCAATGGTTCGAGGGCTACGATGAATAATAGCGGGGAGAGGGGGCAGCCCTGCTTTGTCGCCCTACTGACCTGAAAAGGGGCTGACCTCAGACCATTGGTAGTCACCATCGACTTGGGATGTTTATATATAAGTTTGATAATGTCCCAGAGCCAATTACCAAAGCCAAATGTTTTAAGAGTGTAGTTCAAATAGTCCCAGCCAACTCGGTCAAACGCCTTTTCGGCATCGAGGGACAAGGCCGCGAACGAGAATGGGAGATCTCTGGCATTCCACATTATATGTAAAAGGCGTCTAAGGTTATCAGATGATTTGCGACCTTTTACAAATCCTACTTGGTCCAGGTGAATAATAGATTTTATAATGCAGTTGACTCTTATCGCCAATAATTTTGTGAGCAATTTTCCATCTCAGCACAGAAGTGAAATGGGGCGGTAGCTCCTGCATTCCTGTGGGTCTTTCCCCTTTTTCAGAATTACTGAAATAACCGCCTCTGTCACTGAAGGTGGGAACTCGTTTTCCTCAATGGCTGCTGTAAAGGTCTTGAGTAGTTCAAGCGCGAGTTGTTCAGTGAATGCTTTATAAAATTTGCAGGGTAATCCATCGATACCCGGGCTTTTGCCGTTTGGTAATGTCTTAATTGTGTCCTGTAGTTCTTTAATTGGTCTGTCCAGCCATTGCATGTCCTCTTAAGAAATTTTAGGTAAATTCAAATGCTGAAAAAAAACCTTAGTTTTATCCGTATCTTGCCGCAGCGGCCCGGGTTCGACTCCAGCCTATGGCCCTTTGCTGCATGTCTCTCCTTCTCTCTCTCCCCCTTTCACACTTCACTATACTATCAATTAAAGGCAAAAAATGCCCATAAAAATATCTTAAAAAAAAAAAAAAAGTTTTATCTGTATCTAGTTCTCCATCTGAGGAGTACAATTCTTTGTAAAAAAAATTTATAGGTTAGGTTGATCTCCCTCTGAGTGGTGACAGTCTGCCCATTTTGTCTTTGACCCCTGCAATCTGACAAGAGGCTTCTCTGGCCTTTAGCTGGCTAGCCAAGAGTTTCCCAGCTTTATCACTTGACTCATGCCATTTTTGCTTGAGTCTAAAGAGAGAATATTCAGCCTTTTTGGAAAATATTTTATTAAGTTCATATTTAGCTCTGACTAAAGGCCCGTTTCCACCGCAGGAACTTCGGGTTAATTTTATGGGGCCGGGGCCGTTGGTGCATGTCTCCACCGCAGGAACCACCCCCGAAGGACAGAGTTCCGGAACTTTTACAGGGGCTAAACAAGTCCCTGCCTCGGGGTAGGTACTCAGAACAGCCCCGAGAGACTCCTGGCTGGGGCTTGGGGATTACTTGGTACTGATTGGATATACTCAAGGCGGAATTTATAATTACTATGGTTATCGTAGATTAGCTGGGCTAACCGTTAGCTGTTAGCCATTAGTGGTGTCTGTGATAACTCAGTACGTACGGTCCGTGAAAAAAATATTTTTTCCAGCGGATATCTTAGTTACAATATGATTGAGCTAGCAAAGCAGTTTTGTGTTGCTATGTGTGGTATTTATTCAGTTTTGGGAAATCACGATGTCTAGAAAGCATCAGTTTCAGCAGCTGACAGGGACAGCTAACAGCAGCAGCAAAGCTAACCTCAGGACGTCATCTGTTAAAAGCCTCCCGTTGTCGGATACGACATGAAACTACTCCAGTTAGCTCAATCATGTTGTAACTAAGACATCCACTGGAAAAAATATTTTTTTCACGGATCGTTTATTGAGTTATTGAGTTAATACAGACACCGCTAATGGCTAACAGCTAACGACATCCCTACGCCCCTACGCCCCTACGTCACCCCAGTCAAAATGGTCGCGCAACGATTACATCATATACAGAGCATGGTAACTTTACAGGAACCTTCCTCCTACTCAGCCCTCTCAGTGGAGACACGGTGGTTGAGAGGGCCGGGCGAGAGGACGTTCCTGTAGTAGTTCCTGCCCCCCAAATAGTACCAGGAACTTATTCAGCGGAAACGGGCCTTAAGTCTGAGAGGCAGGAATTGGTGGGTTTAGTCCAAAACTGTTTCTCCAATCTTTTGATTTCTTCCTCATATCTATGGGTATTTTCCTGATCGAGCTTCTTTAAGATGGCAGATTTCTGAATCAGAACCCCCCTCATGTAAGCTTTGAAGGCATCCCAAACATAGATTTGTTTAGTACTGTCTTTATTAGTCTTAAAGAACATATTAATGTGATTTTTGAGGTCCTCACATGTCATTTTGTCCTGTAGAATACTAGTGTTCATTTGCCATGTTTTAGTTCTTTCAGTCTTGCTTTCTATTGTGACCACAAGATCCACAGGAGTGTGATCAGAGATAGCTATTGCTCCTATGCTGCAGGTCCCTGTATTAGCAATTAAGGATGTAAAATTAAGAAATAATCAATACGGGAGTAAATGGAATGTCTGTTGGTGAAAAACGTATAATCTCGAGCAGTTGGGTTAAGTAACTTCCATATATCATGCAAGCCATTTTGTTTACAAAGCGAGTTGACTGCATTCACAGTTTTGCAGGGTCTAGATATTCCGGGTTTGGATTTGTCTAAGAAAGCGTCGAAAGGTTGATTAAAATCGCCTCCTAGAATGACTGGGAAGTCTCCAAAATCCAGAAGAATTTTTTTGATATTGAGAAAGAAGTCTGGGTCTTCTTCATTTGGAGCATATATATTCCTCAATATCACCATTTGGCCGGAAAGATTAAACAGAAGTACTACGATGCGCCCCTCGTTGTCTCTGAATTCTCTATCCACCCTTACATCTATACTTTTGGAAAATAATATAGACACCCCCCTTTGTTTTTTGTTGTAGCAATTATAATAAGAGCAACTTATCAATCTACCACATATTCTAGCTGCATCTCTCTCTAGCAAATGAGTCTCT
The DNA here is from genome assembly GCF_041903045.1 of Epinephelus lanceolatus. NCBI lineage: Eukaryota > Metazoa > Chordata > Actinopteri > Perciformes > Serranidae > Epinephelus > Epinephelus lanceolatus. The sequence goes on from NC_135747.1 coordinate 3,307,761, forward strand.
TGAAGCATAATCACATCTGACTGTTTTTGTTTTAAATAATCCAGTGTATTGCGTCTCTTTTATAGGACCCTAGCCCGTTTACATTCCAGGAGGTAAACTTTATTATCTTATTATCCATATGATGTAATATCTAGCCAGTGATTTAATGTATTCGAAACCATGTGAAAAATTGGAGTGCAAATCATAACCCAAGAACACCCGACTGGTGGTCCCCTGCACAGCAAACCCAATAGAACGTAGCATCCCTCCTCCCCAGAGTCCCCTCCCATAACACACGGCAGCCAGCGGCTGTGGCTCAAAGGTAGAGTGGGTCGTCCACCAATTGAAAGATCAGCGGTTCGATCCCGGGCTCCTCCAGGCTGCATGTCGAAGTATCTGATACTGAACCCCAAATTGCTCCCGATGGCTGTTCCATCGGTGTGTGAGTGTGTTAAAACTGAGTAACAGGTGGCACCTTGTATGGTAGCCTCGGCCACCAGTGTATGAATGTGTGTGAATGGGTGAATGTGACTCATAGTGTAAAAAGCGCTTTGAGTGGTCACTAGATGACTAGAAAGGCGCTGTACAAATGCAGGTCCATTTAACATCGAGCCAAAAGCCCTAAAACCCCCATATTACCTTTATCCGTGTGAAGTGGTTTGCGATCCACCAGGAGCCGCCACTCCAATAGTAGTTATATAATTAACAAAAATCCAGTCAAAAATGAGAACAAAAATCAGCACTAGAGCTGCAATAGTCTATTATTGTCAAAACAGTGCATTAACTGCTCCCCAAGTGAAACACCAAAGAAAATAGTATAGAGAAATATATATATATACCTATATACATATGTATACATATATTGCTCTATAATGAAATATCAAGAAAAGTGTCATAAGGCACTGAGACTGTAGTTACCATATTTCTTGCTCTCAAAGTAAAGCATTAAGGCCCTAGATAAAGTAGAAAAATAAGGTACTCTACACAAAACAAGAAGGCATCACAGAGCACTAAAACTGTTATTTGTCCAGTATTATCAAAGTATGACATTAATTACTTGTCAATTTAAATCCCAAAGAAAAGTAAAGAGAGAGCAATTGCTCTCTCAAGGGCGGCGTGCGTCAATCCGCACGGAATAAATGGCACTAAATCCTCAACAGAGTCCGAAGTGAGTGTTTTGAACAAAAGAAGGAGCGATCGTTCCACAGAAAAGAGTGGCGCACATCATTATGCATTATATGGCACTGAATGCTCATCAGATAAAGTCCCAACTGAGATATGAGTCTACAGTCACAGTAAACCCAAATACTCACGTCCGTGTTGAATCCAAGAGCGTCATACAGCCTGTCCTCAGTATCCTGCGTTTTACTCCGCTTCCTCGGGTGAGTGCTGTGTTGAAACATAGCGTCTCGAACCTCAAACCAGTGCCGTGTTCCGTTAATCGTCACCCAGAATACAGTGGGATACTGTAGGGAGTAACGCCATCCTTTCTTCATGCAGATGTGGTGGACTTCTGTAAACTTGTTCCTTATCCTTATCTTGTACCTCTTTGGAAAAGTCCGGGAAAATTTCCACCTTGGACCCATTCCAGGTAAATGTTCCAACTTCTCGTGCCTGGGCGCGCACTTTCTCTCGATCAGTATAGTGCAAGAATTTCACCAGGATATGCCGGGCCGCTGTGTGAGGATTCCCTTGCCTTGCTGGCTCATTGGCGTCCTGTGGGCTCTCTCAATCTCCAATGCCTCTGCCGCATCAGGCGTCTCCTTAAATAGTCTACACAGCATTTCTTTAACCATGTCCACCACACCCGATCCTTTTTCTGACTCTTCTGGGACTCCCTTGATTGAGTTCCTCCTGCTGTAGTTTTCTTGGTACTGTAGCCTTTCGCCGAGCCTTGAAATGGTGCCTGTCATATTGGCCACTGTGTTGTTCAGGTTGACATTATCGTCTTCCAGCTGGGAAATTCACTGTTCAGCCTCCTCGGTTCTGCTGTTGAGTGTGGCCACGTCGGCCTTGACTGAATCAACCAAGCCCTTAATGGCAGCCACTTCCCCGATGACTTTGTCCATTTTCATTTCGAGGTTATGATTCATGTTGCGAATTTCTCGCAGGACCTGGCTGTCTTCGTCATCTCCGTGTTGAGAGCTAGCAGCCAGGCTGCTAGCTATAGCTAGCCAGAGCTAGCTTGTTCGGGTGAGCTCGACATTTTGGTCTTCGCTGTGGATTTTGAGGGTCGCTGTTGGTTTCAGACTCTCTACTTTTGAACAAACGCAGTAACGTATACAAGTGTGCGTCAACTAGGTCGACCTGTGGCAGCAGCCCTCAGTGGCTAAAGCACTTTCGGCTTAGCCTCTACATCAGATCAAAAACTTTGCCAAAGGAGCCAGTTTGAAGACAAAGCCTCGGTGTGTCAAATGTTTGCGGTGCTGGACGGTATTGGAGCCGTAGCCAGAGGAAGTGGAAGAGAATTGTGCTTTTTGGATTACCCTACTGTGTCAGCTGCTTCTCATCTGTTTGTCAGCTGACTGCGTTTGGAGGAGCTGCGGATTTGGCGGACGTGACAGAGCGGACAGTGGATGGACTGAAGCCAGTGTCAGGGTCATCGGGCCTACACGCATCTCTTCTCATCGCATCATCTATTGAAGACGCCGTAGATATACACACAGAGCCAGCTTCATCAAGTTCATCATGGGAAGGTATGTGTAGTACGCTACCAACTTTTAGATGGCCATCTAGGTAAAATGTGTGCACACAGTATTGCATAATTCCGATGCATCGGTTGCGAAGGGGATGAACGAACTTTGTATCATCATATTTGTTGCGAACTGTTGACTGTCAATATGAGCCACAAGGACACGGACAAGCCACCGCTTGTGGACTCGAATCCTGATGCGCCGGTTGAGTCCAGTATAACGAACATACGTTACCGGTGACAGTGAGGAAATAGTCAAGCCCAAGCGGGGTACTAAACGTACTGCTAAAGCCTTGTGTGACAAATTGGACAGATTGCAAAAAAGTAGAAAATCAAAACTAATTAAAGCTGGTAAATTTAGAAACACGATACATGGTTTAATGTCAAGTGGCAATGTTTTGCAGATGCAACAAGCTTTGATGAGTTTATTGAGTTATGTGACAAAACAAGGTGTATGCAAGATTCTTTGATGAGTTTATCGCCACAAGAAGAGCATGAGAAAAATGACATATGGTTCTGAGCAAAAATGTTGTTCAATGATGAATTTATAGAAGAAACAGAAGTGCGGTTAAAAAATAAGGTAGAACATGGGTCTGATGAAAATATGCACAATACCCAAAATGATGGTGAATTCAGTACTGGTGACAAAGTTGAAAATGATGGTGAATTTAATACTGGTGACAAAGTTGAAATTAATCCATGTGACAGTGCATGTAATGTCTGTGGTCCCTCAAACAAAAGTGACATCAGTCACAGGTCAAGTACTACTTCTTCAGTAACAAAAGCAGCAGCAGAAAGAGCTGCACTTTTCCCATGCATGACAGCCTTAAAGGAGCTACACAAACTGCAGGAGCAGGAACAACAATTAAAGAGGAAAAAACAACAAATGGAATTGGAAGCAGAGCTCGCAGCACAAACTGCTAAGTTGAACATCTTGGAAGCAGGTGGAAGTAGTGCCTCTCAAACCTCATTAAATGGTGCAAACTCCAAGTATGAAAAGGAAAATAAAAGAATGACTCCTTGTAACACCCTTAACCCTATGGCCGAGGAGTATAGGCCTGCGGCACAGGCCTCACAGCCAAAGGATTGGTCATTGCCACGTCAACCATCAGCATGGATTGTAGGCCAAAGCAAAATGTCTCATTTCCAATGGAACGAGACACAGGAGCACATGCTTACAATCTCTTGGAAACATTACAAGCTCTACCAGTTATGACTGCATGGCCAAATTAATGCAACACTCAATATGTAAGTCAACAAAACCAAAATGAACGAGTAGGCCTACCGCCTGACAATATTGTTGCCATTATGCATAAACAAAATGAAATCACAGCTTTTCTTGTCCACCAGCAGAGGTTGCTGTCTCTGCCCACACGAGACATTCCTGTATTTGAAGGAGATCCATTGCAATATCAAGCCTTTATTAGAGCATTTGAACAACTTGTGGAGGACAAAGCCAGACAAGCTGACTGCTTGTACTTTCTGGAACAATTTACCCAAGGACAGCCAAGGGAATTGATTCGAAGCTGTCAGCATATGGCTCCTGAGTGGGGCTACATCACAGCAAAGTGTCTTCTGGAGGAGCACTTTGGAAACAAGTACAAAATCGCCACTGCTTATATAGCAAAGGCTCAAGCTTGGCCAATGATAAAATCTGAGGATGCCAAAGCCCTGCAGGCTTATGCTTTGTTCTCAAGAGGATGTTGCAATGTGATGGAGGAACTGCAGTACATGTAGGAGTTGGATTTGCCAACCAACATGAGGATGGTCATTTCAAAGCTACCATACAAGCTCCGAGAGAGGTGGAGAAATAAGGCTTATGATATAATGGAAAGTTCCCATGACAGAGCTCATTTTAATGACCTGGTCAGGTTTCTGGAGAAGCATGTGAAAATGCTGTCTGACCCCATCTTTGGTGACATTGAGGGTGCATCATCAAATGCAGCTGGTGATAAACCTCTCAACAGGCTTAATGTACAGCCAACACAGTCAAAGCACAAGGGCAGTAGCTTTGCCACTACTGTAACACAGAAGAAGCCAAGTGAAGCACCTACCAATAGCTCAAGAAAACATGAAGCACCTACCAGTAGTTCAAAGAAACAGGCCAGCCTGTCTTGCCACTGCTGTTCACGCGCTTACAAGATCCACCTTTTAAGGGAGAAGGGCATTTGCTTTGGATGCTTAAGTATTGGACATTTAAGCCACAACTGCAGTAAACGCTTGGTCTGTGCAGTCTGTGAACAACAACAACAAGACTAATGTGGAGGAATCAGCAGCAGTAGCATCATCAGCTTTTCTACCAGCAGCAGTGTCGCCTCCTTCTCAGACATGTGGTCGAAAAGGGGACGGAAAAGACCCTTGTATTCTTTCCATTGTTCCAGTGCAGGTCAAGGCCACAACAGGAAGTAGAGTTATACAGACCTATGCGTTCTTGGATCCAGGAAGTTCAGCCACTTTCTGCTCAGAAGACCTCATGCATAAATTGAACATTGCAGGAAAAAGAACTAACTTCCTCTTGACAACCATGGGGCAGGAGAAGGTTGTTCCTGCTTACTCCTTAGCTGGGCTGGAGGTGTCTGCATTGAATGAAAACAAATTCTATCCTCTCTCAGAAATCCTGACTCAGAAGAAGATGCCGGTAACTATGGATAACGTTGTAGTGGCTGCAGATGTGAAAAAAATGGTCATATCTGTCAAAAATTCCCATTCCCACCATAAAGGCTAGTGTTGACATGTTAATAGGAAGTAACGCTCCCAGGTTATTGGAGCCATGGGAAACTGTCAAGAGCCAAGGAGATGGCCCGTACGCTATAAGGACAGTGTTGGGCTGGGTCATGGTCCTCTGAATGGAAGTGGGAGTGCCAGCAACCATGATATGGCTCTTTCCTCTGTTTTGGTGAACAGAATTTCTGTTTCCAACTTGGAACTTATGCTGAAGAATCAGTATGATCATGATTTCAACGAAGTGCCATCCAAGGAAAAGCAGGCATCTAGAGAGGACCTACAGTTTATGAAGATCATGGAGGGCTCTGCACCATTGCAAAAAGGGAGGTACTATTTGAAGCTGCCCTTTAAGAATTCTGATGTCCTCCTGCCGAATAACTTTCCAGTGGCCAAACAGAGGATGCTTGGATTGAGGAGGAGGTTTGTGAATGATCCATAGTTTCATCGGGAATACTCGCTACATGAAGGGAGTTATTGACAAGGGGTACGCAGAGCAAGTTTAAGAAATCAGGATTTGTCGCACACGATATATTGCTGCTCCCGTGCTTTATTCCCACACCAAACAAATAAGCAACGTTTCGCCTCACGTAGGAGGCTTCATCAGGCTTACAGAGTAAAGGGCAGTCCCTCTTTTTATAGCATGTCCTCCAATAAGAGTGAGGCTATCTGGAGACCTACAAAATACATATAGGAATAATATTATTTCTCAATCAATCACAGATGCATTTTATCATGTTTTTCACAGATTCAATTAATACACTTATGAAAAACCATTTATAAAAAAACATTTATAAAAAGAAAAAATATATACATATGTATTATTTACAAAAATGGTCTAATATCAAAGTCCAAATTCATCCCATGGGGTTGGATTGTCTTTAATTTATGGATCCAGAATGTTTCCCTTTGTTGTAGTAGTCTGGTCCGATCCCCCCCTCTTCGTGGATATTCCAATCTTTCAATACCAATGTACCTCAGCGTAGAGACACTATGGCTCATTTGTTTAAAATACTGCTGATACTGGGTTTCTCATATCTCCTGTCCGGATATCACTTCTGTGTTCACTTATTCTAGTTTTAAGCGCTCTTGTCATCATACCAACATAGGCTAGGGAACATGGGCATTTAATCATGTACACCACATGTGTTGTTTTACATGTAATCGTGCCCCTGATCTTAAACTTTTGTCCAGTAGTAGGATGGTAGAAAGAGTCACATTTATTGGTGAAGTTACATTGTGCACAGGCTCCACATTTGAAATTGCCTGACAGTTGATTTAGGAATGTAGCAGATCTAATTGGGGGGAGATCTGATTTTATCACCATCAATCTGATGTTAGGTGCTCGTTTGAAAACAACAGTAGGAGGTTCTTTGAAAGAGCTTCATCAGGCTTACTCTGATGCCTGAAAGAGCTTCATCAGGCTGCCTCCTACGTGAGGCAAAACGTTGCTTATTTGTTTGGTGTGGGAATAAAGCACGGGAGCAGCAATATATCGTGTGCGACAAATCCTGATTTCTTATGTTTTCCCTTTGATGTCAGCACCAATTGAAATAAGTTGATTCGGAGGATGTGCATTCTTTATATTTGTTTCACTGTACGCAGAGCAAGTACCTCAGGAGCAGTTGTTGTGCAGTGGAAGAATGTGGTACATCCCACATTGCAGGGTTTTCCATCCCAGAAAGGCTTCTCTACGAGTGGTGTTCGACTGTGGTGCACGGGCCCAACCTCACCAGCTCACTACTTGGAGTTTTGCTTCGGTTCAGGCAGGAGCCCGTGGCATTTATGGGTGATGTGTAAGCGATGTACCATCAGGTGAAGGTTGTGGAGCAAGACAGAGATGTCCTTCGATTTCTTTGGTGGCCGGAAGGAGACCTCAGCAGAGATTTCAAGGTTACAGAATGACTGTGCATCTGTTTGGGGCTGTGTCGTCACCCAGTTGCGCTTGTTATGCACTGAAGAAAACTGCTGACGACGACATTGTTGATTTCTCTGCCAAGACTATTCAAGTGGTGAAGCGACATTTTTATGTGGACGACTGCCTCATGAGCATGGGCTCGGAAAAGAAGGCTATCCAAATGGTTCAGGATCTCAGCGCCCTCTGTAAGAGAGGTGGGTTCATTCTAGAGAAGTGGATTAGCAACAGTCGGGCGGTTTTGCAGACTATTGCAGATGACCAGTTGGCCAAGGATCTAAAGGAGCTCGATTTGGACAGAGAGAAGCTTTCCATTGAGCAAGCTTTGGGCCTCCTCTGGTGTGTCAAATCGGATGCCTTCAAATTCACGATGGAGGTGAAACCGCAGCCTCATACCAGGCGTGGAATGTCGTCCACAAGTAGTTCTGTGTATGATCCTTTCGGAATGTTGGCACCAGGCACTCTGTCTGCCAAGATGATGCTACAGGAGCTGTGTAGGAGAGGCCAGGGCTGGGATGAGGCATTGCCACCCGATATCGAAAACCAGTGGAAAAGGTGGCTGAAGGATATCGAGGTGCTTTCGTCATTCAATGTGGACCGCTGTGTAAAACCACAGGACTTTGGTGAGCCACTGCACAGCCAATTACATCACTTCGCTGATGCCAGTACAGAAGGCTATGGGGTTGTAACTTACCTCAGGCTTCAAACAGAAACAAAACAGAAACAATATTCAAGTTGCTTTTCTGTTGGGAAAAGCCAGGGTCACACCATTGAAGACCGTGACTGCTCCACAGCTGGAGCTAACAGCTGCCGCCCTAGCCTCAAGGGTGGATGTAATGCTAAGGGCAGAGCTTGAACTTCACCTTGACAAATCTTGGTTTTGGACCTATAATACATCAGTTTTAAAGTATCAACAATGAAGACAGACGTTTCCACACATTCGTGGCAAATGGGGTTGCTGCCATCAGAGAGGTTTCGGATCCTTCACAATGGAGGCACGTGGGAATCAAAGAGAACCCAGCCAACATTGCATCCAGAGGAATAAGGGTGCCAGACTTTCTGAAGGATCGCAGTTGGCTCAAGGGTCCTAAGTTTCTTTGGGTCCCGAAGAAGAGTGGCCAGCCAGCTATGGCATCGACATCAAAGTGGAGTTGGATGATCCAGAGGTCAAGAAGGATGTTTTGGTGAATGTGATCAGTACTGAGCCATCGAGCACTGACCATCTTCTCACTTATTTCTCAGACTGGAGAAGGCTCAAGGTGTCGGTAGCTTGGGTCCTGCGGTTCAAAGCCATCTTGTTGGAGCTTAGTCATCTGAGGAAGGCCTCTAGAGCTGTACAAGTGGATGAAGTGGGAAGACGAAAGGCCATAATCACAGAGAGGACAAAACCCTTGGCACCAAGTGATATGTCAGAGGCTGAGTCGGTCATTGTTCGTTATTGTCAGCAGCAAATGTTACAAGATGAGCTTTCCTCTTTGCTGTCCAAGCCGACAAAGTTCCATCTACAAGCTGGATCCGATCGTGGAGGATGGACTCCTAGGAGTCGGGGGGAGACTTAGTAAAGGAACCATGCCTTTGGAGACTAAACATCCGCTCATTCTCTCCAAGGATCACTACATTTCCAAGCTCATCCTCAAAGATACTCATCAGCTGTTAGGTCACAGTGGCCGAAGCCATACATTGTCAACAGTGAGGAGGAAGTTTTGGATTACATGTGCCAATTCAGCGGTGAGGAGTGTGATCTCCAAATGCAGTTTTTGCCGGCGACATCATGGAAGGTTTGTGGAACAGAAGATGGCTGATCTTCCTAAGGAACAAATCAACCCAGATCTCCCTCCATTCACTAATGTTGGGATCGATTATTTTGGTCCTCTGGACATGAAGAAAGGTAGAACCACGTACAAGCGATATGGAGTGATCTTTACCTGCTTGGTTAGTAGAGCAGTCCATTTGGAGGTGGCAAGCTCTTTGGAGACTGATGCTTGTATAAATGCTCTGCGTCGGTTCATCAGTAGAAGAGGGCAAGTGGTCCTTATCAAGTCAGACAATGGATCTAACTTCCATGGTGCAGAACGAGAATTGAGAGAAGCTCTCTCCGCATTGGATAGTGAGCGCATCCAACAGGCTCTTACTCCTGCTAACGTTGAATGGCAGTTTAATCCACCAGGGGGCTCTCATCATGGCGGGGCGTGGGAACGCCTGATACTTTCTGTAAGAGGCATTCTCAGTTCAGTTTTACACCAGCAGGTGTTGGATGATGATGGGCTCCACAAAGTTATGTGTGAGGTGGAATCTATTCTTAACGATCGCCCAATCATTAAACTGTCTGATGATCCGAACGATTTGGAGCCTTTAACCCCAAATCACCTGCTCCTGTTAAAGGGTAAGCCTGCCATGCCTTCTGGGCTCTTTGATGCAACCAATATATATGTAAAACAACGCTGGAGACCGGTCCAATACCTTTCCGACCTATTTCGGAAGCGATTCATTCGGGAGTATTTGCCGTTGCTTCAGGAGAGGCAGAAGTGGAATCAGAGGAAAAGAAGTTTGAAGATTGGAGATGTGGTGGTAATCATGGACCCTGCAGCCCTTTGGCTTTTCTGTTTTGGATTGAATTGTTGAGTCTGATGCCTCTAACAATTAGGGGATGGTGTTGTAAGAGCCAAATGCAGGCAAAAGGTTAACTGGGTCTGTCAATATGTTGCCCCTCCCACTCACGATATTTAGATAGGAACTAATCTGTTGCCGGTAGGTGTTGCTGCCCAGAGGGCTAACAGTTTTTGACCACACACACCCATCACTTCACATGCAGAACGTGTTGTTGTCGGACTCTCGACTTTTGAACAAACGCGGTATACAAGTGTGCGTCAGCTAGGTTGACCTGTAGCAGCAGCCCTCAGTGGTTTAAAGCACTTTAGGCTTAGCCTCTACAGAAGCTATAAACTATTTCCACATTGAGATATGACAAGGGAAGGTACTGTAATGAACCTTGTAAACAGGGCAGATGAATGCTGCCACCACCTAGAATTTACGAGTAGGCTATGTCAGAGGATTTGAACAAACCCACACAGGAAACAGGAAGCAATAATGGTATAAAATATATATGCTTTATTTATTCCTTCTTTTTTTTTAAATGGACAATAATTTAGGGTGCAGGAACACAGCAGCTATAGGACACAGACAGAATTAGATAAACGGCCAGGAGGGGGAGTGCCAAACATCCAGAGCTTCATCAAAAACCATAGAGAGCTAGATAGGAAATAGACCAGCTTATACCCATCGCACCCTATATAAATCACAGCACACCACCGCAGAATTTCATTAAACAGCACACCACTGCACGCTTTAGTTAAACAGCACACCACTGCAGACTTTAATTAAACAGCACACGACTGCAAACTGTAATTTATGTTTCCCACACTACACCCAGTCTGTGAGCTACTGCATACTGGACCCCCCACAAGGTTACCATCCACCCCTACCTGCTACTAAGCCTGCCAGCTCCCTGCGCAATTTAAAATGAACTAATAACACAGATAAACTAACATAACCTAACACATAAGACAAAACTACAATAATAAGACAGACGCGAAATGGAGAGTAGGTTATACTCAACTCGCCCGTTGGCGAGGACCCCCCCCGGGGTCTTCGCTTGATGCGCCGTCTGACTCCCCCAGGGGAACAGCACTTGACAGGTGGCGCGTCCACACAGGTAGCGGCTCTGAGCCAACAACAGCAGCACCGAGGATGAAGAGCTACTGGGCAGACGGCTGTGAAAGTGGCGACCGGCGACCCCTCTAATGCCCCGGCCCTGGCTACCTAAAGGAGGCAACTAGCCTCCCTTCCTCACTCAGGACAGGCTCCCCTACCTTACTTTCTTCATTTAACCAGCTGCGAACGCCCCTCCCCAGCCCAAAGGGGTACCCGCCACCAAAACAGCAAAACAGTTACAGACAAGACAGAAATCACAGAATGAATGTCCTTTTTAAACACCTCTCCTCCCTACCTGGCGTCCCACAGGTGTATGTCATTGTCTTTAATTAGTCTCTGTCTTGCAGGGAGACAGCTCCACCTGCTGTCTCACTACAGTACTGTGGGTGCATTGGTTGCTGACATTCTGGAACACTCAACTTCAGCCTTTTTTCCTTCAACAACAAACACACATGGTTATGTTGTAGGAGGAACAGCCTGCTGCACCAACACCCCCCGCAAAGAGGTGAGATGGGCCACCGTTTCACCTCGAATTTGAAGAACTCTTTCACCGTCATACTGACGCTAAGGGTGGTAAAGGTGTCAATTGGAAACCCTCCAGATCCCAGTTTGCTGATTACCATCCTGGGAAAATCCAGCGTTTTGACAACTCAGCCAGATTAAGAGGCCGTTTACACGTACACGGTGATTTTGATAAACGGAGACATCTTCCTTCGTTTGTGCCCTTCGTTTACACGCAAACGGAGATTTCTCCTCTGAAAACGAGTCTTTCTAAAAACTCCGGCCAGAGTGAAGATTTTGGAAAACTCCGGTTGCGCGTTTGCATGTAAACTGAGATAAACGGAGATAAACGGAGTTATAGGCAGCCGACGTCACAGTATGCGCCGGAACTTGCGCCTGTGTAAAAAGTGCGACCTATGTTGCTATGGTGACAGTGGATACATGGAAGGCTTGAGCTTCTCGTTACACTGCCACCTACAGGTTTGGCATGCTCTTGTGTATATATACACGGGTAAGTGTAAACGAAGATCTTTTTGAAAACGGAGACGGTGAAATGTCCGTTTATGAAAATAGCCGGCAACGTGTAAACGGCCTCTAACTGCCAGACCAGGGTCGTTAACTATGCTTTTAAGATGTTGAATAGGAGTTATTTTGATCTTAATTTAGGTTTCATTAGGTAAATTGTTTTGTGCATCCCTGCATCTACAAATTATCTACAGTCACATACTCTCTCACTATCGCCAAACTAAATAACTGCCAAAAGTGTTACCTCTTGCCTTAATCCATTTACACATAGTGTTGATTTTGTGTCATTTCATATCATCCACATTTACTATTCATTTACTCAATTGTTGAACATTTACCCCTAAATAAATCTTCATTGATCGCCAAGTTGTTGTCTGTGGGTATTTCTTTTGAGCAGGAACTAAGATCAATGTATAGAGAATGTATAAACTTTGGAGTGAGACCAGGTTGAGTGATAACATTTGTGAGTTTGGAGCCTGACCTGACATCGTTGTCTCGTTTCACCAACTGATGTGGAAAACTTGTACTTCTCGAAAAATTTAACTTTGATTAATTATTGAACAAACTCAGTAAGCCTCACTTGTCCTTATTTGAATTTGTGTAAGTTTACAACACAAATCTGATATCAGAGAAAATGGACACAAAATGGTAAAAAAAGAAAAAAAAAAAAAGATATCCACACACTTGCATGTATGCAGTGTTTCACTTTATTTGTTAAGCTTTTGGTTTACTTGACCTTCATCAAAACATACCAAGAGAGGACACAGACATACAATAAACTTAAAGTATTACATTTGCTCAGCTTTGTACAGTGTGTCCCACACCATTCAGAATGACACGAGGGAGGAGGCAAAACAATGTGTAACCCTCCCAGACTACAATGGGAGCAGAAACATCATCTAGGTCTTCATCTTATCTTAACTTCCAGACACCCATACTGTAGCTTCCTCACATAAAACATCCAAGTGTGAAGGACTCTGAGGCCTCTCAGGATACCAAACCATGATAATGCACTAACCATCTTTCCTTCTTGTCTAATACATTTCTACCACACAAACTGTGCAGATCAGTGATGGTTACAGTTCACTTAGGTTACCAAATAAATGCAACAGAAACTAACCTAGAGACAATGTTGTTTTGAGATCACTCCAGCCACAATACAGTGCTCAAAGACTTAAAGCAAATATGGGCCAGGGGCATAAAGTGGGGGGCCAGTGGTACCTTTTCTAACTACACACCCCCTGCTTCCAGCCCCTTTGCTTTGATCACTCCTATCTTTGATCTCGATCTTCATTTTGATCTCAACCACACACCTGTAAAGTTTTCTGACCGCATCTTTCACCATTGTGATGCTATCGTGTTGACCAAATCTGATCACAGAAAGACAGACAGACACCTCCCTGACACCCCCCTCAAAATTTCTTTTTTTTTTTTCTTCTTGTAATGTTTTCGTGGTTATGCCACTCTCTTCATCTGCTGGCCCTGCAGGGCAGGGCTGCTATTGTGACTATTGACCTGTTGCACACTTGGTATGTTCCTACTGGCACTTACAGGTTTTTTTATTGCACTTTTTATGATTACCTCCTGGGCTATTGCAACCTTAAGGAGCTTTTATTCTTTTAGCCTTATCTGGTATGATAAAGTTGATGTATTTATTTCATCCAATAGTCCTAATTGCACAATTATGTTATTTAAATCTGCGCCTTGCATACTAGATGGTTGTCTACTGTGTGTCTTGTTTATATATGATGGTTGTATCTGCGAATCAGCTATGTCGCACTATGTGCCCAAAACAAATTTCCCACTTGGGACAATAAAGTTTATCTTATCTTATCTTATATGTCTGTCTGGCAAAATACTCAAAACTACTTCTGTGCTAGTTCCCACCATGGCTGTGGCTCAGAGGTACAGCGGGTCATCCACCAAGATCAGCGGTTCGATCCCCGGCTCCTCCAGTCTGCATGTCAAAGTATCCTTGAGCAAGATACTGAACCCCAAATTGCTCCCGATGATGCTTCCATCGGTGTGTGAGTGTGTTAAAAACTAAGTAGCAGGTGGGACCTTGTATGGTAGTCTCAGCCACCAGTGTGTGAATGGGTGATTGTGACTCGTAGTGCAAAAAGCACCATTTACCATTCCATTTACCAATTAGTGTCACCTAGACCACATTTCACCATGATGACACACACACATACAGACAGATTTATAAGATGAAAACAATACCATCTGTTTCAGTGCTGTCATAGATGGAAATTAGTTGTTTTCGTCTGGCATTATTTGAATAATTGCTTTTACTTGAAAATTTAAAGCATGCTGTGGTTTGCTAAAACCATATGCCAGGGAGTAATAGTAACAACATTATGTACAGACACAGATGAGTGAACTTGTGCTGTGTTTTTGCATTGCCTACAGAATTTCACCAAAGCAGGTGAGCAGGAGGCAGTACGCTGTGACACCAGAGCTCAGCTGATAAAGAACGGCTGCAAGAGTAAAGAAATCATCTCTCCAGAGAACAAGCAAACCATTGTCCAAAAGGTTCCTCTGTCTGAGTCATTCAACCAACAGGAGCCTGTCCAGCTGAGTCCACAGAGAATTAGTCTGAGACTGCGACCCGGTTAGTGAAATCAGTTCATGCTGGCCTTTTGACAAGTGAAGGAATGCAGCGTTTGGTTTTCAGATCAGAGTGAAAACAGAGCAGTTATCTGTGTGATCCAGGGTCATTATCTTTGTGCAGGACTAGGGTGGGCAAATTTATAAAAGGCAAAAGAAAAAATGTTAGAAATTCTTAAAGTCTTACTTTGTTTTCATGTTTTCCAATGTTGCGTGTTTTACCATCACATTTGACAACTGCATGAACTTATTGTCACTGCAATTCTAATATGAATACATTAGCATTTTTTTATTTTCTCTCTTTATTCAATGAGTTTTTTTGTCCTCTGTGTTTACAGGGCTTCCTACCACATTCAGTGTTTCATTTAAAAGAGTTGAGGGTTATCCAGTTGATCTCTACTACCTGATGGACCTCTCTAACTCCATGAAAGATGACTTGGAAAATGTCAAAGAACTGGGACAAGATCTTTTTGCAGCTCTGAATAAAATCACAGGGTCTGCTCAAATAGGTAATAAGATTGCAATCTTAAATTGACAACTTGAATTATCTGAAATACCTACATATATTTAGGATTTAGAATACTTTAGAATACAGCCACAATTGAATTCAATTCAATTCAATTTTATTTATAAAACCCAATATCACAAATCACAATTTGCCTCACAGGGCTTTACAGCATACGACATCCCTCTGTCCTTACAATTATCCTGTATACATCACATATCAGTAAATATTTATTGGGACAACATACAGAAAACCATTGTTGGAACCATACTTCCAAATGGCAGACTCTGCCACTCATGTACACTTCACTCTTCCTCTTTGCTCATTGATCTTCAAAGATGACAGAGCCAGGGATATCCTCTGTCAGCAAGCACATTTGTTGAGCCGATTCACATCACACCAATCAAATGAGCCCCTCTCCTCACCCTTAAATGCGCCACGCGAAGGCGTAATGAGAGTTTACTCTCCAAACCAGACGGGCCCGGGTGCAGCCACGGGACCAGCCCTTCCTGGACCTTCAGGCGTGTGTGTGTGTGTGTGTGTGTGTGTGTGTGGCGGGGGGGGGTTCAGGATGCTGGAGAGGGAGCTTGGCCTTCTAACCTCCCGGGTCCAGGGGTTAGACGCCCAGCTCCAAGGAGTGGAAGACTGGCAGGGTACGGCCACGGTCCCCGCACCCAGGTGGCCATTAAGGCCACACACGCGTGGAGGTGTCGCTAACCAGAGGAGAGGAAGAAGAGGAAGAGGGGGGAAGATCAATAAATAAAATAAATTGAACGTTGAAATAATTTGTTTTGGGTGATTTGTTGTAGCCTATATTTAATGTGATTGGGTAAATTTACACCATAAATGTGTGAATGGATATACAGGGAAATACTCACATTTAAGGACAGAGCTGTGCAGCCAGGTGGTCTCTCCTCTCCTGTGCACCCTGATGCTCTTCCTGCTGATTCGGCACATGCAGTTCGGCCTCTCTCTGTCGGCTCTCAGGTGTGGATGGAAAAATTATGTGCTCATTTGCATGTCGGACTAGACTAGACGTCACTGCATGTATAGCCGAACTGACAGCTCTCTGACTGATACCCGCCACCGCGGCCACGGTGTGCTGGAAAGACCCGGTGGCGAAGAAGGTCAGAGCCACTGTCACCTTTACAGCAACAGGGAGAGCACAGGTGCCACCGGGGTGCGCATCAGAGGCTATGATGCGCGTCACCACTTGGACCACCTCACGGGGTAGATCATTATTTGTGTGGCCCACCTGCATTCCAGCTCTGTCATGCCCAAATGGGATGTCCTTTGACGGTACACCCTCTCTGCGTAAGTCCTCCTCCTCCAATCACATGAAGCACGTAAACCCTTAAGACACCGAACATAACCTACAATTTGTTGACAGCGTTTCTCTCGTGCACACGCGCTCTCTCTTTCCCTCTCACAGTCTCACTCTGTTTCTTTTCTTTTGATTTTTCTAAGATGACAGATGCTGAATATATACTCCCTATCTGATGCTGTGGCTGTTTGTGGTTGGCTGAGAGGGATGTGAACTTATTAATTTGCAGCTGTGTTAATCAAATCAGGTTGGGTTTCCATTACGTGGGCCAAACGTGCCAAACGGTGCCAATCCCCTTTGATCTGACATCAGATGTGACGGGACAGTCGATATAGAGATACATTTATGTGCTGATTGCAGATAGTTGCATTGAATAGTGTTTTTTGGGTATTTATTGCATTGTTAATGTGCCTGACATTCTGGAAACCTGCCTGTGAGGTTTTGGTGACGTGTGCGCACTGTCCGCCAGTCAGCCAAACTTCCACTTACACCGGCTGCGTTCTGCCTGCGCTGATGGTAGACCTGGTTTCAGCTGGTGAGGTTTTAGCGCACCTTCGGCGAAGCCTTTTGGCTCCAAACTGTCACTGCACCAAGCTGGATCTGTCACCACGTCCCCCTGCTGCGCCGCCACACCTATCTCAGCGCACCTCAGTCTGCCAAACTACCAAACTGAGCGTGCCTCGGGTTGTGCTGCTCAAAACTAGCTCTGCTCTCCCTGCGCCACCCTGCGCTGCGCCGGGAAACTAGAGGCCAATGTTTTAATGTCACCTGTTATAGCTACTGTGTGCTCTCAGAATTGGAGAGGGACACCATGAAGGGAAGGTCCAGAAACTGAACCTGGCAGTAGATGGCTGTTTGAGTGTTTGTCCAGCTTAATACAATGGGAAGTTGAAGACAAGTTTAATTTTACAGTTGTGATGGACTACATGATTGGGGAGATACCATAAGTCAGCATTGGAGATCTATTTCGACCTCACTCAGACCGTCACCACGGTCTTTACCTTGAATGATGCCCTCGTCTCCCTATCCTGGAGACCTATATATCAACAATGTCATGTGACTGACCTCAGGAGGTTTGGCTCGCCACCCGTAAAAGCACCCCGGTGAGCAGTTTGTTTTGTAGTTCTCTGTGTTTTGTTTTCCCTGTATAAGGAATACAATCGGCTTTAAGTTAATTATTTTTGCCTTTTGATTGGTTGTATTGCTCTTAAGCTCTGTTTGCAGTCGCTGGGCTTCCATTTTCCAGCTCCCCCACCTCTCCTTTTTTTCTTGTTGCAAAAAAAACGTATGGGTGCCTTGGGGCAAATTTGATTTAATCAACTTTTTTCAGTTATTTGTGATTGGGGCTAGCTGTGAGCAGCCTACTTATTACTCTTCCCCTGTGTCAGCAATCCATAGCTGTTGGGTGCTGTTCTTCCACCTTCTGTTTGAAAATTGTGGTGCCGTAATGGCTTCACATTTGTGCTGTTTCTATCGAGGTGTCATGGACACCTGCGATGGCCACCGTGAATGCCCTGCTTGCCTGGGCATGTCACATTTAATGAGTGATATTGAGAATCCTTGTGCAGCAGCAGTTGAGCTGCCTGTGGAGGAGCGCATTCACAGAGCCAGATGGGTGGAGCAGTCGGTCCGTGCAGGGGCAGTGCAGCCTCCACCTACTCAGCCAAGGGAAAGGAGACATGCTTCAAAGAAATGTTCCCGGAAGCATAGGCAGGAGCACACCCCTGACCGCGAGCGGGGCTCAGGTAGGAAACATGCTCCGCAGCCTGCGCCTAGCCCGACTAGTAACTCGGCTGGTCCACAGGATGACACTCAGCTACAGATTGTGGCTGCCATATGTGGTTTGTCAGAGAGGTTGGGTAGGGTGGAGGCCCATTGTCCTGCTAAGCCTGCCACATCGGTGCAAGTGTGCTCAGAAGACCCCTCCCTTGTCAGGCTATCCCCTTATCAGGATGATGGTGCAGTACTGCCTGATGTTCTCTCTCTGTATGCCAATGATTCACCCTTTGAGGGTGACGAGCAGTCTGAGGGTGCTGCTGAATCTGAACAGCTTAAGTCCACTCACCTTGGGGGGGGGGGGGGGGGGCATCCAGCCTTAGCAATATGGGTGAGCCCTCGCCCATGGATGTCATCTCAAGGGCAGTCTCGCTCACCAGACCTTTCTCAAGAAAAGAAAGGTCTGGCTGGGCTGACGCTCACTTTAAGATTGGAGAAAAAAACGCCCCGGTTGCTTGTATTTCTTTCAACCAATCACAATCGTTCTTGGCGGTGCCACAGCAATGGTGCGCTTGCAAAAATATTGCCGGGGGGAAACAGGTTTTGGTGTAACACGCCCACAAAAATATCGCCTACAGGACGCGAACCATGGCAGAAAAATGGCTACATCCCCGCAAGATCAAACACTGCAAAAGTTAGTAAAGGACGTGTTGAAAACTGCAACTGGAGGTGGTAGGGCGGGACTTCAGCGGGTGGCTCGTTCCGCCCAATGAGAGGCTGATCTATGCAGCGAACTTCCACCCACTCAGACTATCTCAAGGGTTATGAGTGCAGCAAAAACTGTGGGTCTCAGTGTTCCCGTGGAAGCTCTTGCCCCGGTGGACGGGGCTTGGGCAGGCATTTCTCAGTCCCAGCACTCCCAGCAGTTTGTCTCTGTGCCTGTGGCGGGGGACTATTTGCAGATGCTCAGAAAGGCATGGAATGCCCCCACTGGGATGCCCCAGTTTAATGCCGGTTGTCGGAGGTTGGTTAAGACCCAGTATGCTCTGGAGACTGGTTTAGGGGATATGCCTCCTGTAGAGCGGGAAATGGCGGCCTTGACATCTCTGGGTCCAGAGCGCGTGATTGCGAATCCACGCTGTCGAGTAAAAGAGTGCTACAAGACTGACGACTGGTGTGTCATATAATGCAGCCACACGAGCAGCCCGCTCGGGAAATGCTCTCGCTATTTTATTGGCAGCTCTTAGGAGGACTGCCAATCCTGATGACCAGGATACCATGAGCCTGATTGATGCTGCTCTTGTCACCCATTCTCAGCTTACAAGGGACATTGGTAATGCTATGTCTGTTGCCATGATGTCATGACCAATGACCAATATGCAGATTGCGCCGGCACATGTGTTTCACCCTGACTCCCAGGGTGTGCTGGATAAGGCTGAACAATCCCAGCTTACAAGGGATTCTGTTCGGCGCACATTCAGCAGGGCTGCAGCTGCCAGGTGGAAACCTAGGGCCTCCCAGCCTACCCCACAGTCATGCTGGACTCACCAGGAGCCATGGGCAGCCTCTGGTGGTTCCAGGCAACCTTCGCAGTGCCGGCAAGGGTCCCAGCCTCACTCCTCAGCTTGGGATATGCCCCAGAGGAAGCGCCCCCCCCCCAAAATTCCAGGACCTCAGGGGGGCGTCGCCTAGGGATGTGCAGGGGTCAGCCACCGAAAATTGTTCCCAGCTATACCTGGAAAGCTGGAAAGAAACAGTGTAGCCATGGGTATTGGCTTCTGTGTCAAAGGGGTACAGAATTCAGTTTCACCGGCGCCCTCCTCCTCTTTCCGGGTTTCGCATGACCGTTGTCAGGGACCTGGCCCAGGCACAGGTGTTGGCAGAGGAAAACTTGGACCTTCTCCAGAAGGATGCAATAATGAAAGTAGCTCCAGGCGAATAGCTCGCTGGCTTCTACTCCATGTATTTCCTCGTGCTGAAAAAAGATGGTGGGACTCGTCCCATTGTAGACCTGAGGCGACTAAATACCTTCATAAAAGTTCTGCCTTTCAAGATGCTGAACACAGCTCAGATTCTGGAATCCGTGGAAAGGGGAGAGTGGTTCACCTCAGTGGATCGGAAGGGCGTCTACTTCCACTTACCCATCTATCCAGATCACAGACCCTTTCTTCGTTTTGCCTTCCAAAGCCAAGCTTATCAGTTCAAGGTCCTGCCATTTGGCCTTTCCCTCTCACTTTGGGTGTTAACCAGGGTGGTGGGGGCTGCCTTGTCTCCTCTCCAGTTGTCGGGGATCAAGATCTTTCCCTACTTGGACAACTGGCTGATTTGCGCTGATCTCACATGTGCAGTCCTTGGGTTTCAAGGTAAATGTGAAGAAAAGCAACCTCAAACCATGGCAGCAAGCAGTTTTTGTGGGTCTTTGTCTGAACTCCCTCACAATGATGGCATCCCTCACCCCTCAGAGGGTGATGAAAATTCTGGCCCTCCTGGATCGGTTCTGTCTTGGCCAGAGGCTAGCATTGGTTCATTTTCAGAGGCTGCTGGGGATGATTTTGGCTGCAGTGGATGTTGTTCCTTTGGGCCTCCTCAGGGCTTGGCCACTGCAGAGTTGGCTGAATGCCTTCAAACTCCACCCAAAGTTGCACAGGCAGGTGAAACTTCAGGTGACACATACATGTCTCTGGGTATTACGCCCGTGAAGGAACAGGGTGCTTCTGCTCCAGGGGGTTCCCCTTGGGAACATGCCATCAAGGAGATCAGTGGTGACCACAGATGCTTCCCTCACAGGCTGGGGGGCAGTCTGGGAAGGCAGGATGGTGCACGGGCTGTGGACGCCACACATCTGGAATTGAAGGCAGTCCACCTTGCATTGAAGGCTCTCCTCCATTCCCTTCAGGGCAGGATGTCTTGGTAAGGACAGACAGTTCTTCATCTGCGTATCACATAAATCACCAGGAAGTCCACACGAAGTCCCTGCGTTGCCTCCAGGTGGCACAGGAACTTCTGTTTTGGGCCTTTCAACATCTGGGTTGTGTATCGGGCTGCAGACCTCCTATCCAGGACTGGTCCTTCCCTGGGAAAGTGGAGGCTCCACCCAAAGGTGGTAACCCTCCTATGGACCCGATATGGCAAAGCTCAGACCGACCTCTTTGTATCGGTGGAGACGACCCACTGCAGGATGTGGTTCTCCCTGGAAGGTCAGGGAGGTCCCCTGGGTTTGGATGCACTGTCTCAAGAATGCCCGGAAGGGTTGTTGTACGCTTTTCCGCCGTTCCCTCTGATCCCTCTGTTACTCAACCGGGTTGCCCTGGGCCACTACAGGGTGCTGTTGATAGCCCCCAAGTGGCCCAGGAGGCATTGGTTCCCAATACTCCTTTGCCTGGTTCACGGTCAGCCGTGGGCCCTGCCAGTCAGAGTGGACCTTCTCTCCCAGGTAAGGGGTCAGATATAGCATCCCAAACCGGAGATTCTGCAGCTTCAGCGGTGGAGTCCTCTGTTCTTCACGACACTGTTGGTACTAGTCATCCAAGGTAAAGACTGTGGTGACGGTCTGAGTGAGGTTGAAATAGAGTTATGACTATAACTAGGATCTATGAGACCGAACGATGGCCGTCACCATCTCTTGTCACCAGCAAGAGGAGGAGGCGTGCTCACCGAGGTGCTTTTATGGGCGTCGAGCCAAGCCTCCTAAGGTCAGTCACATGACATTGTTGATATATAGGTCTTGAGGATAGGGAGATGAGGGCATCATTCAAGGTAAAGACCATGGTGATGGTCATCGTTCGGTCTCATAGATCCATAGTTATAGTCGTAACTTATGTTATCCACTTCGAGAGCCAGTGTTTTGACAATACATCACTTAACATCTTCTGATGATTGACTTGTTGTGCTCTGAACTTAAGGCAGGAGTTCTGTCTTGGGTGCCTGCAGGATGGGCGTGGGGCGACAGATAATTTATAATGATGAGTGAATCCTACCACATGGTCACAAGCCCTTTGCTTTGATCCACTCCCCAGTTTGCGGTGTGACTTGAATTTAGAGAATATATTAAGAGAGTGCTCTCTGGCGTATGAGCATTAAGGCTTGACTTTGACTTTTGCTTTGGTAGGGTGTGAGCTGTGGAGCTTAAAGATTCTAGTAGCCTGGCTGTTTGTGTTATAGTAGCCAGGCTGAAAAATCAGGCAGTGTGATGGTTTTGTCAGTGCCACGCTCCAGGATGCCCCAACAAAGGCTATAATCCACAAATTGATCTTGATAGCTGGCTGCCAATTGGTTCAGTACTAAGGTACTTTGTGGTATGTATTAGTGATGGCAGAATGAGGCCTCATGAAGCATTTTCTTTATTTTCTGAGCCCACTAGATGGTGCTCTTGGTTTAAAGAGAGAGGCTAAAAGAATGGAAATCTGGTGTTTTTAAACCTTTTGTTGAACAAAAAGCACCATCTAGTGGGCTCAGAAAATAAAGAAAATGATTCATGAGGCTTCATTCGGCCATCACTAGTATGTATGGTTTCCCATTTGCACAAGCTACTTACACAAAATGTACAGGCTGTGTTCTAATGTGGTGCCATTTATCTCAGTATGTTCCATTATGCATCTAAATAGTCTAAAAATGTTTGAAACATCTTTTTTAAGAATTAGGAATTAATAGCTGTTTCTGTGACTACAGGGTTTGGTGCCTTTGTTGATAAGACAGTCCTGCCTTACACCAACACCAACAAGGAGAAACTTCTGAAGCCATGTGGCGAGAATGACCAGCAGTGCCAGGCTGCCTTTGGCTACAGACATGTGCTTAGTATGACACCAAGGATAAATGAGTTCAAACAAAAAGTGAAAGAGCAGTTCATTTCTGGGAACTTGGACTCTCCAGAGGGGAGCCTTGATGCTATGATGCAGGCTGCTGTGTGTGGGGTAAGGACTCAACCAAAAAGGTAACTGTACTGTGAATAACACAAGGAAAACAAGCATGGGTTTATTTTCATAAAGGAATTAAACTAAAAAAAAACACCAGTTTCAGCCCATTCAAGTTGCAGTATCATGCATAACACTCATTTCAATGCCACACAGACTATGCTTGTTAGCGGGCAGCATAAGCTTAATGGTAGTGATAGCGGAATGAAGCCTCATGAAGCATTTTTTTATTTTCTGAGCCCACTAGATGGTGCTCTTGGTTTAAAGAGAGAGGCTAAAAGAATGGAAATCTGGTGTGTTTTAAACCTTTTGTTGAACAAAAAGTGCCATCTAGTGGGCTCAGAAAATAAAGAAAATGATTCATGAGGCTTCATTCCACCATCACTACTTAATGGACATATTGCAACAGCTGTACGAGCTATGTACCACAGCTGACTTCTGAGGTCTAGAAAACTGGGCCAGCTAATTACATCGTCAAGACTTAAGTATGGAGGTTTTGTTGCAATCATATAAAACTGTTTTGAGAGCATATTTCTTGAACTGCAATCAAAAAGTTTGTAAGTAAAAATGTATAATCATTTTGCTTATAAGTCAGTACTCTTTGCTTGCAAGTTAAAAAGTTTTGCTTGCAGATCAGTCCTCTTTGCTTGCGAGTTAAAAACTTTTGCTTACAGGTCAGTCCTCTTTGCTTGCGAGTTAAAGTTTTGCTTGCAATTTCAACTGCACTTAATGGACAGGGCCTACGCTGATGGATGAGAGAAGAGTTTCTATTGGTGGGTTTGACGTGGCTCCAGAGCGGGCTACACCCACGATTCCCTCTCTCCCACTGGAAACACTCAACAGTCGGCATTACTGCTACACCCCGGAGCATTGACGGTACTGACCGTTACGCTGTCAAATAGTTCTGCCCTGGCTAAACAAAAGCAATCTACATGCACCAGTCCAAATAAAACATTCTTGCTTCCATGCAGGTGACGTGCACCTTTAGATTGTTTGCAATCCGCCAACCGAGAGAAGAAGAAAAAAAAAAATGCTTTGCAAGCTGTTATTCCGATTGAGACTGGACAATAGAGACGTGTCTTACAGCTTTCAGTTTAGGCCCCGCCCACCAGGTTCAACTTTTTACTCGCAAAACTTTTTGACTTGCAAACAAAACTTTAGGATTTGCAAACAAAACTTTAGGATTTGCGTTTTTTAATCAATCATTTTTTACTTGCAATAAAACATTTTTTGATTGCAATATTGATACTTTTGCGCTCAAATCTTTTTTTGATTGCAAAACCTACACTGTTTGATTGAATAATAAAGAAATAAATGTAGCTCCATACTTAACAATTTTTTTCCTGCGCCCTGACACCTTTTGGTTTAGAAATTGATGCAGGACCACCACTGCTCCACCCTGCAAAGTCTTGGTAAAGTGCTGGAAACATCAAGAAGTCCAAACTGGTAGAAAAGATTTCCACAAACTTACTTATCAGAGCATACGTACAGTAGTACACTTTGTTAGAGCTGTAAGGCCCCATTTCCACCAAACACGTTTGGTATGGTACCTTTGGAACCCAAAGTAACCCTTCAGACATGGTACCTAGACCCTAGCGTTTCCACCACAAACAGTACCCTTAAATGTTGGCAGCGTGATTGTCACTCACTGCTATCTCCAGCACTCACTGCATTTCCTCATTACTAGTGATTCAGAGAGTCTGCACCTTGTTAACTGTCTGCAGAACGGGGTTGCACACAGGCTCAGAACAAAATAAAACAGGAGAGTCTCTCCGTGGGATATTTAAAAATATCGGGTATGTGCACTTAGTCCTTCTAAGGTAAGCGTGGGGGTTTAGTGTTGCCCATAAGAATGGCGGTCCATGGTGTTTTTTTTACTCTGAGTGAGGATTATAATGCAGTTCACATAATCTGGTTGAAATTATTAAACACTTGAAGATCCACTAATTACTAAAAGTGTATGTCATATATAAATTAAAGTAATGGTCAAAGTTGTCACAGTATGTTGACTGATTCACATTGTCAGCTCACGCATTGAGTAACATTACAAGTTAACATTCCACCTTAAAAGTCGCCAGCAGGCGGCCCAGTGAATGACTACAGCTGCTGTAGTTGCTGTAGTCATTCACAAGGTACCATCCTTTCGTTTTATAGTTACAGTCTACTAATAAAACTCTAATAAAACTACTGATAAAACTCTCCACGGTACGAACGGGAGTTGCATGAGCCTCAAAACAAGCCACAGCTCAGCCCTGAGCTATTAACCAGTCAACAGACTCCAGTGTTCACAGCTCCACCTTTTAGTACCAGATCTGTGTGCTAGGTACCCCAACAGAAGGGGTACCAAAAAGTTTTATCAGTACCATCCACAACTTTTCACAGTGGAAACAGAAAAAAAGCATACTGAACTGAACGGTACTGTACTGCTCGGTGGAAAAGGGGCTTAACAGACTGAAAGCTCAAGAATAATGTGAAACACTGCATAGATGCAAGTGTGCGGAAATCATTTCTACCTGTTGAAGGAATGATGCCATTGTGTCTGATGTCAGAACAAGGCTAAGTTCTTAGGATGTTCTAACATGTACACCACAGAATTGAATTAGGGTTTTCACACCGAATCTGTTTAGTTCTGTTGAAATGTGCATTTGGGCTGCATGTTGAAGCTCTCAGTCATACTCCAGAGCAGACTAAGCAAATGAATCAGGACGACATGAAAAGGAAGGTCTGACTTTAGTTAGGTGCATTTTGTTTGTGATGCAACTATATTATTTATAGTTGCAGACATAAAACAAACACATAACAGAATTATGAGACATCAAGACACATTCAAAAAATCTACAGCAAGAGGTGACTGCATTCAAGTCATTTAAAATGACTTCAAATGCACCCAATGAGACCAGCTTCCAAAAATACAGGTAATCTTGCAACTGATTCCAAGCTGAGTAAGCAGCATACTTAAAAGCCATTTAATACAAACCTCAGGGACCTCAAAGGCCTTTGAGTGAAGACAAGAACTTCCCATACTTTTTTGTAGAATGTAGATCCGTAGGTAAGACAAAAGCAGTCTAAGAATAGTTTAGAAATAGGAAGTCTACAGGTGGACAATGCAGATCATCCAACCCGGAGCTACAGAAAGCAATCGGGCAGCTGTGGCTCGGAAGGTAGAGCAGGTCGTCCATACCTTCACCTCAGCCCCAGATGGTCTGGGCTTAGCCCCAGACCTTGTCAACTCCTTAAAACGCCCCTGTTGTGAGGTCTTTCGTAGGCTGGCAAAGTATTGTAGAGTGTATTGACTGTCTGGCATACAAACACCCTTTATGAACAGTAGTCAAGCCTGTAGACTCCATTAAATGGTAGAATCACACTAAGAGGAAAATTGACAAGTTACACAGAAAGATAATTAGAAGCCCATTCTGAGAGTATATGATGTCCTCATAGGTGGAACAAATTTACAGATTACAGAATTTTCTGCAGTTTTTTTTCAGTCTCCTCCATCTCGATGGTGCATATTTCAAGGGGATTTTGCATACAGATATAAAAAATGCCTAGTGAAAGCCAACCCACACCACTAGCTATGTCTCAAATACAGTTCTGTGTCTCAGAAAAACTGTTCATACAAAACATTTTTACTTGAGCAAATAAATTTTGTAAAAAAAAAAAAAAAAAAAAAAGTAATGCAAGGGTGTTTTATATCAACGTAAGGAGAAAAAATATGTTAAACAAGTTTGCAATATATATCTACACTTATGTTTCCAACAATATCTGCTCTTAGCACTTAAAATATTTGCACGGTTCTGTTTGCACAACTTGGTTAAAGCTAAGGATAGATGATCATCCTAGTTAAATTTTGCAAAGTCAATGCCTTTGAAATTTTCTTGATTAAATGTTTCCTAACACATATTGTTGTTCAGGAAAAAATAGGTTGGAGGAACAGCAGCACTCGACTGATTGTGCTGACCACTGATGCTGGATTCCACATGGCTGGGGATGGAAAATTAGCTGGCATACTGGAACCCAATGATGAACAGTGCCATATGGAAAACAACCTTTATACCAATAGCATTGACATGGTATGTGTAGTATCACATAAAGAAATCAATAGTCAAAAGTGTTCTAGTGCCATGTTCTCGTAACTGATGGAAATAATATGAAAAATAAGAACCAAGCTGTAATAAATTAAAACTTACCAATATCATCATTGCCACACTGATTCCACAAAAAAAGGTCAGATTGTAACCCAAGTTCTAGTAATGTAGGCAAAACCCTTGACTGGACTCTTGGGTAATACTTTTCTCTAATCATGAGTACATATTTTCCAATTGAAATTTGTATAAACATAGCCACCCGATCAGGATGCGCCTACCTGAATATGTGCAGACTCCACAGTATAAAAGGTCACACCAAGCTTCAAAATGAAGCTATTACAGAAGTGCAGAAAGCTGCAGTTCCTATAATGGCTACTTGAGGCTGGCTTTAATCCCCATAGACCCCTATGCCAACATGCCAAATTTAACAGCAGAAATAAACATGTTTACAGCCTGGTACGAAAAAACTTTTTGATCTCTATAGCTAATTTCAACATTCATAACAACTGTCCAGGGGTGTTTTTTTTAATATAACTCACCTGTTTACATTTTATTTAGGCTTAAAGTTAAGCTTGTTTAAATGCAGAGCCACTTTGATTGACAGGCTTCACCCTCTTGTCCAAATATGGTCACTATTGGCTCTAAAGAACCAAGATGGCAACACCATCATGCTGAATTAGAGGCTTCAAAACGGCAGTCCACAAACCAATGGGTGATGTCACATTAGCTACATCCATTATTTTAAACAGTCTATGGCCAGCATACGTCATTGTCTGCTATCTTACATCCTCTTCAGTGAGCAGTGTAGGAGCACTATTGACCTGAAAGAGTTCCTTAAGTTCTTGGGAATGAAGAGGTGATTTGGTCTGTTCTGCTGGGGTCACAATAAAGCAGCATACATCTGCAGTGCACTGACAGGGCGCTTAAATAATTCACTCTCTTAGCTCTTTCCTGAACTTGCTGGCAGGGTTTCAGTTGCCTCTCTGTCAGCTCAGCTAAAATTGTGCTTAATTTAGTCTCTTTTGCAAGTCTTGGTGGTGCTTTTTGTGGTTGACCTTAGGCAGTCGTGGCATTTGGCTGCGAGTCACTCATTGGGATTAGGAAATCAACTCACCAGTCTGTTAACTCTCCTTCTGCCAACTTCTAGCTAGCTATCTGCTAGCCAGGTTGGGGTTTTCAAATGGAAACATCAGTAAACATTGAGGAAACATTGAGAAGAATGAGCACCAACTGAATTTACATCCTGCTTGCTATTGTACAAGTGTTGGAAATAAACTGGATGCCCTCCATGCCACCGCAGTTTCCAATAAGATATCAGGAACTGTAATATCCTTTGATTCAATGAAAACTTGTGTGCTTTATGGGGAATAAGGGCTGGTGTGATGGTGGCTTTGTGAGGTGCTGTCCTGTTCCTGCAGTGGATCACTGCTTTAGGCTGCGCAAAAATGACTACAGAAACGACTGCAGAGTGGCACCGCCCGTGTTTGGAAGTAGCAGCCATACAGCCATCTTGTTGAGGTTGGCATGTGTGGACAGTAAAATTATTCCGCAACCAGATACCATGAATTACCAGAACCATCCAGAAACATGGACAGTTATGAAGCACACTTTTGCAGAGTGGTGGCTGCTGAACACAACTGGCTGTATGGTGTGTAAGGAGTCACTTGAAGCAGTAGTAGGGAAGGTCTGTGCCCACAATGATGCATGGACATGACAGGCACTGACAAGGCTCCTAAATTGGCAACTTCATTCATGTAGAGAGCTAATCAGTGGGCACATTCCTAATCACTGAAGAGAAAAAGGACAGCAGTAAGAACTGCCTTATATGGTGTGCGTATTCAGGTAGGCACGTCCAGATTGGCCGGCTGTGTTTATGTTATTTAAGTGGGTAAATGCGTGCTCGTGATTGGAGGAGAGTAGTACCCCCAGAGTCCAGTACAGGGTTGAACAGTGTTCTTACAAAAAAAACAAAACAGTCACTTAACTAGCACCCCAGCTGGTGTATCATGGACATTAGGTTTAAAAAATTTCACTGAATTCTCTGATTGTTGTGTGCAGGACTACCCATCTGTTGGCCAACTAGCTATGCAACTGGAGAAAAACAATATTCAGCCCATATTTGCAGTGACAATAAATGTGTCGACTGTGTACGAGGTAAATGAGATGTACCTTTCACTTCTGTATCTCATTTTATTTATTTATAGAGCGCACATTATATTCTTACTCTGGTGGATTTTTTATTTGACCTTTTGATTTATTCCAGCAACTCTCCAAAATGATTCCAAAATCAGAGGTGGGAGTTCTGTCAGGAGATTCTAAAAATGTTGTTGGATTGATTGAAAACGCCTACAATGTAAGTTGTCAGTTCGCATCAGATACATTTTGCGACATTCCTTCCTTGTGTGCACATGTAACTGTCCTGTATGACCAATGCATTTTTTTCTCATGATACTGAGCTATTTGTGTATATATCTCACAACCCTCTAAAATGTGTAATCCATGACAGAGGTTGTCCTCCAAAGTAACTTTGACCCATGACGATCTCCCTGACAATGTAAGAGTTGTTTTCACTCCTAAATGCGCTCATGCACAACCAGCAGTTGACGGCGAAGGGGTCTGTGACAAAGTACGAGTGGGACAGGAGGTCAGTTCTTTTTGTATTCCCTTTATATTTTTCTTTTACTTTCTATGGTTATGTTCATATATTAAGTGCACATAGTTCTTGTTGCATCCATTTTAGGTTTTGGCATTGTATTTGATGCATCCCATGTCCACATTTTGATTCTCATTAAAATCATCCATCCATCCAAATCTTGGTGTCACCAGACTAAGTACAGTAGCCCAGACATCCTTCTCCCTAACCTCCTCCTCCTCCACTTCTTCTGGGACAATCCTAAGGCATCCCAAGGTCAGATGGGATACTCAATCCCTTTACCATGTTCAGGGTCTCTTCCTCAGTCTCCTCCCAGTTGGACATGCTCAGATTAACCCCACTAAGCTCCCTTCAGATGTGTGAGTGCTTTCCCTTATCTCTAAGGATGAACCCAGCAGTGTTGTGAAGGAAACTTATCTCGGCCTGTTGAATTTGCAACCACATTCTTTTGATCATTGACCAAAACTTATGTTCATGAGTGAGGTGTTCAAACGTGTATCAGCCAGCAAGAAGACTTCAGCCTTCAGGCTCAGCTGCCTTTTTTCCTTTTCTAATACTAATACAGCATCAATCTGCCTGTAAATCATGCATCCCATCTGACACTGACTCATGAACAAAATCCTAAAGATATTTGAACTCCTTTACTTGAGATAGCTACTCATTCCCAAGGTGGTGGACCATTTCACTTTTCTGTCTGAGTACCATGGCTTCAGACTTGGAGGCACTGACTTTTCCAAGCCACTTGATGCCAGTGTGTGCTGGAGGTCACAGCCTGATGAAGCTTGCAGAACAACATCAGAGCTTCAGAGATGCAATTTGTCAAATTAAGACACAAGGCACGATTTTGTGCTGCAACTATTGGGGTATAACGTTTATTGTTCAGACTCCCAGGACAGATCAATGGTGGAAAAGGGGATCCAGCTGATTGTAAAATCTGTAAAACCCCTCTAATGCACTGAATATTGATACAAGAGGGGATCCAGAATGTGAATATGTCATTGTGACCTTCATATATCCAAAATGTAATAAATGTATTGCTTGCCCCCCCCCCCCCCCCCCCCCCACACACACACACACAGATTTCTTTTGATGTCACAGTGACGGCGTACACATGTATGGAGGAAAATTCTAAATTCACTATCAGACCACTGGGCATTAAAGACACATTGACAGTGGCCCTATCTACAAATTGTGAGTGTCAGTGTGAAGACCCAAAAGACACCAACCACCCACACTGCAAGGGCAAGGGAAGAGTACAGTGTGGTATTTGCAGGTAAGCTTTACGTCTCCCTACACAATGATTGCGTGAGCTGGCATGAACTCGAAGTTCATATTAACATACAGTACAGTACAGTATATGTTCTTCTCTGTCAGGGGCAAAGAAGCATAGCTTGAAGCCTTTATGCAAAATATCCTCTGATGCACTGCCATGACAGTCCAGAGAAAACCTCACACGTGCTCACACGTGTTATGATTCTCTCAGGGACCACAGCTGTTTGTTGTATTTTTATTTGTGTTCATTTCAGGTTTTTATGCCCCTTTTAACATGTCTTTATTTAGCTGCAATGAAGGCTCCATTGGTCAGTTCTGTGAGTGTTCCATTGGCAATAAAGATGAGCGTACCCTGCGAGCATCCTGTCAGAGGCAGAATGGCACTGAGTGTGAGGGTCGAGGAGACTGTGTGTGTGGCAGGTGCCAGTGTCACACCACAGAGAGTGGCAGCAGTTATCATGGTGTCTTCTGCGAGTGTGACGATGAACACTGTGAGAAGTTCCAGAATAAACTATGTGGAGGTAATGTTTCTGTCATTATCATCATTTGCATTTTAAAGTGTTATAGCCAGACAACTAACTTTTTCAATTATGGTTTAACAGGTACAGGTATTTTTCACCAAAACACACTGGGCATCATTCATGAAATGTTAGTAAATCTGTGTGTAGATTTTCACATAAAACCTTGGTACTAAAAATTTACACTGGATTCATGAACACCACGGGAAACTCGGGTTTGATCGTAGGCACGTGTGTATGTTCATGAATGTCAATCAATCACAGACTGACAGCGTGCTCCAGCTAGTCAGCAATTAGCATACATCCCCGCCCATGAATAGCCAGTGACCAGCATATATGGAGGTGATAATTACTATGGATAGGTGCATCCTGTCAACCTGCGAACATGGAGCAAACAAAGAAAGAGGGAGAGGGGGAGAAAGAAATGAATGTGGTGTGACAGGGACAGGTAAATGTTCATGTTTATTTTTATTTGCATGAAACAAAATTTGTACTCAGGTCCAGCAGTGTACAATACAATAAATCTAAAATAAACTATAATAAATAGTAAGACTAAAATAACAACACAAAATGAGTATCACTAAGATATATAATAAATAACAGTGCAGTGGAATAAAAACAGCAGCGTTAAAAACAAGGCAGCATGTTGTGACACAGTAAGGCAGAGATGAAAGTGCATTCAGTGAGGTACGGAGTTCATCAGTCTAACAGCCTCTGGGTAGAAGCTGCATTTGAGCCTGGTTGTTCTGGACTTGATGCTCCGCAGCCTCTTACCCGAGGGAAGGGATTCAAACAGTCTATGGGCTGGGTGGGTAGAGTCCCCCATGATGTGGGCTGCACTGCTCCTGCACCTGCTGGTGTAAATGTCCTCAATGGAAGGATGACTGCTGCGGGTGATTTTCTGGGCAGTTTGCACCACCCTCTGCAGCGCCTTCCTGTCAGCAGCAGAGCAGTTCCCATACCAGGTGGTCATGGAGAAGGTGAGTGTACTCTCCACCACACACCTGTAGAAAGCTGCCAGCACTGAGGAATTGAGGCCAGCCTGCCTCAGCCTCCTGAGAAAATAAAGGGGTTGGTGGGCCTTCTTTAAGATGTTGGAGGTGTTTATGGTCCACTTAAAGTCCCTGGAAATGTTGACTCCAAGGTACCTGAAGCTGTGAACCATTTCCACCGCTGTACCACTGATGAACAGTGGGAAGTGGGTGAGGCTTCTCCTCCTAAAATCCATGACCAGCTCCTTTGTCTTCCCCACACTGAGGCAGAGGTTATTCTTAGTCCACCAGATCTTCCACCTCCTGCCGGTAAGACGACTCGTCAGTGTAGGATATCAGTCCCACTACTGCTGTGTCGTCTGCAAATTTCACAATATGGTTGACTGGGTGATTGGCTGAGCAGCCATATGTGAATAGCGTGTACAGTAGGGGGCTCACGACCCATCTTTGGGGGGAGCCGGTGTTGAGGATGATGCGGGAGGACGAGATGCTGTGGATCTTTACTGTCTGTGGCCAGTGTGTCAAAAGGTCCAGGACCCAGTTGCAAAGGGAAGGTGTGAGTCTGAGCAGCAGTAGTTTGCTGGCAAGAGTCTGCGGGACGATTGTATTGAACGCAGAGCTAAAGTCCAGAAAAAATGTCCTGACATAGAAATCCCCACTCTCCAGGTGTCTGACGACACTGCATCTGATGTAGAGCGGTTCTTCCTGTAGGCGTACTGCTGTGGATCTGTGTTGATGTCAGTATTGTTACCTCCGCCAAGGAGGTTATGTTTTCACCAGCGTTGGTCTGTTTTGTCTGTTTGTCTGCGAAATAAGTTGAAAAGTTCTGAACAGATTTTGATGAAATTTTCAGGAAAGGTTGATAATGGGACAAGGAACAGATAATAAAATTTTGGTGGTGATCGGTTGAAGCAAAGTGGATAAAATAATAAAATGGCGTGAAATCTGAGCTGCTTGTTGGAGGTCTACACTCTCCAAGTGCTCTAGTTCCTTATGTGGGCCATGACTAGCTGCTCCAAGCATTTCATGAGTATCAGGGTTATAGCAACCGGGCAATAGTCATTCATACTTTTAGCTGTTGCACTTTTGGGCACTGGGATGATGGAAGAAGTCTTTAGACACACCGGCACCATAGCCTGGGAGAGTGAGATGTTGAAAATGTCTGTCCATACTTCTGTGAGCTCATGAGCACAGTCCCTGGTGGAACGGTGAGCCTGGAGCTGGGGGAGGAGTTGTTGGAAGCTTCAAAGCAGGCGTAAAATGTGTTTAGGGCATCAGGGAGAGAGGAGTCCTCGGGACATTCAACATCAGAGGCCTGAAAGGAGGCAACGGATGCCGTTGACTCTGTGTTCGCTGTTGTAAGAACCATCTAAGAAGTGAAACAAAATGGTTTGGACCTTGATGCCAAAAACACAGAGGTACACACACAAAAAAAAACACAACAGTCACAGGAGGCTCTTCTCAGTCACAACTCTCTGCTACAGATGAGCACGTTGCTTGCATCATGGAAGAGGCCTCTCTGTAAGGGATTATTCCTGACAGAGACAGTGACATGCCTCCAGTCAACAGCAAACTCAGAAGGTAATATTAAGTTGTAAATCACGTTTCATTCTGACAGCCATCACTGATAACTTGTTTGGTCAGTAACGTGGGTCTCACAGTCTGGCCACTCAAACAGATGATAAATTTGTGGAGGTGTCTCTCCTGATTGAATCAAGTGGGAATGGGGTGCCAGAAATGTAGAAAACACATGTATTAAGTCAATTTAAATAACATATCCACGTTTTTAAGAAACCTAGTCTGAAACTTTAATCTGCTAGATGCTAACAAATTCAGCTAACCGTGTTAATTTTCTAATCTTTTGTCATTTTTAACTCACATCTTTCAAAGATTATTTTTTCGGGCTTTTTGCCTTTAATGTTGTTGTGGAAATTCTCTGCTGCTGGTGAATAATGAAATAGAGACTTCTGCCGGCCGACAAGGTTTTTATTTTCTTTGCAAAGAAGTGTCAATCAGCACACGAGTGGTCAGAATGAAGAAAGACCCTGAGCATGGGGAAGCTTAAACATTTATACCTGAGGACCGCCTCTTACGGTGTGTTTCACACCCTTCTGTCTGCGGCACGGAGCGGCGCCCCTACCCATTGTTTTCACACTTTTTCGTCTGCCACAAGTATTGGCTCCGACCCCCTAGGGTGTGTTTCATACTTGGCGTATCCTGCAGGATTTTGTATGTAGGTGTGAGGTTAAGGGGTCTAGACATCTTAAGTATTTGAAAACACAAAGAAAATGAGATTACAATGTACAGGATAGAGTGAAATGGGGGAGAGAGAGAGAGAGAGAGTGTGTGTGTGTGGGGGGGTGACATGCAGCAAATGGTTGCAAGCCAGAGTTGAACCTGCGACCGCTGCGGCGAGGCATCGCCATTGTACATGGGGCACCAGCACTATCCACTGCGCTACCAATGCCCCTAACTCACATCTTTCAAAGGCATCTGCGTATTGTGAACATAACAGTGCACTGTTAATAAAAATGTCAGGAGCTGATGATTTAATAGCGGGACCTCAGGAAACTTCAGTGTATTGCACACAGTATTAAATGAAGACTCGATCAAGGAGAATCACAGTTGAACATACATACCCATTTAAGCCCACCGGCAACAATAGTTGCCAAAGTGTATGCTTGTCATTTTCCACTTAAAAATACATTTCTAAATACTATATGTGTTTTATATATCAATGATATGTGAGTAGACACCTTAGAAAATCATATTAAGAAAAAAAAATTAAGTTTCCGCATACTTCCTGTCACATGGCGTTGCTGAGTACCTGACCCATCTTACTGAGGGCATGGCGACGAAAAACCCCCACAAGTAAAGGTGATTTTCATATTATAATAATATTTTTTTGTTGACATATATATATCTACTTAATCATGAAAGCCTCTAGAATCATCCAAACAACAGAAATATTACATTGGATGTATAGTTTTTTCTGTATGCAATCATTTGTCCAAGCAGCAACTATTGTTGCCGGTGGGCACATACCTTGTCAGTAGATAATAATGTTAGCTAACATTACCAACATTACAAAGGGCTAATATTTGGTAACAATACAGTTTTTGATAGTGTTAGCTTTAACATTTGGTAACCAACATTACTAGTGTTTGGTAGCTAGCGCTAGCTAACTACCTAGCTAACTAACTAGCTAGCTATTAGCGCTGCCAATGTTAGCGCTGACTGTGTTGCACTGTGTGGTAGATTAGAAGGACTGAATGATGTCAAATACAGGGAGAACATCTTTAACACTATTGTACATGAAGAGGGATATAGAATTGGAATTGTTTGGTAAAAAATATCCATTTCAAATTGCGTTAATTTCACAAAATGGTGACCCCCAGTGGCCGTGGGAGCAAACTCTTTTGTGTTTTCCATAGAGATTAACCAGGAGGATTAGAGAGGTATACTTTGGCAGAGGTTTTGGACATCCTTGATGCAGATGATCCCTCTGCAAAAATCACAAGCATTTCAGTTGTGCCAGAGTCTGAGAATAATGCCCACGAAACAGACTGTGACAGCGATTTTTCTGATGATGATGATGTGACCTGTGATCCCAAACGCCTACCATCTAGGCTGCTCAAAGGAGACTGCTTTGTGTCTGATGGTGACATGCAACTACCCATCATTGATGATGGACAAGAACCTGAGTAGCTATGTTTCCATCCAAAAGTGATCCGAATCATTGGGAAATGCGCATTAAAAGAAATACGAATCCTGTGTGTTTCCATTAAATGTACGGACTTTGGTGAAAACTACGAACTTGCACGAGTTTTCCGCAGAACCGAAAACAAAACAAGTCTCGCATTCTTCTTCTTCTACGTTTTCTGGTGGTTGGCAACCAGCTTGTAAATGCATTACCGCCTTATTAAGGCTAGAAATGTTCTTATTTTGTCCTCCGTCCACACAAGTCTTGTGTTGTTGTTTTCCGCAACGTTTTTGCCTTGTGAGTGAACCGGAAACACCGGAAGCAGTTGGGGTGAAAATGCACTACGTCAGACTTAATTCGAACATAACTGTTTCCATCCCCCGTTTTGCGAATCAATATATTTTTTTTTATCAACCAAAACCCGGCTATAGCGAGTGTATTTTAGTTTGTGCGAATCAAGAGATTTTAATTCGAATTTTGGCGTTTCAAAGTTTTTTGATGACAAAATTCATGAATTAAATTGTTCTCACACTTGTTTTAAATAATAAACGTTTTTCTCAATAAAGACAGC
This sequence comes from Epinephelus lanceolatus, assembly GCF_041903045.1. Taxonomy (NCBI): domain Eukaryota; kingdom Metazoa; phylum Chordata; class Actinopteri; order Perciformes; family Serranidae; genus Epinephelus; species Epinephelus lanceolatus. The sequence goes on from NC_135747.1 coordinate 3,344,664, forward strand.
TGAATTACATGTTGTTTTTTGTGCTCTAATTCACTTTTCACCGTTAGAGGGGTAGATACAAGGTATGTGCCCACCGGCAACTATAGTTGCCGAACATTCAAATGAGATTTTCTAGAACAGAGAGCACAAAATGGAGGAAATAACTTTAGAACATGTTCATATGGGACTCAGTTAACATGATTATATGCACAAAAACACTGAGAAAAATTGGGCACAAATGGGTTAACTAATACTGTGTATGCCATCCAGAGATTCTGAGGATGTTCTTGCCCAGTCCTTGCCTTTAACCCAAACAGTTTTCCCTTGCGAGTCATTCCAAGTTCCCAAGTAAGGTTATTCTGTGCGAGCTATGGTTTTGTGACTTTTCTATTGGTTACTAAGTTTTAAACAACAAGCATGCTTACTTGGCTCACTCTAAATCACCATGACTGTCTCTTACAAAATGCACACATCAAAAAAGAGACTCATATGTTGAGCCTGGGGCACAGGGCAATCCCCCTTCCTCTTAACCTTGGGTGCTATGACAATGGAGCCAGCAAGACACCCTTAACTGGACAGCTGTACTCCCTCTGGGAGACAGAACTGGGAGAACAAAAATGGAGTGCATTCGTAACAAAGGCAAGGTAGCCTGACCTCAAGGCCTCTTTAAGGCCTTCTGCTGACCTGACTGTTACCTTAAGCATAACTGTCACCCATTTCCTTTACTGACCAAGGTTGAAGGCTGTAACACAACAAAAATCCTTCTCAAGCACAATACAAACTAAAATTGCAATATCTAATAATGACAAGCAATATTTTTGTGCATTTCTTATTTACTCAAGCACTACGAGCAGTTAGAGGCAGATATAGATTTGTTAATACCTATGAAAATATCGGAGCTTCCGATTGAATGCCGAAATACACATACATTTCCTTCTAGGAGCAGTTTACACACAAAGTCTTTCTGCTCACGTTTCATTATTGAGACCCATTGTGTGTATTCTTTAGCCCTACCATACTGGTTAATTTCTCATTCTACCTCATAGAACATTTAGAAAGTATATTCTTTGTATTTTGGAACCTGCTTTGTTTAAAGTCATGTTGGCTAACACTCTTCTTCTGCTATGTAACAAGGGGGTAGGAAGGTTATTTTTGTGCATGGCAAATGACAGAAACTGAGGGAAGGGAGTAGAGGGTTGTTGGGAATCACAAGTTAAAAAGTATTGAAATGGCTATCAGACATATTTAGTAATAACATCCAATGATATGTGGGGTAGCGTGCACCCACAAATGTGTAGTTAAAAGCAAGTATATCAGCACTCTAACTCTCTTCTCCATTCCTCAACTTTTAGGAAATGGTAAGTGCAACTGTGGCGATTGTGAATGCAATCCTGGCTTCGAGGGCTCAGCCTGTCAGTGTAAGGTGTCTACAGAAGGCTGTGTTACCCCCAACAACACTGTATGCTACGGAAGAGGGAAATGCAAGTGTAACCGCTGTGAGTGTAACGAGGGTTACCAGCATCCACGATGCAAGACATGCCTTGGCTGCCCTGACCCTTGCCAGACCAAACTGTAAGGAGGCCAAATTTATATTTAACTTTTACTTTAAAGTTATAATTGAAGGTCTGATTCACCACATTACAAAAAAGATATCAAAGTATTTGGTCATGAAACAACAAAATAGTTCCTCCACTGACCTAAGTATTAACTGCTGCTACTAATCTCATTTTCAGGAACTGCATTGAATGCCTTGGCTTTAACTCAGGTCCCTTTAAAAAAAACTGCAGTGTGGTTTGCAGCAGTAATATTCATTATAATATGGTAGATCAGTTCACCATACAAAACAAGAAGTGCCAGCAGAAGGACTCGGAGGGCTGCTGGATCAAATTTAATCTGGACCAGTTGATCGGAGAGGATAACTACCAAGCTGAAATTCTGAAACAAAGAGGTAAGCTGCTGATGACAAGTCTTTAAAGCTGTTAACTTCTAAAATTTTCTTTCTTTCAATGCAGTTTTCAGTGGAACTGCTATTTGAAAACATTAAACTGGACTAAGACTCTGCTAGTAGCTCTGTAAGGTTGTATAGGAACAGCTGTAATTTGAACTAAATGCTAACAACAGCATGTTAATATGCTTACAATGATATGATAATACTAACATGCTGATATTCAGACTGTTCTCACAAAGTTTTTGTAGGTTTTCCTACAAAAAGCAATGCACCAAAATTCATACATATCCCACATACTTTGAAAGGCAGCAATCACATGACCAATGCGCTGAAAGCAGTAAACAAAGAAGCAGTCCCGAGCGCTTGTAAGGAGGCAGGTTGGGGGTGGTGGATGGGTCACAAAAAAACCACTTGTGACTTTCCCTGGGAGTTGTGTGTTCAGATCCATGTGAACTTTGTGTCATTTTAAGGTATGTCCTCACCATGTTTTTTTTTTTTTTTAACCTTAACCTCAGTATCTTCACTTGCCTAAACCTAAAGACACCCAACCATGTTTCTTTACCTAAACCTAACCACAGTAACATTTACTGCCTACACCTAACCTCTGTAACTTTACATTAAGGATGTGACATCATTCGTAGGGCGCAAATTCATACATTTTTCTTAGGATATCATACAAACTATTCTATGTAATACATTCTCACTCCGACCTCGTCACATAGTGACGTTTGCTCATGGACTTTCCACCTTGAAATTTAAGGTGCAAGGTGCCCTGAGTGCTGAGTGCAATCTGTTTTCAAAATACATTTCCGTTTTCACAGGAAATGTACAGTTTGCATACAGTCTCTTTCAAAATAAATGGACAACATCAGTAATAAAGGTTTCTTTTTTTCCCCCTTTAACAACAAACGCACGTGGTTGGGTTGAGAAAAAAGAACAGGGTTTGTCTTTACATTCTCATGGGAGGCGATTACCAACTTCCCGGGTGAAAGTCAGTAATTGTTGGACCCATCCACCCACCACCTCTCCTGACCACCGTACTCGGACTTCTGCCACCTTAGCTTTCTTTGTTGTCCTGCCGCGTTTCCCCCTGATGCTGCGCTGTTAAACAATGGTGTTAGATGAAAAATCAGAGGATCACCAAAGTTATTTTGTCATTTTGGATATATGTAAAACCTTCTGTAACTTTTCCGTCTTCCTTCAGACTGTCCAGAACCACCCAGCGTCACAGCTATCATCGCAGGTTCCCTTGCGGCTGTGGCTCTCATTGGCATCCTGCTGTTGATGCTTATCAAGCTACTTATCTACATGAAGGACCTGAAAGAGTTCAAGAAATTTGAAAATGAAAAGAAAAAATCCAAGTGGGCAGAGGTAAGATGATTTATTACCCACCGCCAAGGAGGTTATGTTTTCACCGGCGTTGGTCTGTTTGTCTGCAAAATAACTCGAAAAGTTCTGAATGGATTTTGATGAAATTTTTCAGGAAAGGTTGACAAGGAACAGATGATAAAATTTTGGTGGTGATCGGTTGAAGCGAAGGGGATAAAATAATAAAATGGTGGGAAATCTGAGCTGCTTGGCGGAGGTCTGCACTCTCCAAGTGCTCTAGTAAAAGTACAAAGTACTCTTCTCAAAAACTACTCAGAGTATTAATTACTTTTAACCGATGGATGTTTTATTGTGTCGTCAATAGCAGGCATTCAATCGATTCACCTGTATAAAATATCAAAAACAGCTCACCTTACACAGTGAAATTACTGCAATGATATGCCTATTATAAGGCAAGAGTGTAAACACATGGCACACACATGAATACATGGGGCTCACTGACTCCACAAGAGTCACAGCTTTCCAGTCAGCCCCAATTTATCCAACTGTAATACTGTTTAAGGACCCCAATATGCAGGAATAATAAAATAGAATAGGCGAAATTACATAAATACCGCACGCAAAATAACCGCGTGGGTTTTGCACAAAACTGCAAGGGATTAGAGTGAAGTGGATGTGTCTGTAAAGGGGTAACGCTTATCATACGAAAACATCTTCATTCAGGTATCTTGAAGTAAGAGAACAAGGGACCCCTTGCTTGTGCTCTGTTTTCCATGCTAAATGTTAGCCTAAATTTGGAGCACTATTTACAAGCTAACATGACATGGTTAATTTTCATGGTTAATGTTTCATATGACATAGCGTCACTCTAGCACAAAATATAGGCCTGCTTAATGTAGGCCTGTGAGTATTAAATGACTACAGATTTAACTTATTGTAATGACGGTGGTTGTCCAAATATTAAGCTAAAACATTTCTAAGAATTGTAGCTTAATTATGCATGCATGCATGCACGTGCACATGTTAGCTAGCTCCGTCTTATTTTAATATCAGGCAAACCAGTGGCAGTGACAATATCTTTGCAGACTTATCTTAGCCAAACTAATAACCAGTGCTTAATTTGTAAAATCAGAAGTAGGGGAACACTTTGGGCCTCTGAGAGAGCAGTGTTCCCCCACTCCCAAAAGTGGCGCCGAGCCGCCTCACTGCACAACTCCGAATGGAATGGTTGTGACATCTAGTGTTGTCACGGTACCAAAATTGGGACCCACTGTACAGTACCAGTGAAAGTATCAAGGTTCTGTGTAGTATCACGATACCACAGCGAAAATGAGGCAGATGTGTCTTTTGTCATTTATAAAAAGATAAATCACTTTTCTATAATACATCAATGATATTTCAATGGACTAAATTACTTATTGACTTATTCATACTTCAAAAACAGCATCAATAAGTGATTAACTTAAGGGGGGATCAAAATAAAATAAATAAATAAAATAAAAATCAACCTGACAAGTAAAGAACAGTCCCTTCATAAGTAAAGAACAGTCCCTAAAGTGCGGTGAGGTTTGTGGGCCGTTACCTGCTACAGAGAGAGAAATGTGAACGCTCGTTTCTCCTCTGACACATCACATACCTGTGTGCCGCCACGGCTCAGATGTCCAGGTACTACTGGGCAGTCATGACGCCAATGAAAGAGGAAATTACCGGACCTGGAGTTGGACTTCTCTGTCGCCGGTAAGCCGTTATCTTGGGACGCGGAGCTCACGGGATTTGCGCGGAGCACATGAACACTCACCCTTGGCTTCTTGGTCTCCAAATCTTCAGTCCATAAATTAGTCTCTACTCCGCTGTGTAGGTATGTTACTGCCAGACACCTGTACCTGCTGCAGCGGAGTTGTCCTTTCCTTATGTCATAGATTAATTAGCGCGGTCGCGATCGGACAGCCTTATTGGCTACAAAGATGCAGCTGAAAGGTTTGAATATTAATTCAAATTGTGGGCGTACTCAGTAGCGACTTATGATTTTAAAAGTAGCGAAATACACTGCCTGGCCAAAAAAAAAGTCGCCACCTGGATTTAACTAAGCAAATAGGTACGAGCCTCCTGTTGGATAATTACTGCATGGGCGATTATCTTTCAGCTGGCAACAAGTTATTTAACCCCAACTGGTGCAATGAGTTGCTTCTCATTTCCTAAACAACCATGTCGAAAGACACATCCCGTGGTCGTGGAAAAGATGTTAGTCTGTTTGAGAAGGGTCAAATCATTGGCATGCATCAAGCAGAGAAAACATCTAAGGAGATTGCAGAAACTACTAAAACTGGGTTAAGAACTGTCCAACCCATTATTAAAAACTGGAAGGATAGTGGGGACCCATCGTCTTCGAGGAAGAAATGTGGCCGGAAAAAAATCCTCAATGATCGTGATCGGCGATCACTTAAATGTTTGGTGAGATCAAATCGAAGAAAAACAACAGTAGAACTCAGGGCTATGTTTAATAGTGAAAGTAAGAGCATTTCCACACGCACAATGCGAAGGGAACTCAAGGGATGGGGTTTGAACAGCTGTGTAGCCTTAAGAAAACCACTAATCAGTGAGGCTAACCGGAAAAAAAAGGCTTCAGTTTGCTAGGGAGCATAAAGATTGGACTCTGGAGCAGTGGAAGAAGGTCATGTGGTCTGATGAGTCCAGATTTACCCTGTTCCAGAGTGATGGGCGCATCAGGGTAAGAAGAGAGGCAGATGAAGTGATGCACCCATCATGCCTAGTGCCTACTGTACAAGCCTGTGGGGGCAGTGTTATGATCTGGGGTTGCTGCGGTTGGTCAGGTCTAGGTTCAGCAACAGTATGTGCTCAAAGAATGAGGTCAGCTGACTACCTGAATATACTGAATGACCAGGTTATTCCATCAATGGATTTTTTTCTTCCCTGATGGCACGGGCATATTCCAAGATGACAATGCCAGGATTCATCGGGCTCAAATTGTGAAAGACTGGTGCAGGGAGCATGAGACATCATTTTCACACATGGATTGGCCACCACAGAGTCCAGACCTTAACCCCATTGAGAATCTTTGGGATGTGCTGGAGAAGGCTTTGCGCAGCGGTCAGACTCTACCATCATCAATGCAAGATCTTGGTGAAAAATTAATGCAACACTGGATGGAAATAAATCTTATGACATTGCAGAAGCTTATCGAAACAATGCCACAGCGAATGCGTGCCGTAATCAAAGCTAAAGGCGGTCCAACGAAATATTAGAGTGTATAACCTTTTTTTTTGGTGGTGACTTTTTTTTTGGCCAGGCAGTGTAGATTACATGGTGTAAACTGTACTCAAGAATGAGTAAAATTACACACTTGAAAAAATACTCATAAAAGTACAAGTACCCAAAAAATCTACTTAATTACAGTAACGTGAGTATTTGCAATTCGTTACTTCCACCCCTGCTACTGCATCTGCTACAACTACTTTGGAAATATCTGGTAAAGATGTTCCAATGATTCTGCTCCCAAGTGCCAGTTTGAGCAAATCCAAATCCTCTAATCACTTTTAAGTATCTTGGGAATGGTACAATCATGTGAAACAATAAGGGCCATGAGGCAGTAATTATTACTTAATCTTGTTGCATTTCAGTCCAGTCCATGTTGTGTTATTAAAGAATTTATTGTCCTTCTACATTTTGGAGAAAACAGATGTGCAACACCTGGGAGAGCTCGGCCTGTACTAAACAATTATTTTTTTTATCAGTTAATTTAATGATTATTTTTTTGGATTACTTGATTAATCTAACGACTAATTAATCAGTTGTTCTCAAGATTTTTTGTGTTACTCAATTAATATAACCAATTTTCCCTGAAGAAATATCAAAAACTCAAGTGTTTTCCCTAAAAATCGATGGAAAATATTGGCATATTTTAAGATTTGTTATAATAATAATGACAATAATAATAATAATAATAATAATAAATCAAAAAGATTGGTGTGACACATGAATTAATTTAATTACTGTATATTATAGTAGCCCTTTCTTTGAACTGGAAAATCTGTATTTTTATGGTTATGACCTGGATTTATAAATATACAATTTTGATAATCACTGAAAATGCATTTTTGCATCAGTGTGGGGAAAATAACTGAAACAGTTTACAGACTGTAACAGCAGTCTGTTATATTAGTTTACACATTTTTTTACTTGTGCATGGACATTGAAGTTAACAGGAAACATAAAACGGCCACATAACAATGTAAGATGATACATGGTGTAACGTGAGCAGCGGTGCTGCAAGCTTAAGTGACTACTCAGTGTGTTTATAATCTTAATAAATCATGTGCCATGGACAGGGGCGTCATGCAACCCCAAAATGTGAGGGGGCACAGTGGATTGGGTTTGTGCGCTATGCGCGCGCACAAATTTTTTTGGGGGGGATGCCCTCAAATCACTTATTTTGGGCCCCTGCTGCACAACGCCTTGAGGTTGGATAGGGCCCAGACTCAAAGCCGACCCCCCCGTCCAGACACACACACACACACACACACACACACACACGCGCACACACTTAACGCATCTGCACCTTGCCATGTAAACTATTTTGTGTAAGGAGGAAAGGAGTTTTTCTCAAACAAACCCTAGCAGCTAGGAAAATATTGCAAACATAGCTAAGCTTATTGTATTGCATAAAATATTTGGCTACTCACTAACGTTAATACACACAAACGTGAACCCAGGCCGGTTCCCACTACTGACAGCAAAACGTAACGTGACGTAGATAACGATAGCCAATGTTATTGGCAACGGCGTGCCAAGGCAATAAAAAAGGACACAATCATACACACTCACCCATCTTGTTAGGCGGCCTAAAGTTATAGTCGTACTCTTTTGCGTCTATTTCCGGAACGGAAAATAAGAGCGACGTAATTCTTTTTTTAATGAAAGCAGGACACTTCAGCCTTTACATCAATCCCATCGGTGTGTTTATAGCTTACCCGGAAGCCTAGATGTCAAGCCGGTAAGATTGGCTGTCCAATGGGAGACCCGGGTGGCTAAAATCCAATGGGAAAGCTGTGAGCGGTCACATGATCGGCCAAAGATCGTTTATTATCAAGATGGTTGCTCTGTTGCCGTGTGTTCTCACTACTAACAGGAAATCTCTCCTAAATCCTAATAAATAATGCGTAAATGGTAATTTTACCATTTATGCATTTTATGCAAGTTACGGCCACTAAATGGGCCTGAGATGAAGGAGATTATTTAGAATACATTTCACTCAATATGACACTGATCATAGCTAGAAGGTAAAATAATAAGTAAGGTAAAGTAAGTAAAATAAAATTGGTTGAAAAAAAAAAATCCCTCAAATCTGAGGGGGCACGTGCCCCCTCGGTTTCTATTGACGTGACGCGTCTGGCCATGGATGTATGGAGGCAGACAGTAAACAGGACAGTGCTGTCTGCTGCCGTCTTAACAAAGTACTCCGGGATGCTTTCACTTAAAATATCCTTGCATAGCAGTTGTACTCCTGTGAACAATCATTTCCAATTTTGGGGGAATTTTTTTAGCTAAGGTTTGTTCTCTGGAGGAGTCCATGCTTTGCCTGGGCCACACTGCCTCTGTGCTGTTGACAATGCAGTAGCTTGCACGGCGCCATAAATAAGTGGAGTACTGGTTGCGGAAATACAATAGTTACACCGGCAGGCAGCTCTGTAGCAGCACCGCGGCAGCAACAATGTCTGTGTGAACACTGTCAGTGTGCGAGCTGCATCAGTTCATCAAGGTAGCTGTCATGTGCCACTCGCAGGTGGTGTGGCCTGAGCATTACTGACTCGCCGAGGTACGTTTTGCAAATTGACGTGTTATTGTAATCAGTGACACTGATTACATCATTAACTGGTTTTTTTTGGGGAGTTTTTCCTTATCCGCTGCGAGGGTCATAAGGACAGAGGGATGTCGTATGCTGTAAAGCCCTGTGAGGCAAATTGTGACTTGTGATATTGGGCTTTATAAATAAAATTGAATTGAATAAAATTGAAAATTGAATCAATGAATCGCTCCTGCCCTGCTAAGAGCATCAGTGACACTGTGTGGTTTTTTAATTTCCTTGTTGCATGTGATATAAAATCTTGAACTTAAGTGAATTCAAGACAATATTAAAAAACATCATAGATGAAATCAAACCAATCGCTGGGATTTCTCTGTTGCCAGGCTGACAACCCATTGTTCCATAAAGCCACCACCACCGTGACCAACCCAACCTTCACTGGAGAATGAGGACTGCCACTGCAGCACAGCACTCAAAACAGCAAAAAAGAGCTTTGGCAGGAGTTTTGAGTTATGGATGTATGTCAGCAGAGTATCATTTGTTATTGGGGATGCACAATAATATCGGCATGCTATCAGTATCGGCTGACATTGACTTTAAAATGAATGATCAGAATCAGCTAATGTGCTTTTTCGTATTTTGCACAATGAATGAATATTATATACATTAAAAAGCATTCCATTTAATGTCTCCATCTGCTGGTGGGCCATCACGATAAGCATATGCATAAATAATGTGATGTTAAATCCACTACAGAAGAGACTTGATCACTAAAATTAGGTGGATATATCAATACGGTAGTGGTTATCGGTAAAATTAGTTGTTACATCAGTATATTCGATACCGGCAAAAAGTCATATATTGTGCATTTCCATTTGTTATGCTATTTGCAAATGTTGACATTCACAGATTTATTTAGCTACTAGTTGACTTGCTTACTTTCTTAATGATGAATTTCTGTCATTTACTGTCTACGTGATTGTAGTTGTATTGTGCAACTTATTATTCCAAAAATTGCTTGTAATATTTACACATGTGATATATTATAATGTATGTGGATAGTAAGGCAGAGGTTGGGCATAATTTAAAGATTTGTAACATACACTCACCAACTACTTTATTAGGTACACCTGTTCAACTGCTCATTAACAATAATAGCTTATCAGCCAATCACACCACAGCAACTCAATGCATTTAAGCATGTTGACATGGTCGAGACCTGCTGAAGTTCAAACTGAGCATCAGAATGTAACCTGGTTCTAGCAAGGTGTACCTAAAAAAGTGGCCAGTAAGTGTACATACACTGGATGCATCATATTAGAACATTGCTACTCATTTTATATTTCAAAGCTATTTCGCTGTTGATGTGGCACATGCTTAGTCATTCCTAAAGAGATCCTTTGAAATGTATGTCTGTGAAATCAAATTTATTTTGGAGGTAAACATTTTCACAATTTGTTGTTATTTTAATTGTCATATAGGCTCAGGAAGGTGTAGTAATCAATGTTTCTGGCCAACAGACAACAATAAATCCAGTATTCACTCTCCTTTTAGCTTTGGTTTGGTCTTTACCAACTCCTGAGAGGATCATCTTGCTCTTTGTTCAGCAGCTGGTGGCTAAATGGTTTTTTGGTGCTGATCAGGTAATGTCTCTTTTCTCCTCAGGCCTGGTGTGAATGGCAATAGCATTGGGTTTCATTTAGAATGGTGCAACATATTTTTCAGAGACATGGTTCAAGGTTCAGTGTTCACATGGACAACACACATTTCATGACCCTGCTCAGAGGTTACATTCATTTTTACACAGACAGGAAAATGATGCTCCTCTTGCCCTGATCACAGAGAGAACATTGCAGGTTGCACTTTTTTTTTCTTAAATTGAGTGCCACTGGGAAAAAATTAAACAAAACGCTTTCTGTGCCGTTTTTGTTGTTGACAGGCAACTACCTTTTACCTCCTCACCCTAACCTTCCTGTGTAATCAATCCACTGGTTATTTTGGCCAGCCAAACACAACTTCTTGCTACGTTTCACAGTCATTAGTGTCTTGTTCCTAAATGGACAGGCAGAGGGAATTTGCTGTAGCTCTGGTTAAGGGTGAGAGGCTGTCAGCAAATAAGTTTGTTGGGCACAGGGAAACGGAGATCTGTGTTGGTATATGAGACCCTAAAAAATAGGCCAGATCATGGGAAGTACCACCAGTTGGTCCAGGAGCTTCACCTCCATGATAGCCGTTTCAGGTACTGCACTTACATGCCTCCATGCCACCTGTTTTCTACTGAGACAGTGGTAACTTTGGTTTGTAAAGTCATATAGATCTGGGTATCCAGCAACCACTACCACCAGTTTCTCCTCCATTGTTTACCAACTATGAACTTGTTGTCATGACCACCAGAGACGGCCTGCCTTTTTTTCAACTCAAGGAGTTCAGAGTGCTCTGGCAAAAATGCCAGGCGCCTAGAGCGAGCAAAAAGCTTTAGCTGCTAAAACGCTCTCTGTATGATTGAGGACTTATTGGGCAACTGCGCCTGTTTTCAAACTTTATACTTTATACTTATCATTTTGAGACATTTCAAAAATATTGGTAAACATTAACAACTCTCTCTAACAAATCAAATAATTAGGGTGCTTAAGCTCAAATGCATATAAGTAAATTAACCCATGTGTGAAGAGCGCAGGTCAGTGAAGACAACCAAGACACAATTCAATGCTTTTTTAAAAACAGGCTACTTTAATTTTCATTGTTGGATGAGGAGAACTACAGTAGTCACCCACTGTCAAGTAACAGAGACACATACTGCCATGGTATGTGTGTGTGCACCACCACCACCACCACCACCTTGGTAGAACTCCAACAGCTCCAGATGTTTAGTCCTCAGCTAGCAGCTGCAAGCTGTTTGATGAAATATTTCATACATTTAAAACAATAATGTCTTCATTCAACTGTTAGGTCATCCACAAGAGTCACTGGCAATGAGCCAACACCTTTTCAAAGTTAAATATTTCCAAACATCAGATTCCATTACATAATATGAAGCCAGGCTCAGATTACAACATCTTCAGTTCAGGTCAACTGTTTACTGCTGATGTGCTCTTTTCAGAGAATTTGGTGCCAGGCACAACCAGGGCCACCAAGGTAATATTCATCTCTGTTGGATTTGAGAATGATCAACTATGAGTTTAAAACACGAGAGGATACTGGTGTAGCCTGAGCCTGGGTTATTTGACAGAATCATTTCATAATCAACACAAAAACACTCAGCTTAAGCCCAAAGGAGGTTCTGTTGATTATTATTGATCTACCCATGCAGGCAAGGTTCAGGGGCATAAGCCTGGAACACAGTAAGAGAAGGAGAGAACAAAGGGATCAGCCAGAAATGCAGCAAAAACCTTGAACTTGTCACACTGAACTAATCACACCAGGAGAGCGAGAGGAAGGAAGAGCTGCTGTTATTGTGCTACATCTGCTGGGTGGAGTTCCCGTTCCAGGTGTTGTTGTCATCCTCACTGTCCTCCTGAGTCCTTAGCCTGCAGATTTTACCATCCTTCTTGAAGTCCTTGGGCCGCTTCTCCAGAGTGTGCTTGGAAAGAGATTCTCTGAGCAGACACAGAGGAAAATGGTAGGACACAAAGTGAGTCACTATCCACATATTCTGTACTACTGAGGTCGGTAGCTCAGGTGCACCAATAATCTTAAACTGTCACACGACAATAACTACGTTAAGACTGCTGTAGCTGCCAAAAGCTACTGGTCATGCCACACCAAATAAGACCATAGCAGAAGAAACTCTGAGTGGATTCAGGTGAACAAGGTTGTTTTATTTCTTTTTATTTGTAAGAGACTGAGTGTGCCATTAGTTCTATCAAGAGTTGAAACAGTGGCGCTGTAAAGGGATAGTTCAGATTTTTTTTTGAAGTGGGGTTGTATGGATTACTTGCCAGAAGTTAGTGTATTGCATACAGTGAATGTCAGTTGGCACACCCCCCCAGTTTGGAGAAACAGACTGGAGTAAGACACTGAAGCTAAACAATGTACTGGTATCGTGGGATCAGCAACAAAATGTTGCTCTTAATCACCTAAAAAAATCCCATCTAAAAAAAAAAATCTACATCAGTTTTAAATGTGTGCAATATTAAGAGTATTGCCACTACCTTTCAGCCTGTTCTGATGCAGGGTATATGCAGGAATCCTGAGGTTAATTTCATATCTTTTTAAGACTTTTTTAAGACCTTCCAAAAAAATCTTAAGACCTCATCGCCACTTCAAGCTGTCGTTAGCAGCAACGCATCTTTAACTTACTAAACAGTTGTAGTTTGCAATTAAATCTATGGAGCACAAACATACAACAAAACTCAGATAAGATGAGAAGGATTTTTTATTGTCTTTTGCTCCTCTGTTTGGTGCCTGGACGTGCGCCGTCGCGTGATGTCGCACAGGTACGCACATGGCCCTGAGCGGCAGTCCGAATGTGCCTACCTACACATCGTTGTTTGTAATACTCGCAAGGAGGAAAATAAATTATACATTCATGGATACTTTTTGTCAAAGCTTGAATGCCAAGAAAATTTAATACTTCACAAAATCGCGATTAAGACTTTTAATACTTTCAAGGGCCTTTATTTTCCAACATTTGATTTACCAACTTTCAATACTTTTTAAGACCCCGTGGACACCCTGTGATGGCAAACCCGCTGATGGCTTTAATGCCCCATCTATGCTCTCGTCAAAGCCACCAGACTGCAGTGACAAAAACAGCAATTTTAGCTCGCTGAACACAGGAGGTGCTGGTCTACTGCTGCTTCAATCAGTTAGTTTGTGTTATTAAGTATCTTTGGTGAATCCGAACTAACTCTTTTAAACCCCAAGGTCATACAATGACACAAACAAAATAACTATCTGTGGCAGTGGTAGACCAGCAGTTCCTGTGTCCAACAATACTCAATCACTGTTTTTCTCAGTGGAGTCTGGCTTTGAAGAGAGCAACAGAACAGCATTATTTTCCTGTTGGAAATCACCATCTGACATTAAGGTAAAGCAGTGAAAATATTCTATATATAGCATACACTTAGAATGATACTGACTTTTTTAAGTGGCTAAAATGCATGTTGTTGCTGACCCCTCCACATCAGTAGATTGCTTAACTTCTGTGTTGGACTCTAGCCTGCTTCTCCAAACTGGGGTCAAGCTGAATGACATCTACTGTATGTAATACACTGTCTGTGGATAAATACTCCATACAACCCCACTTCAAAAATTCTGAACTATCCTTTTAAGCTCTCATCATACACTCAGGCAATAAATGCTGTGTGGAATTCTGTGAGATTGTGTTTGCAAGAGTGACCCTAAAAAAAGTGCAACACTGCTGTCAAGTCCATACAGCCTCAGAATGTTGTGGACTGGCTCTCAGCAATACAGAGTGTTGACCAATAAAGACCTAAACAAGGGTGTAAAATGGAGGAGCATTCCTTTTATTACTGCCAAGTCTTTTTTGTGATGGATCATGATAAAATGAAAAGAACAGAAACTATCTTGGATGCTTCAAGCACATCTTCCCCCCAGCAGCACAGAAGATCTACACAATCAGAACAGTTTCAAGGTGGACACCAAAGATTAGGGTAAGCAACTCAGCATCTGACCAAATGTCTTCCCTTCTATTCCTGAGATATGACAGTGAATAATGGCGAGAAAAGTGTTTGATACAGAATATTATGATATCACAGTGAAGCTGACCTTTTAGTGACCCAATCATCTAGTAAATAGTGACTGATCACGCAACAAAATATGACTGGTGGGTCAGGCATGTGGGACAAAAAATGATGAAGCAGCGTTCCGAGTCAGTCATTATAATAATTAATAGACTACCTTACAGAAACCTTGCGTGAGTCTACAGGCCTTTCCCAAACCGCCCCCTACACCCTCTCCCTATCTACTTTCACTCTGTTTCTGCGTTAGATGGTTCGATACATTTATTGCTGTCCCAAACCAACTAGTGAGGAGTGGAAGTGGGTTATAAAACCCTCCAACAGCAAGCCTGCACCAGTATTGACTTACGGACCATGTGCAATGCAGAACTGTGTTCATCATGAAAGACACTGAGAGTGGGTGTTTCTCTGGTGATCTGGAGAATTCAAGGATGAGGCCGATCACTGAGTTCTTTCTTGATGCACGTTTAATTACGAGCTCGGATCAACATGGCTACATGCAGAAGCTATGTGATGATTGTGAACAGAGAGAGACACAGCTTATATAGGATGGTGGCATGTATACTATTACCTAAAATGGTGCCTTGACACATTTAACTTGACCTTGGGCCAACTAAAATTAGTCTAACTTGTCCATTCATCAGTAAGCCTAGCACTTCTGACGCCATGACGTCTGTCACAATGGAACATGATCCCCAGGGGGTCTTGAAGTATCCACTGGTCAGTGGAGATGTAAAAATACATACCAACAAATGCTTCATACAAATAAAGTTGTGTGCGACTACCCTTAGAAATGTAAACTGTTGAAACTACAATAGACATTTAATATTGTCATAAACACGTTAAAATCTTAAATACAACAATGTATTTAGGATCAAATCTATACCTCTCTAGTCTCTATAAAAATGGTAGTCGTGTTTATTTTATAGTAAAGTGTAACAGGAACTGAAAAAAAAAAGAGAAGCTTATAAACAGAGTGAAAAATGCGAAGATGTTTACAAAAGTAAAAGACAAGAAATGTCACTGATGAATCTCAGAAATACGTTGTATACCCCTGTATGTTTTATTTATTAATTTACTTATTTATCGATGTTTCTTTTAATGGCAAAAGGATAATATCTGCTACCAAAATTCCGGTATACAGCAGCACAAATCAAATAAATGTGATACAAATACATATAAACACCATACAATGGGAGTAATTTTACTTTTCTCCATGTTTACCAAATATAACAACAGCTCCATTTGCCGCTGCATGCCACTGTGTTTCCCGCCCTACACCTTGATGTAGGGAGCTTCATTCAGCTGTGAAGGGGACTGTAAATGGAGATGGAGTGGGAGTGGGTAGTGTCCAGTTTTGGAAAGGCCCTACCGTCACCCTCTCTGCCCTCTCTCTGAACACAGACTCACAGATTGAACAGTGCTGTGGTGCTCATCTCTGTCCTCTGTACGTAAGACTGTCCTACTGTAATGAATATAGTTTGCGGGTCAGGTGGTTGATTAACATATATTTTTAGCATCCCATTAATCTTTTTTGTATGATTTTATACCCACTCCTGTCCTGACACTACAAAATATTATAGCTCATCTGGTGTTCATTCTCTGCAGAAGCACCTCCATTTCAAAACAGAAGTTTTTGTTAATGTTTTGAGGTCAGTGCTTCAGTGTCTTCAGACTTTTGTTTGGGCATTCTTGATTTAACTCTCTCAACTTTTCTTCATCTTCAGTTTCCGTGTGCACATGTCCCTGCAGTCTCATGTCCTTTCATGGGGATTTGCGGGCATTTAGAAAGGAGAACAAAATCCGCACACTGAATTAGAGCTCCCAGTTTACTTTATTGACTAAAATACAACGTTTCAACTCAAATGGTCTTCCTCAGGCAACTTCAAAAGAATGAAATGGCAGGTGGCAGGTGTATATATATATATATAGGTTAAGAGCCAGGTGACATCCCACCCACGTCATCTGTCAATCAAACAATCAGACAGTCGTTCAGGTGAGCCATATATAGGCATATAATGGCTACTGCACGAAGGATTTGCATATCAATAAGTGCAAAGAATACAGATATACAAAATATACAAATTGTTACTGAGGAAACACACAACACAAAAGAGACAATTTAACTATTAGAAAAAACTATTAGAAAAAACTTTTTTTTTCAATAAAGTAAACTGGGAGCTCTAATTCAGTGTGTGGATTTTCTTCTCCTTTCTGCATGGATCCCTATTATCCAGCACCTGACCAAAAACAGGACTGGATGTGCGCACAACTACTCTGTCTTCTGATTTGTGGGCATTTACCTATGCTAATTAGGAACAACTGACACATGCTGTCAACTTACGAGGACAGCGGGATGCATCGTGATAAGAACACAGGTGCAAACAATTCTGCTGTTTAAGAACACATTGTGAATCTGAAGTAGACTTTTCTTAGGAATTGTTTTTAAGAACAAATATAAGAAAAAACTTAGGAAGCTATTGGTGAATGAGGCCGTTTATATTCCGTTATTATTTACATCTTACACAGCATCACAACTTTTGGGGAATCAAGGCTGTAGTTTTGCCATTTTTATCAGCTTTTTGCGCTTGTGTTGTGTTGAACATTTTAGATCACTTTGTGACAGCTCAAGAAATTTTAGATGAATTTCCCAGAGAATTTGGTTTGGATCTATAGTTGTTTATCAGTGGAGACTATTGGATTAGTCGGGGGGGTTTTTTTTTTTTTTTTTTTTTGGACACATAGTGGTGAATGTTTATACCTCTACATGTTCCTCAGGCTGCACAGAAGCAAAAGTTGGGTCCAGCTTTGGTTGATGGAATGGGTATACTATATGCAATATGTATTTCTATCTGGGATGGAGCAGTGACTGCCCCTTACCTCTTTGTTTTGTCAGAGGCTGATGATGAGTTGGTGTAAGAGTTGGCCTGGTGGGCGGGACCTCTGGCTGCTCCAGGAGGGGGTGGGGCTGCAAACAGGAAGGAGCTGAGAAATCTCCATACAGCCAGCAAAGGGTAGAGGAGGGTACCCAGGACCGCCCAGATCCCACCACCAGAGGACTGGACCACTGTGTTAGCAGGCCTGCCTGACTGCTGAAAGGGACAGCATCCAAATAACATTCAGAATATGTTATGTGACGCTCACAGACATGAGACTGCTGACCATGTGAACGTCAGATACTGAACCATTCTTTTAAAAACACTATGACTTAAAATTGCCAGATTTTAAGAATGTTACAGTAACATCCACGAAGATCAAACAGATCCTCTGCTCAACACACTGTGTTAGTCTACTTGAATCATTCAGGCATGACTTAGGTACTGGGCTGCTGACTGACTAATTGACACAGTGAAGGCGGAGTCAGGTTTACTCACTGGCAGAAGCACGATGGAAGCACTGGGAGCCAGTTCCAGCTCCAGCAGAGTCTTGTTCAGGTCCTCACTGGTGAATTCCCGCCGAGGGAACATGGTCGCCAAGGAGAAGTTACCGTAGCGGTTTCCCACCTCCTGAGACAGAGCCAGCGCAAAACATTCCACAGTCATTCTGCATGAATGGATTTACAGTGCTGTATGGTTCACTTTATTCCACTGTCACATTACTCAAAGATGTGACTGATGTAGAATCATTTGAAAGTTACAGTTGTGTTGAGAGACTCCTGAGATTCTACAACATCAGGGGCCTGTGGGGCTCAACAGTATGGGAAAATAATCTAATTATGACTTTTCAGACAAATAATGCGCTTGCAATTCAGTATGTTGTTCTTTTTAAAAAAAAAAATAAAAATCCTTATTTTCGGCATTATTTACTATACACAAGCAGTAAATTATCCTATACAGTATAATCAACACAACACTGGATACAATTAACATCTACACTGCTCTTTCATTAGGCCAGGCCTACATCTTATGATGAAATTAGATGAGTTGACTAATGAATGCACATAACATATCTTTATTTAGCTTACATTGTAACTAGAATTACTGCCTCGTGACATCCACGTACCAGTCAAGTTTCTCTCTCTCACAGTTAATATCCATGTCTGTGAAAAACATGAATGCTTCACACCCATCTTCCCCTGGCAGCACCAAAGTTCTATACAATCAGCACAGTTTCAAGGTGGGCACCCAAGATTAGTGTCACCAATTCAGTATCTGACCAAATGTCTCCTCTTCTGTTCCTGAGATATGACACTGAATAATAGCTAGAAATGTATTTTATGCAGAACATTGTGATGTCACAGTAAAGCCACCGTTTGACCTTTTGGACATAAAATGTCATCACTTCATTATTTTATTCTATTAGACATTTGTGTGAAGTTTTGTCATAATTAGCATATGAATTCTTGAGTTATAGCCAAAAATATGTATTGTGAGTTTCTAGTAGGGGTATGTTTCCTCAAAATCAGCTCGACTAAAACAATGAGCTTCACCGTCTGTTACAGGCCACATTTTGGCCTTTGTCGTGCTAAAAAAAACTGGACATCTCTAGAAAAGTTTGGTCTCATTTTAAACCAGAGCATCTGCAAATTATTCTGTACCAGATATGTTATGGTTCACTAAAGTTAGGTACGTTACGAGACAAATTAGTCCCTGTTTTTGTTATCTTCACTGCCAAGCTCTTACTGATATGTGCTGGGTCCAGGCTGCAAGGCTAATTGACACTCATGACTCTTTCCAGGACAACCTGGGGCCCAGTGTGGTATCCTCCTCAATTCTTGTCTTGATAGCTAATAGAAAAAGAATGAATTTGCTAAAAAGCAGGAAGCATCCAACTACATAACATGCTAAATTCAGCTTTATTAAACGTCAGGTCTTTAGCAGGAAAAACATTTTTAATCAATGATTTTATCATCAAGCATTATCTTAATTTTGTGTTTTTAACTGAAACTTGGTTAGACCAAGATAACAGTGGAGCTGTTCTTATTGAGTCAACCCCTCCCAACTTCAGTTTTATGAGTGAAGCCAGAGTGCATAAGAAAGGTGGTGGAGTTGCCATTTTGTTTAATGATTCCCTCCAATGTAAGCAGATGTATTATGGAAGTTTTGCTTCTTTGGAATATGTGGCTCTTCGCTCTGCTCGAGCGATGTTCCTAAACATCTACAGGCCGCCTAAGTACTGTGCAAACTTTTTTGATGACTTCGCTGAGCTGCCGTCCATAGTCTGTATCAACTTTGTGTAGTTATTGTAGGTTATTTTAACATCCATGTTGACAACCCCCAGGCCAGAGGCACTAAAGAACTGTGTTGTGTCCTTGATAACTATGGACTGACTCAGCATGTGACGGAGCCCACAGACAATAAAGGGCACACTCTGAACTTAATCATCTCCAAG
This sequence comes from Epinephelus lanceolatus, assembly GCF_041903045.1. Classification (NCBI taxonomy): domain Eukaryota; kingdom Metazoa; phylum Chordata; class Actinopteri; order Perciformes; family Serranidae; genus Epinephelus; species Epinephelus lanceolatus. Next base: position 3,364,774 of record NC_135747.1, read on the forward strand.
GGTCTGAGTATTTCTAAGGTTGTGGTAACTGATGTTGCTCTCTCTGATCATTCCTGTGTGTTTTTTGAGAGTGCTATCTCCGTACACACTAATATTGAAACAGAGGCAATCACCAAAAGGTATATCACTGATAACACCAGTGAAATATTTATTCAGACTTTTCCTTCCTTGCAAGCTCTCTCTCTCATGGGTCTCAGTCAATGAGCTTGTAGAAGATTTCAGTTCTAAAATTACAAATGTGATTTGATGCATTGTGCCCACTAAATTGAAGGTGGTGTCTGGTAAGAAAAAGATCTCCATGGAGAAATGCCACGCTGGTCAGAACAGAAAAAAAAGTGTATCGAAAAGCTGAACGCAGATGGCAAAAAACAAATCTTCACTTCGCATTTATAATTTGGAACTGAGAAATGCAAGGCGGTCCTTCTTCTCTGACATCATCACCAAAAACAATAATAATGCACAAGCCTTATTTGCTACAGGAAACAGGCTAACAAACCCTCCTGTGTCAGTAGCCTCTGAACTTCTGTCCACCAGGGCCTGCAATTAATTTGCCTCCTTCTTCACTGACAAATCCAGCAAATTAGACAAGCAGTCATTGCCTCCATATCAGGTACAGGATATGTGTTGTCCGTGTGTCCACTTAAGACCAATTCAAGTAACTAGGATCCTCGGATCGGGTATCGGCGGCGATCACGTTATTTTTACAAAATCGGCATCGGTAATAAAAGATCGGAGGAATCAAAACAATAACGATGGCCAGGTTTTCCATCTATGTTGTTCATTGTTGCCTCCGCTTTCCAATGTATAAAGTATGGCGATCCTATATATTTTATAAATATATTTTTTTTATAAGACAGTCAGCTGATGACTTGCTCACCTCCAGACACTGAGGTACCTCCAGACACACCCACCGGTGCTATCGCCAGTGGGATGGCTCGATCAGCTGAGCCCAGGTAGACCGGCCCCTACATTATGCCGCTCCTGGCAGTATGGCAAGAGACGCCGGCGAGTGAGAAATAAGCCATAAGCATATTCGGCCTACCACAGCATTTTACACCACTCAAAGTCCGCGAAATAGGTGCGCTTCCCCGTAGAATATCATCCATCCAGCCACCGGCCTCACCTCAGAGATTCCGCCACGGATATCAAGGGATCCTATGGAGCCTCCACGCCCGAAACAATGCCGGGGCGTTACGGCATTCACCCACGGTCCCATGAATTGGCAAAAGCAACCGGGGGTTACTTTCCGTTTCATTATTCCTTATTTGGAACCTTCGGGCTGGGTTGATTTATTGTTTTGAAACTGAACTGAGTCAGAGCAAACAGTGGATTTTCTTTACCTCCTAGTTTGCGGGAAAACCTGGGGTGGAGATTTCTTTTGTTTAGAGAACTGTGTGGATTGAACTGAATTGAACTGTGATATGTTATTTGGAAATCCTGGAGTGGAGTTTTTTGTTTGAACTTGATTGAACTGACTGAACGGAATGGAACATTTCTTTTCTTTGGTGAAAAAAAATATATACTTTCTTGAAACTGATCACTGTTGTAATTGAATTTTTGTATAGTATAGTGTAATTCTTTTGTTCTACAGAAACCAGGTAAAAACAATTTAATTTTTTGTATGGGTTTTATGGTTTCTTTGTGGGGTTTGACTGAGTAAAAGAAAAATATTTGTTGTGTCAAACCGCTACAAAAGATATAGGCATATTTTGTTTGTTGAAGACAAGAAGAAGATATTGAATTTGTTTATATTTTGTGCTGCTGAACCACCGATAAGCTTTTTGGATACTATCTAAATAAAAAACAAATCTCTCCCTTATGGGACAACTTGGATGCATTCTTTTTTTTTTCCTTTCTTAAAGCTATAGTGTGTAACTTCTACAGGTCCGTAAATGTCCGTTTCACCCAAGCCACTACTAGAGGAGATGACACAATGCTGGTTAAGCCGATCGGCTCCTCTAACATCTCGCGGTATTTTTCAATATATATCATTTTTAGTATGCGTGTAGACCGGCGACATTCCCGTGCTGGCGCACAGGAAATGCTTCCTCACAACAAGAAGAGAGGGGGAGTTCGAGCAGAGAGTGTCACAGCAAGAGGCAGAGCGCAGGTAGAAAGTGAAAGCAACATGGCAGAGAAGCGGCCGAGACACGGTTCAGAAGTGGATCCTACCACAAAGAAAAAGCCTGGACATTCGGCTGAAGGTCTATTAGCAAAGAAGGAAAGTGACAGACGGAGAAGGCAAACAAGGATTTGTATTGGCGTTGCTTTTTCTCGGTGGAGAGCCCTGAAGGAAGAAATTGGGCTGAGGGCAGACACGGATGTTGCCTTGCTGCTGTTGGATAAGTAAGCGACTTGGTTTATTACTTTATTACTTTAGTACTTTATTATTTTCTTGGAAATGGTGCTATGAACGTAATGTAATGTTAGCAGCCTGGTGTTCGCCACGTTGTGTAGCATTGTGTACACGGTGTGAAGCGAGTGTTACTCTGTGTACACAGTGTGTAGCGAGTGTTACTCTGTGTACACGGTGTGTGGCGACTGGCCAGTGTTACTCTGTGTACACGGTGTGTGGCGACTGGCGAGTGTTACTCTGTGTACATGGTGTGTGACGAGTGTTACTCTGTGTACATGGAAGTGCCTCCGGCTTATTAGTTGTAATAACGCATTATCCGCTGGGAGGCGACAGAAGTTACGCACTATAGCTTTAATGCTTTGCAAAGTATCAGATCGGACTCAGTATTGGACTCGATTTCAAAATAAAGGGCTCGTATCGGATCGGATGCAAAAAAAATGTGATCGGGACATCCCTACAAGTAACATAACACAAGTTTATCCGATCAACTTTAAAAACCTGGAGGACATTATACAACATCTGAAATCCTCCTCCTGCTGCCTTGATATTCTGCCAGCAGGCTTTTTCAAAACTGTTTCTAACTGCATGGCCTCAGATCTCCTACAGATTATCAACACATCTCTTCTCTCAGGTGTCTTCCCACGGACCCTGAAAACTGCCGTCATCAAACCACTCTTAAAAAAGAACAATCTAGACACCTCAGTAATGAACAATTATAGGCCCATATCAAACCTCCCGTTTATCACTAAAATCATTGAAAAAGCTGCTTTTCAACAGCTAAACAACTTGTCGGTGAAGATTCTTAGTCATCCAGGTCATGGTAATTGTAACTGCTAATATCGTAGGCAACTGGACTTGCTTGCGTTTCTTGAAGACGTTTCACCTCTCATCCAAGAAGCTTCTTCAGTTCTAAATGACTGGTACGAAGTTGCAGGCTATAAACCCTGTGTGGGTGGGAACCCTTGCAGAGTCGTAGGGGTCACGTGAGCTCTTAGTTTCAGAGTTGTTAAGGTCACAATGTGAGTCGTTGAGCCACCTGGCCACCGTGTGAGTCATTAGGGTCAGGTGGGACCAAAAAAGTTAATAACTTACAAATTATGGCGAAAAGGTAGTTTCTTGCAACCCTAGAATTAAAATAAAAATATTCACAAATGAAAAAACCATCGGCGCGCACAGCAGCGCAAGATGACAGATGCGCAACTCAGTGCACGTCGGGCTTTCTATTTCCTTGTCGGAGATGGTGTTGCGTTCTCGTCCCCCAAAAAACGGGAGAAAAAAAAGGCCGAATATTGGATTTTTTTTTTTTTCCCCACAATCGAATCCTGTGCCATCGAACGAAGCTTCGAAGCTTTGAATTTTTTGGGTCAGCCCTAGATCTTAGTGCAGCATTCGACACAGTCGACCAACGACTACACCATATTACTAGACCAACTGAAAAACTGGGTGGGACTTTCCGGAACAGTACTAAACTGGTTTGAATCCTACTTAAAGGACAGAGACTACTTTGTGTCTATAAGTAATTACACATCTGAGCGGACGAAAATGACATGTGGAGTTCCCCAAGGCTCCATTCTGGGGCCTCTTCTGTTCAACATCTACATGCTCCCACTGGCTCAAATTATGGAAAACAACAAGATATCTTACCATAATTATGCAGACACACATATTTACATAACCATATCACCAGGGGAGTATGGTCCAATACAAGAATTGAGTAAATGCATCGAACAAATCAATGATTGGATGTGCCAGAATTTTCTTCAACTGAACAAAGATAAAACTGAAGTAATTGTTTTTGAAGCCAAAGAAGAAGGATTGAAAGTCAGCGCTCAGCTTCAATCTGTAATGTTAAAAAGCACAAGCCAAGCCAGAAATCTTGGTGTAGTCATGGACTCAGACCTGAATTTCAACAGCCGCCTTAAGACAGTTATAAAATCAGCCTATTATCACCTGAACAGTATATCAAGGATTAAAGGACTGATGTCTCAGCAGGATTTGGAAAAACTTGTCCATGCATTTATCTTTAGTAGACTCAACTACTGTAACAGTGTCTTCACAGGTCTCCCTAAAAAATCCATCAGACAGCTGCAGTTGATTCAGAACGCTGTCCCCAGAGTCAAAACCAAACATGGAGAAGCAGAATTCAGTTTTTATGCTCCACATATCTGGAACAAACTCCCAGAAAACTGCAGGTCTGCTGCAACTCTCAATTCTTTTAAATCAGAGCTGAAGACTTTTATGTTTGCCACTGCCTATTACTAAATCAAACTTGAGGCTTCTGATTATTATGTCACACTGCACTGTATCTGTTTTAGCTAAACTCTTTTTAATTAATTGTACTATTTTATTTCCAAAGCAACACTTTCTGATTGTATTTTACAACAATTATGTCTTTTTATGTTGCCTTTATTGCTTTTACTTGATGTATGTTTTTTGTAAAGCACTTTGAATTGCCTCGTTGCTGGAATGTGCTATGCAAATAAACTTGCCTTGCCTAGCCCTGCCATCTTGATTGTAAGGGAGCTGGAGGTGACAATTCCACCAGTCGCAGCTGCACAGAGGTTTTGTTCTATCTGCCACATGGGGAGCATTCCAGGAGTGGATCGTTGTACCTGCCAGATTTGGGGATTTTTGATTTGGTCATTTTTCCTTGATATTTGTGCTTCTACCATCAGGAGGAGGGAGGGCAGTTAAATGTTTTTTTTTCTTTGTTGGTTTCAATTGTGTTTATTGTTGTTTATGCATACTATGTTGTGCTGCAGCCTATAGATTAAGTTAATACTGTTAAAAGTCCAGTTATGAATGACATGGGTTAAGGTTTTTGGCTTTTTTTAGTTATTAAAAATACATTCATCCTCATAATCATATTGTATCTATATTTCACAAACAGTGCCTGTTAGCAGGAAAACTCAATCTGCTCTGTGCGACACGCTGCTGCTCTGTCAGCAACGAACAGATCATGTATTTCTGAAACTTGCTATGGTGCATCTGCTGGCGCATCTGCTGGAATTACAAGTCGAGAGTGGCTGCGATCAGCATGGACGGCTGCCTGGCAGAGATCTGCACTGTACTGAGTGCAATCTTCTAGTTTATTATTTATTTATTTTAGAGTAAGTGTGAGGAAAAGAAAAGTGCAACATCTGTAAATGAAAGCTTTGCAAACTGTTCAACAAGTAGCTTTATCAGACATGCAGGCTCCAGTGCATTGAGCGCAGAAGATTGAACTAAACAATTTACCCAACAGAAGACAACATGGTTGAATGTAACAGATTTACACTGCAGGTGTAGTAACTTCAGATAAGTGCTGTCAGCATACGCTACTTCCAACTTGTAATAGAAAATACTGAAAACCTGGCGCTTTCAGCATGTTCAAACAGTATTTCATCAGAAAATGATACTGAAGTTAAAATCCCCCAGTTCTATATTTAAAATCAAAGTTATTTTATAGTAACAGTAAAATCAGGGTTTCTAGGGAGAAGAGTGATCTATTCTCCAAGGAAATCATTAGAAAACCCCAAACATACCAACAAGTAGAATGGTAGAGACAGTATGGAAATACTCTGGTAAAACAGACCTGAGCAGCAAATTGCCGAGCCTCCTGCAATCTGCTCTGTGAGGGGAACTGGTTGGTGAAGAATGAGCCATCTGGGAGGCGGAACTGTATTCTTGCTATGGTACTGATCAACCACACACACACACACACACACACACACACACACACACACACACACACACTTTAAAATTTAGCACATCTTACAGAAGCACAAGGAATTTGTGTGGACAGAAACTATCTTGTGAATCTCTCGTGTCCTTGTGTTATTACGGATTAGTAACAATCATGCAATCATGTTAATCTTGTTGGTTGGAGTAAGCCTTTAATTAGTGAATCTACAACAGTGAAAAAGCGGTCAGACCATTTGACCTAAAACCTTTGAGAAACAAAAAAAAAAACCAAAACTTTTTATGGTGAACATTTTTAATTACTTGAGCAGGTACAGCAACATGTCGTAGTGTTGGGCGGTATGACCAAACATTTGTGTCGTGGTATTTTTGTTTAATTCTGATGGTTTAAGATTCTTCACAGTATATTACAGTATTTTTTCCCACTTTATGTGGATTTATAGTTTTAATATTGTCATACTAGGAAGCTCACTACCATACTAGGATCTAGGATCAAGTGTTGATTTGTAAAGATCACAAATCATTAGTTTCATGCTCTGAAAACTGCCACTTACATTTTAAATTATTCTGTAAAAGGGGGTGGTGTGATTTACCACGGGCTATATGCTCAGATTTAAATAATCTACTTAAAGTCTAATAGATTTCACAGCCAATTTGAGCAAATTGTTGAATTCCCCCCCCCCAGAAAAAAAAACGACCACCAGATGCCAGAAAGACTAATTTACAACAGCTTGAGTTTCCTCACCTGCTAAAAGCCACTTTTGTTTTTACTCACTGGCATAGCCTGCAGACTGTAGCTTTCCTGTCAACCCCGCATTCCTGTTTATGTAACTCAGAGGGAAGGTGACATGTTGCTACACCTCCGACTTCAGGGAATTAGGAGGATTTTCCAGATCTGTCATTTCTCCATCATCTCCGACTCTGGCAGTGATCATGGTGTTTGGAAAAGGGCAGCTGCAGCTAATGTTACGAGAGAGCTCTGCTGTGTCGTTTTTTGTCAGACACACATAAGTAGGATTTTTTTTTTAAACCAAAAAAGCTTCTCAACAGCAGACACGGCTCTTCTCTTGGGCACAAGTTTCTCTAGTGCCTCAGGTCTCTTTCCTCATCCTTCACAGTAAGAGGGCTACGCAGTTAACAGGGTTCCCCTCTCTATATGCTCTATGCAACTTTCCCCAACTGTAGTGCTCATTGCGGTGAACACAATTGTCTTAACTATGCTCAGGTATAGCGGTATATAAAAAATTACTATCATACGGGAAATTATAACCGGTACACTGCTCAGCACCACTATGTTGTACCTGTTCTGTACCATCCATGAGTGTCCTACTAAGCTAGTCTAGTGAGCCAGCATGCTCTAAAGCTGAATGGAATGAAGCCATTATTAATGTTATTGACTTGCTCACTCTTAGCAATATGCACCCTTACATTCAGAACTGAATTACTATGATTTTATTAAGAGCGAACAACGAGTTTTGCTCGTGGCCTCTTCAGGTTTCGCTCAACAGAATGGATTCTGTTGAGCACGGGCGAAACGCATTGTTCATTCTTCATAAAATCACAGTTATTCAATTCAGTGTGCAATGATTTATGTTTTTATCTAAGATGTTCCTGCAGCCTACCAGCACCTGATCCTTGAGACTGGCTGTGCAGAGGGAGTTCTGTTTACATATCATTACTATTATTCTTATCCTGCAACTACATGACAAACTTTCACATGGAAACTTGATTCAAATTAAAATATATGCAGCTATTTTAGGAACGGTGTGCTTTTTGTCAGATGTTTTATATCATTCATAATTATTCATACTCAAATGAATGGAAAGAATGTTCATACCTGTAATTCGGTTCATTTAGACCAGACCAAATGATAACGTTGCATTTTAGTACTGGCTTGGTTCATATTCGTTGGTTTTTATACTGTTATTTTCATATGCACATTTCAGGCAAATTTCACTTCAGGCACATTTTGGCAAAAAACAACAACAACAAAAAAAGAATGTACATTTCATCCTGCAATGCCGGCAATTAAAACATACAGTTTGGATATATATCAGTCCTTTGTCTTCATGAACTTTTTACCTCCTCTCCCTTAATAATGTCTCCTTCCTGGCCTCCTGCTCTGCCTGTCTGGCCTGTACTAGAGCCTGCTTGGCAGCCTTCTCCTCCTCCTGGGTTTTGGCATAGCGGGCTGCTCGGTCAGCTCGGTCCTGCAGGACAAAGGGGACAAAAGTACAATATGTCTGCATTGTTTCAAACAGTTGCGACAGTTCAAATTAAAGATAGTATCTGTATTCTGTTCTGTATTACACAGGCTCTGCCTTCTACTGGAATCTAGGAGTAATACTCTCCTGCCGTGCATTTGACCACTGAATTTTGTATAAATGTTAACTGCCCAATCAGGACATGCCTATACGTTATGTGTGGACCCCACAGTATATAGGGCAGTACACAACACTGCTCGCCATCCTGTTCGCCATCCTGAGAAAAGATTATCTTACCAAGGCAATCTGCTGTTTGACCCGTTCCCTGGCAGCCTTCTCTTCAGCCTTCTCCCTGTTCCTTTCATCCAGGAGTCGCTTGGTCTTCTCCTCTTCCTGTCTCCTCTTTAAGTCCTGCACATCCTTCCCCATCTTCCGCCGCTCAATTTCCTTCTTGATCTCATTCTGAATCACAGACAACACACAGGTAGGTCAGGGCTGGACTGGGTCACATTAATTATGTATCATATCAACATCATAGTTGACATAACTGAAAACCCTGAGGTTCAATAACACAATAAGTAAATATACTACATAATTGTTGAGCTGCTACTGCCAAACAAATAAGTCATTAAATGAAAATTTAGCACAAATGTAGCCTGGAAATCCAGACTCAAATCTAGAAAGATTTTGAGTCTGACCCTCACTGATACACCCTTCCTACCCAAGGGGCGGCACTAACTGAGGCATTTCAAATGCTGCCGCACGCAATTGGATAGCACGATGGCCAATCAGAGCAAAAAATAAGGTGACGTATTCATTGCATTAAGCCCCATTTGTTTGCCGAACAGCTGGGCTAACTGATATATTATGCTTTTGCCGTATCCCGTCGGCGTAACAGCAAAAACGTCCTTCCTGGAAATGAAGGCTTCTAGGGCAGTCTTCTGTTCCTCTCTCAAGGAAAAAGATAAGTGTAGTTGGCTTAGCGTTTCTTCCAAAGCTAAACTGAATGGACGCAGTCCTTCGGCAGCTGCCATCTTAGCTGTTACTTTTCGACTCCTACGGCACAGCGCTGTCGTCATCATGTTACGCCCGCCCAGAGCCCGCCTCTGTCAGACAGACTGATCTGATTGGTCCCATTGGCAATTCAGGGGGCTCTGCTCGTCGGGGCCAGATTCCTGTGCAATGCAAATTCAGTCTCACCAATCACCTCACTCCTTTGCTAGCCTTCTGTTTAAATCCAAACATGCACAGGGTATATGCAGGAATCCTGAGGTTAATTTCAATACCTTTTTACCTTCTGTAGTTTGCAATTAAATCTATGGAGCACAAACATACAACAGAACTCAGATAAAATGAGAAGGAATAAAGCTTGAAAGAATAAATTAAACCAAAGGCAGGTTTATTAAAATACACCTTAGGCCATAACAAGTAACACAGCTCTACAGCTCAATATCAACAATTCAAGGCCAACTTGCTGAAAACAACAACCTTATGGCTAGCCCCTTACATGTGGGATTTAGGGCTGACCCAAAAAATTCGAAGCTTCAAAGCTTCATTCGATGGTACGGGATTCGATTGTGAAATTTTTTTTCCGAATATTCAGCCTTTTTTTCCTCCCGTTTTTTTTGGGGGACCTTGAATGCAACACTAATCAGGCTGTCCGTTTACGGTTGTTTTTTTTCCCCTTTAGCCATATGTAAACTCAAAGAACGAGAAGCAATGTCTGTTAGGCATATGAGATTTCATGTTCCAGTTCCAGTTTGTGTTTTTAATTGATTGATTGTTTTTGGTTGGTTATTAAAAAAGAAAACATCTCCTACAAGAAAATAGAAAGCCCGGCGTGCAATGAATGGAGACCTATTATCCTGCTTGAACACAGACGACTAAATTCTTTCAACAATGTGACTCAAAATAATGACAAAATAGATTTTATTGATGTAAAATAATATGCTGATGGTGACATTTTCCACTGGTCCGCTGTGCTCTGAGTCTGGTGTCAGTGACACATGCTGCTCTGAGTCGCGCATCTGTCTGCTTGCGCTGCAGTGCGCCGAGGATTTTAAATTTTAGTGTTAAATCAAAAGTTAAACACTACTTATCAGCAACCAGAAGTGCTTTTTCGTTTGTGAATATTTTTATCTTAATTCTGGGGTTGCAAGAAACTACCCTTTCACCATAATTTTTATGTTATTAACTTTTTTGGACTTTTTTTTCTCCGCTCAGCCCCCACCCCGAGTGGCAGTCCGAGTGTGCCTACCTACACATCCTTGTTTGTAGTAGTCGCGAGGAGGAAAATACATGGATTCATGGATACTTTTTGTCAAAGCTTGAATGCCAAGAAAATTTAATACTTTATAAAATCGCGATGAAGACTTTTTAATACTTTACTTTATTTACTTTAATTTTCCGACATTTGATTTATCAACTTTTAATACTTTTTAAGACCCCGCGGACACCCTGTGTAGGTTTACACGTTATGAAAAGATAGGGCGCTTCAAATTTGGCCCCTGAAGGCCATACAGGCGCTAAACATGCCTGAATGATGTAGAAAAGAGCTTTTATGACTCATGCTAATTGGGGTGTTCGATCAGATGTCAGAAGACTGCAGACATGTCTTTTCCCTCTTTATACTTGAACTCCTTCGCTTGAGGCAGTAACTCTCTCCTAACCTAGAGGGAAAATCCTCCATTTTCCAGCAGAGACCCATGGCCTCAGATTTGGAGGTGCTGACTCTCATCCGGACTGCTGGGAATTGACCCATGAAAAATATGGACTACTATTTAGTGCATGCACACAGGAACACAATTTTGCTGAGGGGTGCTGCACAGTACAAATGTGCATGCGTGACTATGTATGTGCATGAGCTTACCCTGACCAACAGGAAAACAAAATGTACTAACATCAGCTGTTAGTCTAAAGAATGTGCGCTCCATCACCTCAGACACAATTTCTCTCTGGACAGCTATGCCTCTGCAGTGGAAGTCCCTCGCTTCCAAGATATTTATGGATCTAAAGAGCAACTCCAACACCACTGTCCTGGTCATTTTCTGGTCTTTTTTTTTTTTTTTTTTTTTTTTCCCTTCTTTAAAGATTTATTTATTGATGATGCACCAAAGTACATGTGTCACATGTACATTAACAAGGAGAAAAAAACAACAAAAAAACTAAAAAACTAACAACAACAAACAAACACATTATAAAATCACAACGGCATAGAACATACCTGTCCCCCCACCCCACCCCTGGAATGGTACAATGAACCACATCCTTGGCAACACCAAGTCTTTTCAGAATGTGTAACAGAAAAAGGAGAAATAAAAAGGTCCATACAAAAAAATAAAAAATAAATGTTTAAATCCATCAAACCCAGTAAGTGAAAAAATGCACTTTCAACTGAGAGGATTAATTGAAGGGAGAGATTCCAAGAAAGAACCCCATAATCTATTATGAGTTGCAGGTTGTCTCCTAACATTGTACAGAATTTTCTCTGGAGTGCAATATGATGAAAGTTAATTCAGAAAATCCAGGAAGAGGAAGGTTATTTAAGTGTGGGAGTGGCCTATTTGAATCCCTTTTGTTTGAGACCATGCTGCAAGGTGAGTGTGTTTGCTGATCCTGTGACTTTATTTATCTCTGTTAACTTTAGCTTATATCGGAGTTATGCTATGTAGTGTGTGAAATAGAGTATGGTGAATGTGCTAGGAAAGGTAGTATCAGCACTGGCGCTACCTGGAGCTCGCATGTACGGAGCCTGGGTTTGTTGAAGGTGGCAGTGCTGTTTGGGTTGAGAAAGCCATGTGTAAGTAAGGTAAAGGAGGTTGTTGGGTTGGTGCGGGGAGCAGTGAGACCTGGCATTAGGGGAGTGTCTCTGGGACGCCAGAGATCACTGTCTAGCCTCCTGGAGGTGTCGTGGAAACAACTAGACATGTTTATTTGAATTCAGAACTAGCCCAGCTAGTGACTGCTGTGAATAGGGCAGCTGACAACAAGGGAAAGACCATGTGACCACTTGGAAAGACAGCTGACAGGAGGGAAAAGACCCCAAAGGTGCTGGCATGGGCTAGCAACCCATGGTAGCAGTGGTGAGGCCTAGCAGCCTTACTACAACCAAAATTAGCTACAGCCAACATAGGGAAAATACCCCAAGAGTCAGCGAGAGCTGGGGTAGAAAATGACTCACAGGTGGATTACACAGTAACAGACATTGGAACGGACACGACTATGCATTGGATCTGTGACTCAGTGAAGGATAGGGGCATGGACCTATCCACCAGGGCTTGCTTCTTACGCAAAATGTGAATTTATTATTACATAGTGTTCAGTGACAAAAAGTGAGAAACAGAAAGGTGAACGTTTCGGTGGTAAAGAGGATTGTCTTTACGAATTGCCTCTGATGTTTTTTTTTGCAGAGGTTAGTAGGTCAGTATAAATGACCCGGATGATGATGACAAGCAACTCTAGCTATTCATAAAAACATACTGGTGAAATGAACGAGTTTCGCGGCAGATAATGTGTTATTAAGAGCCTCATTGTCAGTGCCCCGATCATTCCCACTATATGGATGTACGCGGCTCTCGCGGATCTAAATATCTTCAGAAGGCCTCCAAATGACACCAAACTTATCTGGGTGAGTAAACAACCATATTTAATGCCAGAAATAAGGTCCAGGTTGTAAAAAATGGAACTTTCCCTTTAAGTTTGTTAAAGAATTGTTCAGCCAGGAAAAGGGAGGGCAGCTCAAAGCAGAAAGGCTAGAGGTTGAAGAATATTTGAGAAATACATATTCAGATTTAGAGAAGAATAGGACAGTAGGTTTCCCACCCGATATCCCTCCATTAGGAGGGACAGAGCATGAGATGGATGTCAGGCCCCAGGGCCTAATGGAGTCCCCTACTGGGTTTATAAAAGTGCACCTGATATCCTTAAATTTTTGTGGAAACAGCTAAGAATAGTTTGGGAGAAACAAATTATCCCAAGAGCATGGCATAGGACAGGGGGTGTCCTCATTCCTAAGGAGAAGGAGTCTGTGGACCATAGCCAATTCGGGATGATTTCTCTCTTGAATGTAGAGGGGAAGATTTTCTTTAGTGTAGTAGTGCAGAGATTAGCTAGCTACTTAGAAAGGAATAGCTTAAAGGGCTAGTGTGTAAAATGGGTTGAAAACAGTGACATGTAGCATTTAGATTCTAGATTGCAGCGCTCACTCGCTCGCCTGTGCTCACCCCTACCGTCGGCAAAGTGACGGTGGCCTCCGAGGACCAAAACACTTGTCATCCGCAACAGAGAGCAGCGTCTCTGCCGGTAACATATCCGAAGCAACGAGCAATGAAGTGAAGATCTAAACCATATTACGGTATGTTATAGGTTATCAGTGAGAGGTTAGGAGTGTTTTATTCCTAATTGTTTTGGTAACACGAGCAAACATTAGCGCAGTAATGCTAAATAAAGTCATGGCACAGTGCGGCAAATAATCATTAGGTTGGTAGGATAACTGTTAACGTTACATATTATAATATGCGTTTGCAGAGTGATTTTCCACAGGAGACAGGGAGAGGAGGGAGAGGGAGAGGGAGAGGAGCAAGACGAGGGAGAGGAAGAGGTGCAGGAAGGGCCAGGCGACGTGCCTCAGCCACGGAGAGGGAAGAGGAGGAGGGGAGGATGTTATGCCTGTTATGCCTTTGACATAAGACTAAAATTTTCGCAAGTGTTTTACAGTAATGCTCTACCTGGAGATGATGTAACATTACGAACTCTCCTCCTCACTCCCTACTTGTCGAGTCCAACACGTAACGCTATCATACTACGTGCTGACAAATAGTAGCATTTATTTTAGTAGCTTACCTGTCCCGCAGAAAACATGCCACTTCAGTGTCGGATTGAAGCCCATTGTCCTTCATGAACCCCCTCCATCGCTGAAAAACATCACCGATGTTTATTCTCTGCCGCCGCTTGTCCCGTTTTCTTTGCCCCTCTTTGCGTCTTCTTTTCCTCGCAGATGACGGTTCGGGTTCATTCTCTCCTGTTGCGTGGTAAGTGTGGTCCATTCGCAAACTTTATAACTAAAAAAACTTTTCACTACTCTCTATCGACGAACTACTAACAGTCTCTGCTGTTTCCTCCTTCTTCTTCCTTCCTTCCTCTGTCTTCTTCGTTGGTTTATTTATATACGCGAAACGCGTTCTCTGGCTGGCTGGATTGTCCGCTCGGGCTGCCGTACATACATGGCGGTGCAAGATGGCGACCTCTCTAAAGCAAGACCCTTGCTATATATATATATATATATATATACACACAGTACAGGCCAAAAGTTTGGACACACCTTCTCATTCAATGCATTTTCTTTATTTTCATGACTATTTACATTGTAGATTCTCACTGAAGGCATCAAAACTATGAATGAACACATGTGGAGTTATGTACATAACAAAAAAAGGTGAAATAACTGAAAACATGTTTTATATTGTAGTTTCTTCAAAATAGCCACCCTTTGCTGTGATTACTGCTTTGCACACTCTTGGCATTCTCTCGATGAGCTTCAAGAGGTAGTCACCTGAAATGGTTTCCACTTCACAGGTGTGCCTTATCAGGGTTAATTAGTGGAATTTCTTGCTTTATCAATGGGGTTGGGACCATCAGTTGTGTTGTGCAGAAGTCAGGTTAATACACAGCCGACAGCCCTATTGAACAACTGTTAAAATTCATATTATGGCAAGAACCAATCAGCTAACTAAAGAAAAACGAGTGGCCATCATTACTTTAAGAAATGAAGGTCAGTCAGTCCGGAAAATTGCAAAAACTTTAAATGTGTCCCCAAGTGGAGTCGCAAAAACCATCAAGCGCTACAACGAAACTGGCACACATGAGGACCGACCCAGGAAAGGAAGACCAAGAGTCACCTCTGCTTCTGAGGATAAGTTCATCCGAGTCACCAGCCTCAGAAATGGCAAGTTAACAGCAAAGCAGATCAGAGACCAGATGAATGCCACACAGAGTTCTAGCAGCAGACCCATCTCTAGAACAACTGTTAAGAGGAGACTGCGCGAATCAGGCCTTCATGGTCAAATAGCTGCTAGGAAACCACTGCTAAGGAGAGGCAACAAGCAGAAGAGATTTGTTTGGGCCAAGAAACACAAGGAATGGACATTAGACCAGTAGAAATCTGTGCTTTGGTCTGATGAGTCCAAATTTGAGATCTTTGGTTCCAACCGCCGTGTCTTTGTGAGACGCAGAAAAGGTGAACGGATGGATTCCACATGCCTGGTTCCCACTGTGAAGCATGGAGGAGGAGGTGTGATGGTGTGGGGGTGTTTTGCTGGTGACACTGTTGGGGATTTATTCAAAATTGAAGGCACACTGAACCAGCATGGCTACCACAGCATCCTGCAGCGACATGCCATCCCATCCGGTTTGCGTTTAGTTGGACGATCATTTATTTTTCAACAGGACAATGACCCCAAACACACCTCCAGGCTGTGTAAGGGCTATTTGACCAAGAAGGAGAGTGATGGAGTGCTGCGGCAGATGACCTGGCCTCCACAGTCACCGGACCTGAACCCAATCGAGATGGTTTGGGGTGAACTGGACCGCAGAGTGAAGGCAAAGGGGCCAACAAGTGCTAAACACCTCTGGGAACTCCTTCAAGACTGTTGGAAAACCATTTCAGGTGACTACCTCTTGAAGCTCATCGAGAGAATGCCAAGAGTGTGCAAAGCAGTAATCAGAGCAAAGGGTGGCTATTTTGAAGAAACTAGAATATAAAACATGTTTTCAGTTATTTCACCTTTTTTTGTTAAGTACATAACTCCACGTGTTCATTCATAGTTTTGATGCCTTCAGTGAGAATCTACAATGTAAATAGTCATGAAAATAAAGAAAACGCATTGAATGAGAAGGTGTGTCCAAACTTTTGGCCTGTACTGTATATATATAAAAGCATAATTATAAGGCTACAAAAATCAAACAAATTTTATTTTATAGCGATTATACACTTATAAACATATTAATGGGTAGAATATTCAGATTCAGATTTGACAATAAACCATGCCAAATATTACACACTGGCCCTTTAATCGATACTATGGTGCAGATGGCAGGAATACCAGGTTTTGCAGGGTGTTTAGAACATACTAGCATGATCTGGCACCAGATTCAGGCAGCAAAAGTAACCTGCATGTAATATTTTTAGATCTTGCAAATGCGTTTGGTTCAGTACCGCATAGCCTCATTTGGAGTGTGTTTGACTATTTCAAAAGTGCCACAGGTAGTTGTTAACTTAGTGAAAGCATACTTTCAGGATATTAGGTTGTGTCTAAGTACGGCAGGTTTCACAACAGGTTGGCATAGGCTAGAAATAGGCATCATGGCAGGGTGTACAATTTCTCCATTAGCATTTACTATGGCAATGGAAATAATCATCAGGGCTTCTAAGTGGGTGGTAGGTGGGGAGAGACAGCAGAATGGGTTGCATCTTCCACCAGTTAGGGCTTACATGGATGACATGACACTGGTGACCACAACAATGCCATGTACAAAGAGGCCACTAGAGAAGGTAAATAAGAACCTCAAGTGGGCCAGCATGAACAATGCGGGGAACAGTGAGACCTGGCATGAGGGGAGTGTCTCTGGGACGCCACAGATCACTGTCTAGCCTCCTGGAGGTGTCGTGGGACTAACTATGAAACACTGGTGAAAGGAGGTTCCCACCCGATGACCCCAAAGACATGTTAGTTATCACTGCTCACTGGTCTGTATAGTTAAGCCTTACCATAATAGCTTATCATAGGGCTTAGGAGGTTATTCACTGAGTGCTGATCCTTCCTCTAGAGCACAAACTTGTTGTGTTTATTTGAATTCATTTAGGCAGTGCTTTTGTGATGGTGGTTTTTCTGACTTCCAGTTTTTAAGAATAATTTTTTTTCCCAGCAGTGCTGGCTAATAACACAAAATACTCCTTATAGTGAGTTACGTTAATTACTGACATCACCCAGAAGCCAAATCCTGGGGTCAGATGGAATTTCAGCCTATATAATACCTGAAACAGTGGCTATGATGAACTTCCAGAAGTCTTCCAGGTAAGGACAAGCCCAGATCATATGAAGGAGTTTGCCTTCAGGTATCTTACACCTTTGGCACATGGCAGAGACATCCCCAGTCATCTTGTATAGCCTGTGTGGGGTCAAATATATTCTATGTAAGATATTAAACTGCATTTGCCTGTGTTTTGTGGAGACCAGAACTGTTTGGGATCTATCCAAAATATTTTGCTAGTCAGCATCGTCATAATTGCAGTCTAGGTCTTTCTCCCATTTATTTTTAATCGATAGCCTATCATAAATTAACAGGTTTCTGTTCAAGATATTATAGATAGAGGATATCAGCCCTCTGGTGGATTAAGCAAATGATCCTCAATGGGGGATTTGTTTGGGATACATGGGAAATCTGTAGAGTTATCTTGGAGCCAATGTCTAATTTGAAAGAATTTAAAGTGGTTGTGTTGTGGTAGATTCAATTTGGAAGATAATTGTTGAAAGCTAGATAATATATTGTTACTGTATAGGTCTTCAACTGTTTTGATCCCACTATTGACCCATTTCTTTAATGTTCCATCAGCAATAGGGTAAGAAATATGGGGGTTATTCCACAAAGGGGTCTTTCTCAGCATTGAGATATCTAGTCCCAGCACTGTATGGGATTCCTGCCATGCCCGAAAGGTGTTTATGATCATGGGGTTCTTTGTAACTGAGGAAAGGTTTTTCTTACTTCTCATAAAAGGAATGCTTTTTAGAGGAGTAGTTTTCATCAAATGCTGCTCAATAGAAAACCATCTGATGTCGCTACTCTCTGCATGTAACCAAGTCTATATTGGGTGGAACTGAGAAGCCAAATAATAGTTTCTGAAGTTGGTAAGGTTTAAACCACCTTTGGTATAAGGGGCTTGGAGAGTAGTAAGTTTTACTCTGGGGTTTCTATTCCGCCATAAAAAGGAGGAGATAACTTTGTTAATCATATTGAAAAAGCTCTTAGGGACATGCAGAGGGATACATTGGAATAGGTAATTAAATTTAGGCAACACATTCATTTTAATTACATTTACTCTGCCAATCAGAGATAATGGTAGATCAGTCCATCTCTGTGTATCTGCCTTAATTTTCTCCAATAGATTTAGACAGTTGTCTTTGAGTACTTTGTCATGTCATTTTCTAATTTTTATGCCGAGATATTTAAACCCACATGGACATATCTTCAACGGTTCAGTAAGTGTTCTAATATCCAAATCCTGTGCATTTGAGGGCAAAACCTCACTCTTTGTTAAATTTATTTTGTATCCTGAAGCTGCACTATATTCTTGAAGACACTGAAAAAGTGGGGGGACCGAGTCAGATGATTCAGTTAAGTATATCAGGATATGGTCCGCGTAGAGAGAAATTTTGTGCTCTGAAGCACCAAATTTGACACCGGAGATGGCTGCATTAGCTCGAATGGCGAGGGCAAGCGGTTCGATGGCGAGAGAAAATAAGAGCGGTAAGACACAACAGCCCTGTCGGACCCCTCTAGATAGTGAGAAGGCGCCCAACAAGAACCCATTAGTCAATATTTGTGCTTAGGAGCCTTGAAGAGCGTTTTAATATATTAAATAAACCACTCACCAAAATTCATGCCTGCAAGTGTTTGAAATAAGAACGTGGGCTCGATCCTGTCGAACGCCTTCTCAGCATCCATTGATATGATCAACGTAGGCTCCTTTTCCTTCTGTGTAGAGTCAATTATATGAAATAAACGATGGACATTGTCGTTTTTGGTTTTGAAATATTCAATGGGGAAGCCGTCTGGCCCCGAGGCTTTGTTATTCTGCAAGGACTTCATGGCCAGGAGAACCTCTGCCTCGGTTATATCAGCATCCAGCTGGGTTTTGTCCTCAGCAGTGATCTGCAGGAGAGGTAGATCCTCCAGGAATTGCTCCGTGGCGATATTGCTAGTGTTGTGGTCCTATTTATACAATGTCTCATAGAATTTTTTTAATTCCACATTGATCTCCGATGGGCTAACCAGAGATCTGCCATCATCAGTAGTTACTGAATGGAGTATTCTGTCTGACTCCTCCTTCCTGATCTGCCACGCCAGGAGCTTGCCTGTTTTATTTCCGTACTCATAATAATGATAATTAGTCCTAGCTAGAGCAGCTTCAGCCTTATTGGTGCATAAATTGTTATAATGTATTCGTTTCAGGGTCAATGAATTTAAAATGTCCATTCTTTTAGTTTCAGAGTGATGTTGCTCAAGTGCTCTGATTTCTTCATCTAATGTTGATAATTATTTTCTTTTTCCCTTAGTTTATAATTACTGTAGGACAAGATACATCCCCTCATAAAATGCCTTGAGAGCCTCCCAAATATTTGCGTGAGGAGGAGTTCAGATTGGCCTCCAGGAACAGATCAATTTTAGAGTTCATATATGCAATGAATTCTGAATCTTTCAGTATAAATGTTTTGAGGGAGGGGTTGACCAGAGTCAATCACCCAGGTCATCTTAATGGGATTATGATCTGAAAGTGAAGCAGCGAGATAGGAACACTCCTTTATTCTACTAAGTATATTTAGAGGGGCTAAAAACATGTCTGTTCTGGAGTAAGATTTGTGAACACTAGAGCAGAAGGAGAAGTCTTTCTTATTGGGGTTGAGAGTGCGCCAGATGTCACATAATCCTAGTTCTTTTATGCCATAGTTTAAAAGTGAGGCTGCCTTAGATGGTGTAAGGGACTTGGGCAGTGAGCGGTCGATAGTGGGATCAAGAACCAAATTAAAGTCTCCAACAAGAAGACAGTGCCCCTCGGCTGCTGCTAGTCTTAAAAGTTAGTCAATGACAAAGGCCGGGTCATCAGAATTTGGACCATATACAGTACAGGCCAAAAGTTTGGACACACCTTCTCATTCAATGCGTTTTCTTTATTTTCATGACTATTTACATTGTAGATTCTCACTGAAGGCATCAAAACTATGAATGAACACATGTGGAGTTATGTACTTAACAAAAAAAGGTGAAATAACTGAAAACATGTTTTATATTCTAGTTTCTTCAAAATAGCCACCCTTTGCTCTGATTACTGCTTTGCACACTCTTGGCATTCTCTCCATGAGCTTCAAGAGGTAGTCACCTGAAATGGTTTTCCAACAGTCTTGAAGGAGTTCCCAGAGGTGTTTAGCACTTGTTGGCCCCTTTGCCTTCACTCTGCGGTCCAGCTCACCCCAAACCATCTCGATTGGGTTCAGGTCCGGTGACTGTGGAGGCCAGGTCATCTGCTGCAGCACTCCATCACTCTCCTTCTTGGTCAAATAGCCCTTACACAGCCTGGAGGTGTGTTTGGGGTCATTGTCCTGTTGAAAAATAAATGATAGTCCAACTAAACGCAAACCGGATGGGATGGCATGTCGCTGCAGGATGCTGTGGTAGCCATGCTGGTTCAGTGTGCCTTCAATTTTGAAACAATCACCAGCAAAACACCCCCACACCATCACACCTCCTCCTCCATGCTTCACAGTGGGAACCAGGCATGTGGAATCCATCCGTTCACCTTTTCTGCGTCTCACAAAGACACGGCGGTTGGAACCAAAGATCTCAAATTTGGACTCATCAGACCAAAGCACAGATTTCCACTGGTCTAATGTTCATTCCTTGTGTTTCTTGGCCCAAACAAATCTCTTCTGCTTGTTGCCTCTCCTTAGCAGTGGTTTCCTAGCAGCTATTTGACCATGAAGGCCTGATTGGCGCAGTCTCCTCTTAACAGTTGTTCTAGAGATGGGTCTGCTGCTAGAACTCTGTGTGGCATTCATCTGATCTCTGATCTGAGCTGCTGTTAACTTGCCATTTCTGAGGCTGGTGACTCGGATGAACTTATCCTCAGAAGCAGAGGTGACTCTTGGTCTTCCTTTCCTGGGTCGGTCCTCATGTGTGCCAGTTTCGTTGTAGCGCTTGATGGTTTTTGCGACTCCACTTGGGGACACATTTAAAGTTTTTGCAATTTTCCAGACTGACTGACCTTCATTTCTTAAAGTAATGATGGCCACTCGTTTTTCTTTAGTTAGCTGATTGGTTCTTGCCATAATATGAATTTTAACAGTTGTCCAATAGGGCTGTCGGCTGTGTATTAACCTGACTTCTGCACAACACAACTGATGGTCCCAACCCCATTGATAAAGCAAGAAATTCCACTAATTAACCCTGATAAGGGCACACCTGTGAAGTGGAAACCATTTCAGGTGACTACCTCTTGAAGCTCATCGAGAGAATGCCAAGAGTGTGCAAAGCAGTAATCAGAGCAAAGGGTGGCTATTTTGAAGAAACTAGAATATAAAACATGTTTTCAGTTATTTCACCTTTTTTTGTTAAGTACATAACTCCACATGTGTTCATTCATAGTTTTGATGCCTTCAGTGAGAATCTACAATGTAAATAGTCATGAAAATAAAGAAAATGCATTGAATGAGAAGGTGTGTCCAAACTTTTGGCCTGTACTGTATATTAACTAATGTCACCTGAGTCATGTTCAGAACACAGTCAATAAGCAAGAATCTACCACTCTTATCCTTTTCAACTGAGTTCAGTTTGCACGTTATATGTATTTTTGTTTATGAGTATGGCGACCCCTCTAGCGCTAGAAGTGAATGACAAAAAAAGACATGGCCAATCCAGTCCCTCTTAAATTTCAAATGTTCCACATCAGTGAGGTGCATTTCCTGAATGAACACAATGCTTGTAGATAACCTCTTTAGATAGGTAACAATTTTTTTCCTCTTTATCGGAGTGTTAATTCCCTTTACATTCCAGGATATACAGTTCAGTTTATTATTCATACTCATATATATTTATCTGAATAGTGTACCATATGAAGAGTGTTGCATTTTTGGACACACTGAATTACATAATAAATACAGTAAGTGTACAAATCCATTCCCCATAGGAATTCCCACCAAATACATAAAAGAAATAAAAACAGGAACATTAAGTGGGATATTCCTGCTAACTATATGGTAGCCTCAACAGTTACTGTAAATCTTGAACTAAACAACCTCGATCCACAATGATAGTGTAACCAGGGGCTCCTTGTAGGTCCAGTTTGATATTGACCGCATTAGGGTGACATCACAAGCACGTCAGCATAAACTCAAGCACCATACTGGAAAAGTGTTCTATCAGATACTAATACCACACTAATATGGTTGTAGAGATGAGCTTGATTGACAGCTGTCAGTTCTCCAGTTCAGACAGAGCAAAGTAAATGACAGCGATCACATGCGCACTCACACTCTTAAATTGCAGCCCGCATGTGTATCTGAGGTGTTTGGAGCAATTAGTATGAAAACACTTACATCAAGTCACAGATGAGGGGAGCTGGGAGCATCATGATAGTGGCATTATGCATAGTCTATCAGATCTTATGTTGTGAATGAAGGGAGAATGGAAAAAAAGAAAGAAAGAAAAAAGAAAAAGTCTGCCTCTCAGCAGACATTTGAGGTCAGATCCCTGACGGCAATAACTGTATCTAGTAAATGACAAACCAATTAGAATAATTTGAAACAAATAAATCGCAGTTAGTGCCAACTATCTGCAATCTGCTGATTGCAGATAGTTGCATTGAATAGTGGTTTTTGGGGTATTTATTGCATTATTAATGCGCCTGATATTCTGGAAACCTGCCTGTGAGGTTTTGGCGACGTCCTTCCATTTCCTCAACTTGTTCAGACAAAGTTGTCAGTGAGGTTTCAATCTTTGTAAGTGTGGTTTGGATGCTGGCGGTCTTGGTATCAATCTGTTTGGACAAGTCCTCTTTGCTTTCTCGTATCGCCAACATCACCTCCTCGAGTGAAAGAGGTTTTTTCTTGTCAGCTGCCATTTTCGGAGGGAACGCTTTGGCTCGATTGAAATTTTCCAGCGAAGTTGTCCTTCTTCCACGGAGTTCGTACTGTGCCATGCAACAACCAGCAGCATTTCATGTTTTCTAGTAACCAAGTAACCAAGAGGCAAACTGGCGGAGCTCACGTTTGCATGACCTTCCTTTGTACTTGCTAAAACAGAACTCTTTCTGGTCTTTTTCTGACCTATGGATGACCCTGACCACTGCGCTCTGACCTGACCTTGTCACGTCAGATCAGACAAATAAATTCAACTGACACATTTTAAAGCCGCTACAAGGAACTTTTAACTGGATATGCAAAAGTCTCTCGTTTCTGCTGATGTCTGTGCATGACCTACAACAGCAAATGAGACCATTGGTGTGAAGATAAGCTATTTCTATATAGTGTATATCCATACCTTTAGGAGACTGTCTCCGGGTCCGCCCCAGGTCGCTTCCAGGACGAAACGATTTATGGTACTCAGACAGCACACGTCATCTTACCTAGCTGCTTACATTTATAGTGACTCTTAAAAATAGTCGCTATTCCTCCTCCTCGACCCGACGTCCGCGGGGAGTTAAAATAGCAGCAATCATCAGGTAAAAGTTCTGTGAAAGCACTGGACTCACCAACAGTCAGCCACGTCTCAGTCACACAGAGAAAATCCAATCCTCGGGAAGTCAGGAAATCCTTCAGGATAAACGTTTTGTTCACTAGCGATCTAGCATTTACCAGCCCAATCCTGGCAGGAGCCGGCGGGTCCATAGCGTTAGCTGTCCGGGGAGCCACACACAGAGGCCGCAGGTTGCGCAGATTCACCCTGCGCCAGCGGGGACGAGGAGAGCAGGGGCCGCGGGGCTGGAACACCTCATCCGGGCCGATGACAGGTACCAGCCAGGCGTCGACAGGGTCCAGCGAGTGCCGAGAAATAAAGAGGCTATGGCCTCTTTATTTCTCGGCACTCGCTGGACTCAGTCCAAGAAGCCGTGGAAGTGCTCGCCAAACAGGCCTTCAGCCTTAACAGCTGACCGCTGCGTTTACCTCAGCGGCGGTGGCGCTTACGCCGGAGAGGTGGAGCTGGGGCGCAGCAGAGGTGAGCTGGGATCCCCGATAGGAGTGGGGGCAAAGTTTTTCCGTCTTGTTGTTTCATTCATCCCCAAAACAAACACAAATGCGCGAGCCAGGTAAGCGTCTTTACGACAATACGCGCTAGAGCTCATGGGAAATGTAGGCTTCATTCCGGCAAAACACTACCGCTTTTGTCCACGGGGTCGCCAAAATTAATTCATAATGAAAGTTCCTTGTAGGGACTTTAATCTTCTTTTTCACATATTTTCTGACAGGGACGTTTTAGCATGCTGTTCAAAATTTAAGATGAATGCTTCATTCTAGCAATAGGAGGTGCTGCAGCACTTTCTGCACCCATCTTCCTGCACTCATTTGGTGTCCAAAACAGGCATGTCTCCTTACCTCCTCTTCTCCTCTCTTCCTTTGCTCTCGTCTCTCCTCCAGTTTCTTGGTTAGCCTGACGGGACAATATAAAAACATACCAAATTGACCCTGAGAATGATAAATGTAACAATAACGTGCTTTATGAAACACCAGTACATGGTATTTCTTTTCTCATGTCAAGTCATGAGTCAATGATTTTAATTATTTTGAATCCACTTAAGATTTGCTAATAATGTTCTGCTATTTGACAACTGTTTGTCATGTTCTGAGAATAAATAATAGTTTAAACCACAATTAACCGTATGGTTTCTGAAACTTTCATTCAGGAGCAAAAAGGTACCTTTAAACTTAAAAATAAAAAAAAAAAGAAAGAAAAAATAAGGATTTGACATTTATCATGATATTCTTAGATATCGACTGATATGAAAACTTTTATCATGATAACATTTTTAGTTAAGAGAAATCTAACATTAAGCTATAAAAAAAACTACACTTTGGTTACGTCTTAATGTCACTCCCACAGCACAGCTGTAAAGCCATGTTCAGCGTGATGACGTTTTGTAGTCTAATATAGCCACTTGTGAGCATCCACCTTTTTTTTCTTTTTCTTTTATTGCAAGTAAATACAAAACAGTAACAAAACAACAAGAACAGTTACAGCATACCTTTTACAACAACTACAATTTCTGACACTTATAGGGCCCTTTTTAGATGGTCTAAAGCGGATGGCTGAGGGCGCATAATCCATGTCGCAAGTGTCATTGCTATTTAGATGCAGGCGCAGTTGTCATTTTCATGCCCTGCACCCTCTTCGTCTAACTAGCAAATGAACTTGCACTTCTCTGGGTGTGTTGGTCTAAAAATGAGGAGTGGTCAGGCGCAGTCATGGCGCGCTGCTAGTTAGATGGCGTAAAAAGCAAATGCGCCAGTGACCAACAAAAACCTGGTCTAAAGTCAACGGTGCAGTATTTCGCTGTTAAACAAGTTAGTAATATGCATCTCTAGGCGGGTGCACAACACGCGTGCACTCTGTTCAGACACACAAGGAGCAGTCACACATATGCAAAAGATAACAAATAAAAATATGATTACAATGTGAAAGGTTATTATTGTGCACATTAAAATATTTATCAGAAACACGTCTTAATGGTCAGTCATTAATCAGAATGATCTAATCGCAGTAATAATGATCATCATAATCCGGGAGGTCCAGCAGTATCCGAATATACGGAACTGTGAGCAGACCTCCACGGGCTGATGATGCATAGCCTGTAAAATGAACTTGTCTTTCCCAATTGAATTGTGATCATTTTGGCATGTAAATCACAAAATCAAAGATGTGAAAACGTTTGATAAACTTTATTTTGACATAAACACAACAATAACCAGCTTCTGTGAACTAAAAACGTAAACTTATAGCCCTACAAGTACAAATGTATATGTAAAAAAAAAGCTTTTAGAACATAAAACTGAAGATCATCTTGTCAGGAGGAGGAGGAGGAGGAGGATGACCCCAGCTCCGCAGCCAGACCAGACGGGCCCGGGTGCAGCCACGGGACCACCCCTTCCTGCACCTTCAGGCGGGGGGGGGGGAGGGGGGTGTTCAGGATGCTGGAGAGGGAGCTGGGCTCTCTAACCTCCCCTTATTTAAAATAAAATAAATTGAATAATTTACAATTTGTTGACAGCGTTTCTCTCGTGCGCGTGTGCGCTCTCTCTTTCTCTCTCGCAGTCTCACTCTGTTTCTTTTCTTTTGACTTTTCTAAGATGACAGATGCTGAATATATACTCCCTATCTGATGCTGTGGCTGTTTGTGGCTGGCTGAGAGGGATGTGAACTTATTAGTTTGCAGCTGTGTTAATCAAATCAGGTTGGGTTTCCATTACGCGTGCCAAACGGTGCCAATCCCCTTTGATCTGACATCAGATGTGACGGGACAGTTGATATAGAGATACATTTATCATCTCCTCAGCTGTAAAACGCTCACTCTTTCCAGTTGGTAGGTCCGCCATCTAACTAGCTCTCCGCCGTGCGCTCCAATCGCGCCTCTTTTAAAGGGAATGAGAGGTGACACTCTGATTGGCTTATTGAATGATACGCCCAAAACACACCCCTGACTAATTCACAGAGTAAGTCCAACCCTTTAAGACTCTCCACCATGGAGCAGTCTAAAAATGCGCTGTCTAACTAGCAAGTGACTGGGACACGCCCATGCGCTGCACGCCTGGCGCTTTGCGTTTAAGACCATCTAAATAGGGCCCATAATGTTCACAGCATAACATTAGCTAAGGCACTTGGAAATGACTGGTTATACATTACCTTCACAACGAAGTATGCTTACCCCTCTGTTTCTGACCATTACCATCACAAGCAAGTTAAGCTGCTTGCTTCTCCAGATGGTCTCCTTATATTTGTCGTCTTTTTAATCTTTGTTTTATTTGTCAAAGAGGACACTTTTTTGTGAGATCAATATCAATATCTTTGTGTTAAGGTAAGAACAGAATTATGATATTAACATCTGAAGAAAATCTATTGATTGAAAAAGCACTGCGTAATAAAGTTTCAGATTCACTGTGGACAGGCTCAATGAGGTGGATGGGCACGGATTTTTTAAATGATGTGTGATTTATTTGCAGAGCTGATTTGTGTTTGGTGTGAAAAGACCATGAAATGTGTATTTTAATTGTTGTTCTCTCTTTGGCTGCCATTTGATTTACAAACAGATGATGTCTTCAGAACTAACACCTCAACACAAGGCACATTTTCTGTCTAGCACATACAAAGCTTGAAAAGCATGGAGGCTCCTACCTTTCCACCTTAGCATCCAGATTTTCTTTGCTTTGAGTAGCCTGATCTGAAGAAGCATTCTCTGCAAGAGCCACAGTTGCTGAAATGCTGCCGTTATCTGCTGTGTTTGAGAGTGATGCTTCATAGATGAGAAACAAAAAACAGAAAGCACTGGGTTAACTAATTAACTCATTGTTTTTAATGTCTGCCTTTTCTTAAATGTTTTTATTCATTTATATAGAGAGAGGCCAACACAATTTCATTGTGATGTTGTATATAATGACAATCAAGTTTTATTCATTCATTCATTCATTCATTCCTTCATTCAACTAGCCTGTCAGCATAAAGCAGACACGTCTATCCACCCTCAATTGATTAATACATCCATACTCTGTATGCAATCGCCTGCGTCATCTCCTGTATTCATGCCATAAACTGCATCTAACCCCAGAAAACTGTGTGCTCTCCCTTTCTAACTGAAAGTGGTAAAGTTTTCAGTGAAAGGTAAACAGTTACAGTTTACATTGGCAGGAAGAATTGTCCAATTTGTGCTTGCTTTCAAAAACTGCCATACTTGCAGAGAAACTCTTTGGGAACAAAGCACCAAGACCTCTGCAGCTTTTTTTGGGAAACTTTCCAGAGAGAACATTCTACTTTTCCACTACATCTCTTTAATTTCAAAAATATCATCTGTCTGCCAGAGTATCTTAAGAAACAGCAGCAGTCATGACACCATGTGAACAGTCACAATGCTGATCCTCACCTCATACAGTAAGATGCATGCATTTCACACGGCGCTCTGCTTATCATGACAAGGAGCTATAATACAATTTCTGGTGTTAAAGGAAAGCAGATTATCTGAAAGCTAGCATTAGCCACATTCTGTTATGTCATATTATGGCGGCAGTTTAAATTCTTTACTTCCTTCTCTGCCAGTGTCATCATTACATCATTATATTTATATCATTATATTTAAAGCTGGGCTAAGACTTGTAAAAGACTTGAAAAATTCAACACTGTCCCACCATCATGGGTCAGGATGGCATTACCAGTGGTAACCGCTGAATGAGCAGTGCTGCTAGCTACTTCCTGCCCGGCCAGTGCACACTGAAGAGTGGCTAGCTAACGAGTAGAGGTCGGAGAGTAGGCAGACCACCTCTGAATGGACAGTGCACCTGGCTAAAGCTCAGAGTCAACAGAGCACTGGACAAAAAGGAAAGCGCCTCTTTCTTTCTTTTTTTTTATAAATGTATTAGTTACTTACCAGTTAATAGGTGTTGGGCTATCGAAAGCAAAATTAACCGAAATTGACATTACTACTTTCAGCTAAAGAGAAGGGCTGCACCTCCAAAATGCTCTCAAGCACTCCCAGCTGGACGCTTCCTTAGGAGTGCCTTGTGTTTTGAGCTGTGGAAAAAATGCTTAGGTGGACAAAGGGCCTAATGCAAGAGGACTAAGAGAACATAAGACTTCTGCACGTCCTTTTGACTCTGTTTTCAAGCTTTAGAAAATCTAGGCTGTGACAGGAGACTTTACAGGTAATTTCAGAGAAAGCGTTCCTATTGACTGTTCTTAAATGCAGATGCACGTGCACTTAGGTGAAGGCCTTAGATTCAAAGGTGGAAAATCCTGAAAAAGAGTCTTCTGCCTCGCTCCGTTTGTTCCAAACATGTTTTCTATTGTCCTCAGGATGACAGGACGCCATTAGTCTGGAGCCCTGCTTTTCAGCCTACGCAAAATTGATGTGGCACAACAGAAAAACATTGACTACTGCCATCAGTCATCTTTTTTGCTAACAGGCTGATGGCAGTCAACAAGGCAAATACTGGCCAATACCAACGTTCAGCCGATAAATTGTTGAAACCACGTGTCTTTGTAGCATGTGGTTTCTGCCAGCTTCACTGTGAGTGTACTGAGTTTTGCAAGTGATGATTCAGTTGGTTATGGAGGGTTTAGCATATAAGCTTTATTTAGTGGCACTGAATTCATTAACTTGATCCTTTTCGCAACAGGATGAATTGATTTGATTTTTTTAATGTGAAGTGTTGACTGTAATGGGCGCGCTCTGCTGCGATGTGCCACACCGCAATCTTGTCCCATATATTTTGGCTGTAAGGCTGACTGCAGATGAAAGCAAAGACAAAGTGTGCATTTTTACTCCCACATGCTAAAAACTGAAACGATTAAAATAGTGTCCTGATAGATTTAGGTGCACAGAACTCTCTTCTTTGAACTTACTAGATGACTGTGTGATCCAGGCTCACTCACCTTCCCCTGTTCCTGGCACTGCTGCAGGTTCTGTGGCTGCTGCTGATCTAACAGGTACTGCTGGAGCCGAGGCTGAAGCTGTGCTATCTATTGAGCTGGTCTCTACAGGACCACTTGCCTCCGGTAACACTGTCCCACTTCTAATCTGCTGAGCATGCATCTGTCAGAAAACAGGGAGAAACATTAGGACCAGAGAAAACACCATGTAGATTTAGTAGTTTTGGTGGCAATAGGTGGTAGAGGGTCATCTTTATATCAAGGGTTGTGGCATATTTGCATTCAACTACACAATGGCACACACATTATAGCTATCCTGCATATCTTGCGTTCCTTTGTAAAAAAGAAAAGTAACTAGAATTACCGCCCTGCGGTTTAATGCCTCCACGTACCAGTCAAGTTTCTCTTACAGGTTATATCCATGTCTGTGCAGCAATCACCCCAATTTCAGATAGACACCCAGGATGAGTGTCACCAATTTAGCACCTGACCAAATGTCTCCCTTTCGGTTCCTGAGATATGACATTGAATAGCGGCCAGAACAGTGTTTTATGCAGACCATAATGATGTCACAGTGACGTTGACCTTTGAAGTTTTGGATATAAAATGCCATCACTTCATTTTTTTTATCCTATTGGACATTTGTATGAAGTTTTGTCATAATTAGCATATGAATTATTGAGCAATGGCCAAAAACACATTTTGTGAGGTCATATTGACCTTGACTTTTGACTAGGGATGTCCGGATCACATTTTTTTTTGCATCCGATCCGATACGAGTCCTTTATTTTGAAACCGAGTCCGGTACTGAGTCCAATCCAATACTTTGCAACGCATTAACAAAGAAAAAAAATGAATGCATCCAAGTTGTCCCATAAGGTTTGTTTTTTATTTAAATAGTATCCAAAAAGCTTATCGGTTGTTCAGCAGCACAAAATGTAAACCAATTCAATATCTTCTTCTTGTCTTCAACAAACAAAATAGGCCTATATCTTTTGTAGCAGTTTGACATAACAAATATTTTTCTTTTACTCAGTCAAACCCCACGAAGAAACCATAAAACCCATAAAACAGGTCCCTCAACACCAAAATTAAATTGTTTTTACCTGGTTTCTGTAGAACAAAAGAATTACACTATACTATACAAAAATTCAAATACAACAGTAATCAGTTTCAAGAAAGTATATATTTTTTTCACCAAAGAAAAGAAATGTTCCGTTCCTTTCAGTCAGTTCAATCAAGTTCAAACAAAAAACTCCACTCCGGGATTTCCAAATAACATATCACAGTTCAATTCAGTTCAATCCACACAGTTCTCTAAACAAAAGAAATCTCCACCCCAGGTTTTCCCGCAAACAAGGAAGTAAAGAAAATCCAATGTTCGCTCTGACTCAGTTCAGTTTTAAAACAATAAATCAACCCAGCCCGAAGGTTCCAAATAAGGAATAATGAAACGGAAAGTAACCCCCGGTTGCTTTTGCCAACTCACGGGACCGTGGGTGAATGCTGTAACGCTGTTTCGGGTGTGGAGGTTCCGTAGGATCCCTTGATATCCGTGTCGGAATCTCTGAGGTGAGGACAGTGGCCGGATGGATGATATTCCACAGGGAAGCGCACCTATTTCGCGGTCTACCTGGGCTAGGCTGATCGAGCCATCCCACTGGCCGATAGCACTGGTGGGTGTGTCTGGAGGTATCTCAGTGTCTGGAGGTGAGCAAGCCATCAGCTGACTGTCTTATAAAATAAATATATTTAAAGTCCCACTGACTGTCACACACCTGAGTGTGTGAAATTTGTTCTCCGCATTTGACCCATCCCCTGAGGGAGCGGTGAGTAGCAGCAGTGCCGCGCTCGGGAATCATGTGGTGATATAATCCCCAATTCCAACCCCTGATGCTGAGTACAATGGGTCCCATTTTTATAGTCTTTGGTATGACCCGGCCAGGGATCGAACCCACAACCTCCCAGTCACAGGGCAGACACTCTACCACTAGGCCAGTCAGCTGTATAAAATATACAGGATCACCACACTTTATACATTGGAAAGCAGAGGCAACAATGAAAAAACATAGATGAAAAACCTGGACGTTTTTGTTGTTTTGATTCCTCCGATCTTTTATTACCGACTCTGATTTTGTAAAAATAATGTGATCGGCGCCGATACCGCATCGGGACACCCCTACTTTTGACCAAGGAAATCAATTCAATTCATTGTTGGGTCCAAGTGAATGTTTGTGCCAAATTTGAAAAAATTCCCTCAAGGAGTTTTAGAAAGATCACACTCACAAGAATAAGACAGACAGGGTTACAGTGATCTTGAAATTTGACCACATATAACTGATCAGTTCATTGTTGTGCCATATTTGAAGAAATTCTCTTGAGGTGTTCTTGAGATATCGTGTTCACAAGGATGGGATGAATGGATGGATGGATGGATGGATGATGGACAGACAGACAGACGGATGGACAATCTGAAAACATAATGCCTCTGTCCATGGCTATTGCCAGCACAGAGGCATAAAAAACAGTTCCGGGCAGTGGAATAGAGGCTTTAGACACAGCAGTGCTTTGAGCTAAATGCTAACACATTCACAATGAAATACTGATGATAAGCAGGTGTAATGTTTCCAGTGTTTCCCATCTCTGTTTGGTGTGGTAGCAGGCTAACATTTGCTATTCAGTAGATTAGTCATTGATTGTACTTAAGTTAGAATTTTGACTTGACCAAGATCATTAGAATAAATCATCTGCGCAATATAAATGTCTTTAGAAAATTTCACAGCAGCCTGAATAATAATAATTCAAGAAAAAAAAATAAGAATTGTTGGCATATTTCAGACAGGACCTAAGTAGTTGACTGACCCACTGACCACCTGACATTGCCACCCCCCAAGCCTCTAGAATGGCTAAAAACATGCATGTGATTCTTCATTATGGGGAACTGTGGATAGCTAGATGAAATGTGAAAGGGTTGAAAAACCAGTACAAAGCTCCCTGCAAATCACCCCGTTAACTATCTAACCTTTTTGGCCATACCTGCTTCACTCTGTTGATTCTTTTCATCAGTTCTTCAGTTGAGACACTGCCAGCGATGACCTCCAGAGGGATGCCATTCTCCCCAATAAAGAAGCTAGAGGGTATGCACACCACTGGATCTTCACACGGTGGAGGTTAAGGAACAAGGTCCCAGCAACTGATATTTTGTAATGTTTACACTACAGTTTAACTAGCACTCCACCTACCACATATATATGGGAGGCCATTTCCACCACAGTCATACAAAAATGAAGGGTAAGGAATGACAAAAATAATAATAGTCAGGGCAAGACAAATTTATGAGGTGCCCTGTCAAAAGTTTGACTCTAAGTTATGATTATGAGATACTAAATTAATCAAAATATCACTCATTAATTTATTTGCCACATGGAATCACATAAGGTAGAACTCCAGTGAGATCAGCTTCTTCAACATGTGCATTGCATTTAGTTCTTTCTTGCCTCTTTTTACATTGTTGGTAGCTGCTTCATAATTGTCCATGTTTCTTGACAACATTATCAAATATAATTTGTCTTTTATGATTTTATTTATTTGGAAGAAGGTTTCTGAAATGTAATATAAAAGTGTGTCAATGCTGCAGTACTGCTCTCCTTTCTCTCAGTTTGGCTTTACAGTGCAGCACTTCACGGCATATCCAGGTGACAATTAAAATGGGAAAGATTTTTTGGCTATACAGGTGATAAACCCTTTTTAAATAGGAATTGTGCAATTCTGCAGGAAAGCCCAATCAGTCTTCTTTCAGCATTGGCAGTATAAAAACAAAATCGGGGAGTGCAGCGAAATGCCGCCTGCCTACTTCTGTTCATACACAATGTGCCTTTTTCAGGGCAATGGGGGGCGTGAGCAAGTAACAAAACATGTAGCTCAGTGTGTGACGTAAACAGCCTTACTCCGAGGAAAGCTAGTCAGTTCTTAGGCAATTCTCTCATAAGTCGGACCATTCCCGTCATTTGACAGTTTGCAAAGGCAAGGAGGGCGCACAATTCCTTGTTTCCCCAGTTGCTCATCTTTACTGTAGCGTCTGTCAGGTTTGCGTTTCCCTTGCTGCTCATTCCTGCTATCAGCTGTTTCCTGTTTATCCACCGCCAGTGGGTCGCACATGCAGCGTCATCAACAGCTCCTCCCACAAGTCATCAACAAAACCAGCTCTTTGTGGCTAAACGCTCGCAGCTTGCCGGCAAAACGGCCCGACATTTGCCAAAAATCTGGCAGTGTAAAAGGGGCTAGAGACTCTGACTCCTTACAGTGACATTGGCAAAGAACACGGAGTAGCTAAACTCCGGAATTACTTATCATCAGCAAAGATCAATGCTTGCTCTTCTAGGAAACTATAACCCATGAGGTATTTATTGGTATATATCCAGTCTTGTGCTTATATAAACATTTCTTTTGCAATTCAGTTTGATAAGACAGGTTCTTGGTTTAAAACATACAGAAGCATTGCTCCGGTCCCTATTAGACAGTAGTCTGGGTTTAGGTCACGGGTAGGCCTATCTCTGGCCCAATAAATACAGCAATGTAATGGGTGGAGCCCAGAGATGGGTTGTTGGATAGGTGGTGGTGTGTGGCTGCAGGTCACTCATCAGGGGTCCGTTTCACAAAACAGTTTTAGTGAAAACTCTGAGTCTGTTAACCCTGAAATGAGGGAAACTCTGGGTTTTCCATTTCAGAAAGGGAGGTAACTTAAACCAGAGAAAGCGGAGTAACTCCAGCCCGTTTCAGAAAGAGAGGTAACTGAAGCTTGGTGTCAGTTACTATGGCAACTGACTCTGTGAACCTAACGTGGTCGGGAGCAGGTTTTCTTCAATGAACCTCGAGTTTCTGGCCGTCTCCTCCCTCTTACGCCACACACGCAGTGTGATTGATTCATTCATTTGTTTAGTGTTGCGCGGGTTTCAGCGAGTTTGATCATCTGTCCTCAAGGTAAAGTCGGATCCTAAAGTGTGTTCTAGTTCTAAATCTACTTTTTTTTGACCATGGCATGTCCATTCTTGGAGGACCCTGTGGACAAAGAGGCAGTGTTACTGAGGAGGGAGTTACGCATTCGTCTGGAGATTATTCACAGGCCCAGAATTGACGCATTATCATTTCCAGAACATTTTCTTTTTGAACGGTACCGTTTCACATCACAGTCCATCATTTATATCTATAACCTCATCCGTCGTGACATAACCAACGTCACCAACCGTGGACGTGCACTTTCATCTACCCAGATTCTTTGTGTTGCTCTTCGTTTTTTTTTTTTTTTGCAAACGGGAGTTTTCTGTATAATATCGGAGATGCAGAAAATATTAGTAAGGCCACTGTCTGCAGAGCCGTGAGAAAAGTGTCCCTAGCTCTGAAACGTCTATTAAACTCTTTTGTTGTTGTGTTCCCTGGACATAAACCTGTGAGGGTCATCAAGGAGGAGTTCCACAGGATTGCAGGTGAATGATGTAGAAATCAGTTAAAATTTATGATTATAAATCATATTCAGTTAATGACATGGTGCTGCAACCTCAGACTGGGATTAGTCTTTTAATTTCTTTTAGGATTTCCCGGTGTAATAGGGTGCACTGATGGAACCACATTCCCATCATTGCTCCTTCACAAAATGAAGGAGACTATGTGAATAGGAAGTCCATTCACAGCATTAATGTGCAGGTAGATTGACTGTCTCAAAAACTGCAAAAACTCAAAATCATACCAAGAATATGTGTCTTATTTCTAGTCAAAATGTCTCATTTCTAGTCAAAACAAATCACACCTATAAGTAACTTGTTTTTAGACAATTTTCACTTGAAAAATAATGAGGTGGGATTGCATCTAAGTGAACTAAATTTTAGCTTTAACACCATTCCACCTGTTTGCATCTGTAGCCTAACATTATTGTGACTGCATAAATGTATAAAATAAATTTAAACTTTCGCATTGACTCGAGCAGTAATTTTCTTCCACGCTGACTCCCGTTCCTTCGCTGCTGCAGCCGTGTTACTCTTCTTCCTGAAAACGGCTTCAAATTCGCTGCATTAGCGCATTAAAATATCCGACTCCATAGGAGTAACAAAACGCAGACCATCTCTTGTCGCTTGCTGCCATGGTGAATCGTGGTATCGGGGCTCCATTGATGACGGCTTTTTAAAGTTGTGGTGCATGCGCTTAACTCAGAGTGAACAAACTCTGTGTTGACTGAACCGATTGAAATCACCTGTTCTGAAACCCGTAACCCAGAGTTTCCCATCTCAGAGTTACTCAACTCAGAGTTCAGGGTTAGGCTCAGAGTTTGTTGAACCTCCCTTCTGAAACGGACCCCAGGATAAGGAAATCAACTCACCTGTCTGTAAACTCTCCTCCTGCTGACTTCTGCTAGCTAGCTGCTAGCTGGCCAGGTCGAGGTTTTCTCAAATGTAAACATCAGTAAACATCAAGAAAAGATGGAGAAGATGAGGACCAGCTAGCTATTGTACATTTGTTAGAAAATAAACAGGACAGGATATTAGGAACTGTAACTGTAACTTTGACTCATCAAAACTTGGCTAAATCCTGCACAGCGCCATTCAGCCAGGTGACTCTTTTTCTTTCTGCCAATCTGACAGAGCAGAGGACTCTGGCAAGAGAAGGAGAGGAGACGTGTACTTTATGGTGAATGAGGACTGGTGTGATGATGGGATTGAGGTGCTGACCCGTTCCTGCTGTGGATCACTGCTATACATCGTTCAAATGCGGCTGCAGAGTGATGGTGCTTGTGTTCTGAAGGAGCAACCATACGGCTGTCTTGTTGAGGTCGGGATGTGTGAATCATTCCATGACCAGAATCCATGGATTACCAGAACAATCCAGAAACATGGACGATCATAAAGCAGCAGATAACAATGTAAGAGGGCACAGAAAGGACTAAATTACAGTGCACCTGTTAAAGCAGCTGATGGGATCATATTTCACTGGAGCTGTAACATAGTATAATTCCATGTGAAAAAAGAAAAGATTGTCTGATTGATAAAAAGATAGTCAATAATCAGTAACCTCCTTTTGTAGTAGCTCCACACTAATTCAACCCACCAAGAAAATTTAAATATTTAAGACAACGAAAAAGATACATATCTGAGAGAACTGCACACATGGCTCACTGTGGAAAAAAAACAAACGTTGCATTATATGTTGAAACTCCATAAAGATAAACACCTGTCAAACTGCACTACATTAGTTGCTGGTGTAATCATGATGTAGACACGAGTTGCTTCTTTCACTGGGAATCAGAACGGTAGACATGCACTGTACAACAGAAAGGCTTTTCAGGGTGCAGACTAGGGGTGGGAATCACCAGAGGCTCCACAGTACGATATTAGCAAGATGCTTTAGTCACAATACAATATTATTGCGATTTTAAACTGCTGTGATATGCGGAGTATTGCGATAAAACATATTGTGATATTGCAATTTATAACCTGTTTTTAACTGTAAATTATGTCTACAAAGCAGTTTTCAGTCTGTTCATCTCACTTCAGCCGTTTTTGCAGCAAAATGTATGTAGTGGACTGAAAAAGCAACAGATTATATTATTCAAATAGGTTACCTAAAGTTTCACTTGTATTCATAAAATAATTTATAAAATAATCGATAATAAACTGTGTGATGATACAATATTGCCACACAAAAATATAGTGATGCTGTGCTGTATCAATATTTAGACTTTATATTTGAAAGAACAATTTAAATTTCAAAAACAGAATTCTTAATAAATAAGGCAGTAACGTTTTATTGGTTTTAGTGTTGTTTAAGACTGTTGATGTTGGCCAGATTTTCAAACACGGAAGTAAATAGTGATCAACTTCCGTTTTTTTGTGCATGACTTCCGGTCAGCCGCTTTCCCTCATGCTTTCCCTTACCGGAGCTAATGGTGCAAGCTAATTTTTTTCAATTTTCAGTTGTTTATGTTAGTCAATCAGTTCGTTAGTTAGTTAGTCTGTGTATTTTATATACATAACTGTGCCCACGTTTCCATTATAATGGAAATGTATTCCCTCTAAACACGAATAAATCGCACATCAATCATAAACTATGAACCAAAAAAGCACAATCTATCCCAAGTGAGACAAACTGCTTGATCCCCGTGTCCAGTGTACCAGCAGAGAACCTGCAAAACCGAATCAGCGAAAAAACACACCGGGCTACACAGCCTCTCTACCTGAGCAGCTGAAGCTGCGGCTCACACCCTCGACACACAGACGGTGCTTCTGCATGCCAGCCAAACGTGTGCGCAACTGTGAGAATTAAATATGTGAGGTGTACGCTGCTTTTCTATCTTTTTTTTCCTTTTCTTTCTTTCTTTCTGTCAGCGACATACACTCCTAACACAGGACGGGTTGTTTTAATTGACTGAGTTGATCATTAAGCCATAGTGATGCGCGGATCGGCTCTGATAGCACCAGAAACAACATGTACGCATCAATCATCCAGCCGTTACAACATGACTGAGCTAGCAAAGCAGTCTTGTGTTGCTGTGTGTGGTATTTATTCAGTTATGGGAAATCACGATGTCTAGAAAGCATCAGTGGCTGCAGCTGGCAGGGACAGCTAACACTAGCAGCAAAGCTAACATCAGGACGTCATCCGTTAAAAGGCTCCCGTTGTCGGATGCGACATGAAACTACTCCAGTTAGCTCAATCATGTTGTAACTAAGACATCCGCTGGAAAAAATATTTTTTTCACGGGCCACTTTGTGAGTTTAGTGAGTTATTACAGACACCGCTAACGGCTAACGGCTAACAGCTAACAGTTAGCCCAGCTAATCTACGATAACCATGTTATTAATTACACACACAGAAATAGTAATGTTTGTTCAGTCATTGTGTTTATAGACTTTACAAACATCAGATTAGTCTAAATGGTGATATAGTGACGTGAAAAATGTGATATATACATATATATAGCTAAACTCAGCAAGGTAAACAACAAGGTGATTCCCATTTACACAGTGGTAAGAGTGCTGGACCGGAAGTGTCGCACAAAAAAACGGAAGCTGGCTGCGTTCTGTTTTGCCTCCGTGTTTCCATGAAAAATAAGGTGGATACATGCTAGTTTAGGTACAACCAGCTTGATAAATGCTGCTTAAGTTACACAATTATTTGAACTGGTAGGGGAAACACTGCTGCAGTTGTAGTTAGGGTTGCAATGGTATGAGATTTTCAAGGTATGATAACCATCTCAGAAAATATTGAGGTTTCACGGTATTACAGAATTATTATCAGAATTACCCTGAAAGGAATTAAAACGGAAGGTTTTTTTTTTTTTTTGGTTAAACAAATTTTCATTACTATATTTGAAACTCTAAACCATTTTTAATAAAAGCATGTGTAAAAGAAAATCCCTTTTGAAAATAACTAAAATAAAGTTGACATTTTCTGTCCAGTTGTATTTTCTCCAATATCATAGACAAGCAAATGTACGGTAAACTTCAATTTTAATATCACGATATACCTTGACAGCGGTATATCGCTGCAACCCTAGATGTAGTAATCTATTCCAAAAAGAACATAAATCAGCAGAGAGAGTTAACTTAAAATACTGACTTTGGATTCATCTTCTGATTCTGTCTATATTGTCCTGTCTTGTTGATTTCTATCCTGTATTGTTTTGTTTTGTTTCTCTCATTTTATTATGTAGCCACAACAATTTTCCCAGCATGGACAATAAAGTTCCAAACATAACATTAAAAAAACAAAATGGGTAAAATGTTACTGTAGATTTCAAATTTCATTTCATCTAATGACTTTTGACTTTTTTACATTGAGTTTCAAAACGGGGCCTGCAAACACCCAGAATTATGTACACTAACTGCAAAACTATTTGGACACAAGTGTTTCCACGGGCTCTTGGTTAGCTTAGGTAGTAAACACTTGCGGCAATAACTTGAAGACAATTACTTCCCCTGCAGCTAAAATTCAGTAGCATGCACCGTGCATTTAACTGAACATGTCACCATGTACCTCTTGGCATCGACTTTGATGGCCACACAACAGTTCTGTGCTGCCTCTGAGACACTGTCATCCTCCCAGCTGGACATGAGCTGTGCGGACTGTTCATCTTCCCCTGAGAACAGAGAAAATGACAGTGATGAGTCATTAAGTCACATCTCACTGTCAATACATGAAACCTTCTGGGGGGCTGCAGTCGCTCAGTCCATATGGACTTGGCTTGGGATCCGGAGGGTCGCCAGTTCTAGGCCCCGTACGGACCAAGTATGGGGCGTGTACGGGTAGCTGGAGAGGTGCCAGTCGTCGTCGTCCCCCCCGGCACTGCCGAGGTGTCCTTGAGCAAGGTTCTGTACCTCCAGTTGGTCAGGGCGCCTGTTCATGGCAGCCCCCTTACTCTGACATCTCTCAATTTAAATGGATGTATAGGTCCTGTTTGTGCATGTGTGTGTATTTCAGGCCTATGTGTATATGACAACAGAGTGTTCTTCTTAAAAGTTGGATACTTTCTGGGAAGCTGCAGTAGTTAAACTGTTAACTTACACCGTCATTGCTAATAATGCAATAATGACCCAGCTCAAAGTAGTGCCGTTTGAACTAACGTTAACCTGGCTAGAATAAAGTTGATTAGCGATCCCATCCTGTCATGGGAGACCCACTGCCCGGATCGTTCTAAGTTAATCACTGATGTCCCATCAATAATCAAACTGTAAAATCATCTAGCATCTGGTCTGTCCTCCTAACGTTAAGTTAATCTGATTAGGTTATTAGGGACACCAGGCGCTGTAGTGAAGACATTAACGTTACCATAACACAGGCTACAAAGGCCGGTAGCACCCAAAACTAAGTTACTAGCTAACACATAACGTTAGCGAGCA
Organism: Epinephelus lanceolatus; assembly: GCF_041903045.1. Classification (NCBI taxonomy): domain Eukaryota; kingdom Metazoa; phylum Chordata; class Actinopteri; order Perciformes; family Serranidae; genus Epinephelus; species Epinephelus lanceolatus. Next base: position 3,405,294 of record NC_135747.1, read on the forward strand.
CAAAACAGCACATTAGAGGTTACTATGTTTCTGTGCTCTTGGTTTCGTAGAGCCATTTTCCTCCTACATGCGTAACGACACGTCTCAATTCTTTGCCAGTTGGTTGGTTGGCTATGCTAGGTGGCTAATGGTTTAGTACAACAAGCACGGCTAACCTTAGCTGGCTAGCACGATAGCTCTATTTATCAGTTATTACTTATGCAGGCTAGCGGGAGCTAGCTGGCCAATCGACGCACACACACACACACACACACACATACCTGTAATGACAACGACAAAGACGTAACTTCGCTGTTTTGCCAAGTTAATGGCATCAGGAATTGAGCCTTCAAACCAAAGCATGTTTCAGAGCTGTGCTTGTTATCTGTAGTGACGCTGTTAACCATTCAGAACCTGGGGCACTGCACTGATCAGCCGGTACTACCCACCACGGCTGGGACACCTCACGAACAACAAGACGGTCACATGACCGTTCCCGTCATGACTCTTTTTTTAAAGCAACTTTATTGATAACGCAGAAGATACGTACAAATTGGATTTGGGGAGAAGTTTGCCTAGAGCGCTTTTCTGCCAGAAAGAGATTTGTTGGTTACGGTGAGGGTAAGAGTGGTTTGGGTTGAAATGAACATCAACAGATGTATGCCAGAGAGAGCTCTAGTACACAGACAGCTGTACCGAAGTGTTGTCTCAGCTTCAGCTTGTAACATAGCCCTAAATGTTTTTTCCTTATTAAAAAGCTCAAAATAAAGTTTATGAAAAAAACAACTCATTACATAGCTGATAACAAGAAACAAGGCTGTTAGTCAGAGATGTCCACAGATTTGTTGTCCCTCCGCCCTCTTTGGTTGAAGCGCCAATAGAGACTAAACAACTGCGTCAACTTCGATCCAGCTGTAACTTTCACTTTCACTTCACGGCACTTGGACGGGAAAATAAACCATCAGCGACATATAGAACAGCTAGTAAAGGGTTTATGGTCAGGATAGACTCTATCTAACTGCATTTACCTGTCTTCTTTATTAACTGAGTTTCGTTTTCGTCCGTCAGGTCATGGCTGACATCTGCAATAACCGCCCGATAAATGGCAAGGTAAGGATTAGTCTATTGAAGCTTTGAAAAGTGTGGTGGTTACTGATCGCGGAAGGACTGAGTGATCCAGTAGCCTAACTATAACAGCTGTTTCTTATTTTCAGATGGACGGTGGTGCGGAGGAGGAAGGAAGTGAATTAAAAGTGGCCAAGATGGAGCTCGAGAAATGGAAGGTAAGTAGTCATATCATGTCAACAGCTGACTGTTTCCTCAACAAAACCGTACAAGTCCCAGACGATCAAGTTCACCTTAAGTGTTTTATTTAAGCCCTGACGTGAGTTGAGGCTGAACTCTGCATACACAGGTTTTCTCAGGGCAAAGTCTCAGATCATAACCTGGAAAAATAATTTGAGGTGTAGGCCTATACATTTCTGTTCAAAAAGCGGGGTAAATAACATACAGGTCTACTTTAGTATGTAGCCTACTCAGACCTTTCACCACCAGTGACACCAAGGACACTAAATATTGTTTATTTATTTTAATAAGGTAGGCCACTATATTTTACAGTAGGCCTTTCATATAAATAACAAATGTGATATGTTGAGTCCATATTGGTGCTTCAACCAAAGAGGGCGGAGGGACAGCAAATCTGTAGACATCTCTGACTGATAGCTTTGCTTCTCATCATCAGCTGTGTTGATTTGTTTAATTAACTTTATTTTGAGCTTTTAAGATACAGTGTGAACAGAAACACATCTGAACAGAATAATGCACATACAAACGGTCCACTGAAAAAACTAAAAGCAGCACCAAACAGAAAAAGGCAACAAAAGTAAGACAAATGTAGTATAAATTAAAATTAAAATAAAGACGCAAGTGGATGTGACAAAAGGCTTACTTGAGAATGTTGAAGATAGTGCATTTATTTATTGTTTTGAAAGCTTTTTTGTTTTGTTAGGAAGAAATCGTTAACAAGTATTGGTCCATCTCCTTCATAAATACAAGAAAAACTTTTGTTTGTAAATTTACATTTGTGAATGTGATATTTGGTGAGAAGAAAAATTTAGGGATGCACGATAATATTGGTATGTCATCGGTATCGGTCAATATAGGCTTTAAAATGAACTATCAGAATAAGCCAACATGCCTTTTCTTAATTTGCACAATGAATGAATATTACATACATTGAAAAGTATTGGATTTCATGTCTTTTCTTCATGTCATTTGATTAATAAGGAAAACATCATTAATCTTATTCTTTCTGTAATCTTTATTACAGTAATCATAGTACCCAGATATAATATTTCTATAGTAAATAGTAAAATCTGATGTAATGTTGTCAGCTATAGATTTAGCAATATGTTTTCACAGCACATATGTAGAATTACAGAACCAAAATAAATGGGAGTACGTTTTGGGATATAATTCACAAAAAGAGAAATTTACGTCAGTGTCACCCTTTAACTTCTTTAAGACATGTTTTGCTGGATAAAATCCGTGTATTGCTTTAAATGACATCCTTTACCTTGATTTATTAGGAGAAACTTCTGTGTTAAGGACCAAACTTTCATCCAGTCGATGTCACTAACAAAATGACTCCAATGAAATGTTGCTGCAGGAATACAAAACCACATTATCCTGAAACAAAGCCCTTATTTTGGACTTCATACCTTTATTAAAAGAAAAACCGACTTTACCCAATGGAGACTGAATTGGCTCAGGGAGTGACACTGTCAAAGGTGAAGAGTGGTGGGATAGCGTCAAAAACAATCAACAACTCTCTTGGGGTCATTGGTATATTGTATCTGGCGAGAAATTGTGAATAGTTGTATGGAAGCCCTTCTTTATAAAACAACTGCCATACTAACAAAATACCATTGTTGAACCGCTTATCATAAAATAATGACTTGTTCTTATATAAAATATTGCAGTTGTTATATATGTATGTATATGTAATATAACATGGCTGTGGAGAGAAATTGTGCTTGTAAATCAGTGCCCAAGCCAGGAGATCCTGTTGATGAAAACTAGAAAGTTTAAAAAGGGATATTTTGTATATAGTTACAGAGCACATTGAATTTAAGACCACCTAAATGCAAAAGGACATGATGAGAGATAAAATTCCAAAAAGTAGAAGAATTTTGTAGATACTGTTTGATGCAGTTTATTTTAAATGTGTTACTGAGGGAGCTGGAGTCTATAAAACTTAGCCCACCATTGTTGTTTGTATTGAGAATCACAGATTTTTGCATGTGGGTTTTATTTTTTCCATAAGAGGCTGCTTAGTACCCTATCAATAAATTCACATATTGAATTATCATCATATAGTGACTGAGCAGCATAGGTCAGACAAGACATACCTTCTGCCTTAGTGAGCAGAACTCTGCCCTTCAGAGACAGGTCCCTTTGCAACCAGTGACTGAGAATCTTTTGGGTCTTTTCAATAACTGGTTCAAAGTAAAACCTCCTCTAGATGTCATATCTGAAGTAATTTGGACCCCAAAATATATAATAGAGTTTCTTACTGAAATATTAGAGACTGGAGTCACTGAACATTTATTCACTGGTAATAAGTCACACTTTTTAAGATTAAGGAAGAGCCCAGGTGCCTTTCGAGAAGGATTGGATAGTGCTGATTGCCACTGAAATTTGGGAAGCCTCCTGTAGAAGGAGCTTTAGCTGACTAATAACTATTTCTTTGTTGGCAATAGAGATGTGTATTGGGTTAACTGGCAGGCCTGTTGTTGAGTGAGCTGTAGATACTGAGCTTGTGTTTTGAACTGGTGTTTTGATATATATGCTTTTTGGCTCAGGTCTCAGTAGGAAAAAGTCTTCATGTTGGTTCAATGGTTGCTGACAGACAGCTGCTCTCATGTATGCAAACCTACAACCCCATCAAATCTAAGTGTCTTGTGATTTTGTTTTTTTTTTTGAAAATTTAAATCAAATTGAATATTAAATAGTGTCAGTACTTTCAATGAATTCATCACATTGTGGGAAATGTGTTTGTGGGAAATCCCCTCTCCCTCCAACCCACCTCTACCTGGCTCTCTGCTTCCTGGATGGGTGGAGCCACAGAGTCTGTACAGGCAGCCGACTCACCTGTGGCAAATCCTGTAGAGAACAAAGAGCTGGCAAGCCTCATGTGGGTGCCTCATCCCTCTTATAGCTTCAGCTATGTGTATAAAATTTAAGTTCCCCTTTGTTTAAAGAGTGACGCAGAGATCAAAAATTCGCTGATGGTATGCCACTGTCGGTTCAGCGGCATAGGCCCATCCCTGGAGTGGCATGCTGTGAGTGGAGTGGCATGCTGTGAGTGGAGTGGTATGCTGTGAGTGCTCTCCTGACACATACCATTTCCTACCGGCAGATGCAGCTTAAAGTGATAAGCCATTTTTTGGACTAATGCATATACAAAAATAAATGCATAGGAGCTAGTTTTATGACAGTCAGTCAAAGTATTGATGATGAATAATAAATTATATGTCAAACGTATGCCTGGTTTTTGTCCACTGCATGGATTTTCACAAATATTATCAGTAGCCTATTAGTTACTTTGCTCTATATTTCTGTTATTGATTAATCAGACTGGCTTTGATTGCAGGGCTTAGTTAGCTAAGGATAACTCTGAAATTAGTTTTGGGCAGATCGCATAGACTTTTGTTACATGGGCAATGATAGAAGTGTATGAAACTCATTTACTGTCATTCAAAACCATAGAACATATCCCAACAACAGTACTGATGAGAGAAAATGATACATTCCCTTATTTACAGTGCTAGGTTGCGCTACATTGTGAATAAAGACAGAAATAAAAACATAATTTATGGCAGTAATTGTCATAAAAGTAGCTCATATTTATTTTTGCATATGCTTTAGTCCAAAAAATGGCTTATCACTTTCAAGGTGCATCTGCTGTTAGGAAATGGTGTGTCGATAGAACACTCGTGACATACAACTCCAGGGATCAACTTATGCCACTGAACCAACAATGGCATACCATTAGTCACTGATATTTGTGCTGCTGGGTTTAAATGCAATCATAGTAGCTCTAGTAGTTTATCTACTAATACTACTGATTTACTACTGTGTATTTACGGTACTGATAAGGTTCATTAGTGGAAAGTTACTTCATCATGCCTAAGTTTACACCGTGATTATGTTAGTTAAAGGTATACTGTGCAGGACTGTTGGTTACTGTTTGTAAACATGCTCACCAATGAAAGTGAAAGTAAAAATCAACCCCAAGATTCACTCTGCTTTGGCATCTTGGCTTGCTATTTTTGTGTTTTTTTCAGTGCTGTGTCTCTTGGATACCTGCTGCTTACAGTCTGGCACCTGGTCGTTTCCTTATTGTAAAGCCCCGCCCTCACCTGAGCACTGTGGGGGTACGCGCCCATAAACATCCCGAACACAGAAAATAGGAAGAAAAGGAGAAACTCCAGCAGAGGGCTGAGTCTCCGCAGATAAATACACCACCAAAGTATAAAACTATTTCAGAAAATACATATAGAATAAAACTATACACATAATAAAAATGTCATGTGTCTGAATAGTTTTGTTCAAAACCAATATTACAAACATTGCAACATTTGTTAAGTGTTATGTAACTCTGTGGTTTAGGGGTTACTGTTCAATTCTAAAACTGTTCAAAACTGTTAATTTCAATGCCTGATCATGGCTGTGCAAACGCAAAATTGCAAAAAAAATGCAACATAATTAAAAGCTGCAATAATACAATGATAACAACCTAATCTCCTCAAACAAGTACTTCCTCATTTACTCTGCCTTATCTGGTTACAATTGCTAAAACTGTCAAATTTGTATGTTATATCAAACTTAAGATGTTATTGAGCATAAGTAAACAAGCTACAACCATAAAATTTAATCAGGTTCTGTACCTTGTCAAATTTTGTGTTGGGTTAAGCTGCGGACTGACCTGGCAGAGCTGGCTGTCATCTTGTTTTACATGGATTATTATGTTGTGCTTTTGCAACCACGACGTGGCACAAAAAAAGTTTCCACAAATGAGGACAACAGGTGTAAGTTAAGCAAAATTAAGTATAAGGTGTGACAAACCTTATATGTAATATCTTCATATGAGGGGATTATAAGGTCTCAGGAGTAAAGTTGTGAAGTTAAATGGCTTGTGTTGGACTATGCTTGCTTATTGAAATTGAGAACTATTATCATCACATACATTTCTTGATTTTCTCCTCTCCCTTCATGTATGCCAGCTAGCTGAAATTATGTTTGACAAGAGTTTGAATCTGTCAGGTTTAAAAACACCAAATAGGTTTGGCAAGATGTGTCCTTGAAAAGTAATGGAAAAGTTTTGAAATGTTGTCCATGAAAATGTGTGGGAACGCTGCACTATGCTGGAATAAAAGGTTGGACTGGAACCCTGGCTTTTGCTCCTGTGTCTGAACAGACAAGCTACTGAGTTGTTAATGGTCCTTGACTCAGACTATCCTAAGACAGAAATCAGTATTCATTCAACCAAATATTCTTCAGTGTTTCCTATGTGCAAGTCACCACTCAATTTATTTTGTTTTGTTCTTAAATTCAGTGACTTTTTTTTATCTCTTTCATCCCTCTGGTGGAATTAATTCTTGCAGATAATTAGATTTTATTTGTCTAGCTTAAGATATCTGTCTCTCAGATTTCTGCCTCCACAATATAATTAAGATGTATGGAATTTAGTTTGAGGTGTTTACAGTATAAAAATGCATTTAAAACTCCAACAGCAACTTTCTATAAATGGCGCCCCTGCTAATGTGGTAATCCGCCACATCTGAAACTGGAACTATTGTCTCCTGTTAGAAACAGCCTCTATGCAAACTGTCCACAGGTCTCTCATAGTCTCTCTGTGTCTTTAAGACTCAAGCAGAGAAAGCTGATGATGTCAAAGCCAGGCTGATACTGGAAAAACTGGAAGAAGATGAAGCCAAGACAAAGGCCCAGCAGGAGATGATTGCTTGTGTTAAAAAGCAAGAGGAGTGTCAGAAGGAATTCACTCAGAGCATGGACACAGTGCAGGTACAGATACTGTCATCTCTGTAACATCTGCATGCTGCTGAGAGAAGACCGTAACAAACATCTCTCAACATTTTTTCACTTGATCATTTCACACAGGAGGAAATCCTGAAGCTTGGTAAGCGCAGACAGGATTTGCTGGACAAAGTAAAGAGATGTCAAGCTGAATTAGAGGCCAAGAGGGTTGAGTCCACCCAACTGAAGCAGAAATTTAAGGTGGGAATGAAGAAAGTCTAAAGAACTGTCTACCAGCTCAAACTGGTCTTCCCTAACTACACCAGCATGTCACTGTATCCATTTAAACATACTGATTAGTAACAGTGCATCCTATTAATATAACAATACATTGACATATCCATATCTAGCAAGAAAACTATAGCATGAATAAAAAGATAGAACATAACATTTATTAAGAAACAGATATAACTGTTCTGTAATTCAGTGTGTTGTGTTCTTCCACCTGTCCAGATCTATGCCCAGATTCCAGACACAGAAGTGAAGTTCAGCCGTCAGAATAAAGAGGAGGGGGATGATGACAGTCAGCCAATCACAGGAGTGTTTGCCATCAGCCAGAGACCCACTGTGCTTCTGCAGGGAGGACAGGCACTCATCACCTTTGAAGAAGAGAAAGGTACACATGACTTTATCCACTCCTCTGTGTAACAGACTGGAATATGATAAGTAGCTGACTTTTCATTTGTATTTTAATATTGATAAACCCAGAAATAATGGATATTAACTATTTGTGTTCTGGGCTGAGTGGCTGTGACAAATATGCTCACATTAGGTGGCAACATTGTCACTTACCCACATGCACATGGGAGAAGAAGCAGCAATTTAACAAAGCTTTAACATGTTCTTAAGTATATGGTCACCAAAGCTAGGCAATTAAACACCAGAAGAAGAAGGAGAGGATGACGAAGAGCAAAAGGAAGAAAAGAAGGATGACAAATAACAAATCCATGAGGATCCATCACTAGAACTTTCTGGGTCAAGAAATATCAATAATCCTTGGAATATCTTGGAAATCACGTGTTTCTAACACACAGCACAATGTCTGAGGAGGCAAAAGCACGTTTAATCTGCACCATCCACGACTTAAACTCACAGACACCAATGGCAAGTTGTAATCAAGCTGAGCTATGTCACCAGTGTAGAATATAGAAGTGAATTCACACTATGATACAGCCAACCACCAGGGTGCAGCATAACAGCTGTATGTGTATTTACAAGCACATTTCAAACGAGTGTCAAAAAATATAAAGACAAATTTCGTCTGTAACCATCTTAAGCACTCAGCCTGCGGCCTTGTGCCTACAACCGAATCACAGCTGTGCTGATAGACAGTACAACAGCACTCCCTCTCGTGTGATTGCGATATAAATGATTAATCGTCTTTTTTCAACTGCTAATTATATATGTTTAAGCAAATGCGATGGAGTTTTTAATCTGTTCTCAAACCAGTAATTTTTATTGCAGCAACATGTATCTAGTGGACTGAAAAAAAGCAATTGATTTATTATTCTAGTAGCCTTCCAAACGTTTAATTTGTACTTGTAATATTGATAATTTATATTATAATGAAAAATGATACTTGGCATATGGTGGTGTATCAATGTAATATTGCCACACAAATATAATGCAATATTATGCTGTGTCAATGGCATGAAGTAGTTAAAGATGGAACATACTTTTCAACATTTTAAGCAAGATTACTGTATTATTTTTTGTTTTGTACAATTTTAGAATGAAAAAAAGAAAGGAGGACTATGCAGTTAAGTTTGAAAACATCAAGACATTTGAGCTCTCAGGCAACTTTTACCAGGGTCTCAGACCTTGATGAGCTTGTAAGGGCTCTGGCTTGTTCACAGTCATCTTTAGGAAAGGCCAGGTGATGCAAATTTTAAAGCTTTACAAATACTCTGACTCCTGAAACCTTGTCCCAACAATTGGCAGCCATTTGCTCTTCTAAACAGCTGCCTAGCACTCTGAAAACTTAAATAACTGATGCCCACAAAGCAGGAGAGGGTTATAAGAAGATAGCAAAGTGTTTTCAGGTAGCTGTTTCCTCACTTCATAATGTTATTAAGAAATAGCAGTTAACGGGAACTGTGGAGGTCAAGTTGAGGTCCAGAAGACCAAGAAAACTTTAGGTTACCAGGGTAACCCCAGTTCTCTGATAACTGAGTGAGGCATCGCACTATGGGAAGCGCCTTCAGGCGTGACCGATCATGGAAGCTCCAATAACACCATGTCTGTCGGGAGACAGACCAATCATCTTGAGTTCCACAGGCCAGCCCGTCCCCCTTTATAAATGTCTGCAGCATCCCGCCTGTCATTCTCAAGCGTATTTCTTCCACGTACCCCACATTATGCAAGTAGGGCAGAGAACCGGGGTTACCCAGGTAACTTAAAGTTCTCTTTCAAACCTTGCTCAGTATCTCACTATGGCAGATGTGGCCCACTCCTGATTTACATGTTCCGAAGCCCCTTACACCTTGACCCACACTGGTCGACACCACAAGCCCTCCCCTAGGGCTAGCACACAGTTAACCTGAAACCACACTCAGGACTGAGTGAGCCAGTGAAGGTGCAGTCACGTCCAGGCAGTAAAACCGAATAAACGTGTGGGGGGGATGCCCAACTAGCAGCAGCACAGATGTCACTCACAGAAACGCCCCTGAACAGGGCCCGTGAGGTGGCCATACCCCTGGTGGAGTGAGCTCGCAGGCTCTCCGGGGGCTGTAGTCCACAACTCTCATAAGCCAGAATTATAGCCTCCACCACCCAGTGAGACAGGCGCTGGCAAGTCAGAGCCCTTTCTCTATGAGAAGGGGCCCAAGATACAAAGAGCTGGTTACTCTTCGTAAAGACCTTAGTCCTGTCCATGTAGATGCATAACGCTCTGATAGGACATAGCGAGTTAAGCTGCCTCTCCCTCTGTCCCGCAAAAGGCGGTGGGTGAAAAGCAAGCAGCTCCAGTGTGGGGCAGCTGTAGGAAGATTCACTAACCTTAGGTACAAAAGCCGGATTAGGATGCAATTTCACCTTCCCATAGTCAGGGTTAAAATGTAGACAGGATGGGTGCACAGACAACGCATGTAACTCACTTATCTGTTTGGCTGACGTCAGTGCCAGCAACAGGATAGCCAGCAACAGGATACAGGGAGAGCAACTTTAAGTCAACACAGTCTAGGGACTAGAAATGCAACCCTGAGAGCGCCTCCAGAACAGTAGGCAAGTCCCATGACGGAACTAAAGGTTTGCATGCAGGCCGCAGCCGGCGGGCACCCTTCATAAATGTCCTTTTCAGGGAATGCTTTCCCACCGGCACATTCCCAAAACCCACATGGCAGGCCGAAATAGCAGCTAAATAAACCTTAATGGTGGAAAAAGCTTTACCTACAGGAAGCATAATGTATCTCGCACAGAACACTCAAATGAACATATGGTTCTGGCCTCACACCAACTCTCAAATACATGCCATTTATTATCGTATAATGAACGTGTGGACGGTGCTCTCGCGCTCTGAATAGTCTCAGTCACCCTTAACGGGAGACCCGACTGATGTAAATTTAACCTCTCACGTACCAAGCCCAGAGAGCCAGTCGCGTGGGATGTGGGTGAAAAATCTGTCCGTGCGCCTGTGAAACTAGGGGCCCTATTTAGATGGTCTAAAACGCAAAGCACCAGGCGTGCAGCGCCTCCCTTTAAAAGAGGCGCGATTGGAGCGCATGGCGGAGAGCTAGTTAGATGGCGGACCTACCAACTGGAAAGAGTGAGCGTTTTACAGCTGAGGAGATGATAAATGTATCTCTATATGGACTGTCCCGTCACATCTGATGTCAGATCAAAGGGGATTGGCACCGTTTGGCACGCGTAATAGAAACCGAAACTGATTTGATTAACACAGCTGCAAACTAATAAGTTCACATCCCTCTCAGCCAACCACAAACAGCCATAGCATCAGATAGGGAGTATATATTCAGCATCTGTCATCTTAGAAATGTCAAAAGAAAAGAAACAGAGTGAGACTGCGAGAGAGAAAGAGAGAGCGCGCGCGCACGAGAGAAACGCTGTCAACAAATTGTAAATTATTCAATTTATTTTATTTTAACCCGGGAGGTTAGAGAGCCCAGCTCCCTCTCCAGCATCCTGAACCCCCTCGCCTGAAGGTGCAGGAAAGCCTGGTCCCGTGGCTGCACCCGGGCCCATCTGGTCTGGCTGCGCGCTGGCTGCGGAGCTGGGGTCATCCTCCTCCTCCTGATGATCTTCAGTTTTACGTTCTAAAAGCTTTTTTTTTTTTTTTTTTTTTTTCTCACATATACATTTGTACTTGTAGGGCTATAAGTTTACGTTTTTAGTTCACAGAAGCTGGTTATTGTTGTGTTTATGTCAAAATAAAGTTTATCAAACGTTTTCACATCTTTGATTTTGTGATTTACATGCCAAAATGATCACAATTCAATTGGGAAAGACAAGTTCATTTTACAGGCTATGCATCATCAGCCCGTGGAGGTCTGCTCGCAGTTCCGTATATTCGGATACTGCTGGACCTCCCGGATTATGATGATCATTATTACTGCGATTAGATCATTCTGATTAATGACTGACCATTAAGACGTGTTTCTGATAAATATTTTAATGTGCACAATAATAACCTTTCACATTGTAATCATATTTTTATTTGTTATCTTTTGCATATCTGTGACTGCTCCGTGTGTGTCTGAGCAGAGTGCACGCGCGTTGTGCACCCGCCTAGAGACGCATATTACTAACTTGTTTAACAGTGAAATAGCATCCCTTGTCACCGTCTTCCTCATAACCACCATTCCCAGGGGGATGCTGGTGGTGAACACGCCCCGGTCTCTCCAATGACGGAGAGCCAGAACGCTTCGGGGGAAACCCTTACCATACAACTGAGATGACGTCGTACATCCAGGTGTAAGGAGGACACCCAGCGCTGGAAATCTCTCATTCTCAACAACCCCTGAGGAACGACTGAAATGACCGAGGCCATCAGCCCTGTCATGCGGAGACAGGCTCGCAACAAGACCAAGTTTCCCCGAAGAAACAGAGCCAAGTGACAGTGAAAATTTTCCTCTCGAACTTGTGACAGAAAAGCCCGAAAAGAAACAGAATTTATTTTGAGGCCCAAATACTCTGTATTCTGAGTGGGAGACAAGATGCTCTTTGCGTGATTTACACAAGCCCAGGCTGGAGAGCCTGCTTAACAGCGCCTTGGGTGTCTCTCTCCGCTTCCACTCTCCTGCTCGCACAGAGGAGAAAATCGTCCAAATATGCGAACACTCTGATACCCACGGCTTGCATAGGGTTTAGAGCTGCTTCCACACACTTGCTGAAGACCCTTGGGACGAGTGACAGCCCGAATGGCAGGGTCTGATACTCGTAGGCTACGCCCTGGAAAGTGAATCTGAGATATTTTCTGTGCGCTGGATATACACTTATGTGAAAATCAGCATCCTGCAGATCTACTGATGTGAACCAGTAGTTTGGTCCAATCAAGTGGAAGAGAACATTGTGTGTGAGTAGGCTGACCAAACATCCTCTTTTGCCCGGACATGTCCACTTTTGACATCCTGTCCGGGGCATCCGGGGGGTGTTTATAAATTGATGATAATGTCGGCTTTTCCTTGTGTGTGTGTGTGTGTGTGTTAGAGTGCGGCACGGGCCGCATATTTCTGTCAGAAACCGAACCGAGCCCGACATTATGTAATGACTAAAGCACTGAGTTTGTGTCACGCAGTTGTTATGGTTACAAGCTATTTAACAGGCTGGGCGTGCACTGTGGGTGCTCCGCGGAGAGGGAGACCTCCATGTTTGAGACGGGAGCGGGCGGCGGGAGGTCCGAGGCTTCCAGCGAGGGGAGAGGTAGAAACAAACAGCCAATGTGTGTGTGTGTTGTGTTCAGGTGTTGTCACGTAAATAACAGTCCCCAAGCAATAAACAAGACAGACAATAGGATTTTATTTATATTTACACTACATTTTCACTGAAAGCTGACCAAATCCGACCCGAGCCCGAATATAATTTATAGATTTTTGACCGAACCCACCAATAACCACCATTCCTAAGTTGACTGCCTCTTCTTCCCGTCCGGCGGGCAAGAGGAGCGGTTATGCCTCATAGCGGGGATGGCTGCGGCAGTAGCAAAACTTTTTGCCCCACTGTTTCTGACTCTGACCACCGCGCTGGTGAGGCGGCAGCTGCTCAGGTGTCTGGAAACGGGGACCTTTGAATCTCCCGCTGTGTACCCTCGCTGCCACAGCCACAAAGCCTGGGCGAGCTGGCGGTAGTAGGCGAGGTGCTGCTTTATGGGGAAGGCAGAGATCGAAAGCCTCCCCCTGCTTCTTTCTCAGGTTGCTAGCCTGCTTCATAGAGGTTACAGCCTCCCCAAATAAACCCTTTGCCCGTGACTGGTCAACTGGGGAATCCATTATGACCTGCTTATCTTGGTCCGGCAGGCTGGAGAGATTTAGCCACAGCGATCTCTCCCCCGCCACGGCCAGGCCCATGATGCAACTACATCCTCTTCATCCTCACTGCCACAGTCCTCTGAGTTGAGGAGTTGGCTGAATAGAGGGGGAAACTCTGTCCTCCATCCTCTCTCCCCAGCTACCGCTAGCTGCAGCGGGCTTCTCTCTGGGCTTCACCGCAGTGTAGGAGAGGCAAGGATTGGCTTTTGAAGTTGCCGACACTCTCAAGCGGGTCATGCTTTAGGCTTGTGTTGCAGCCAGTGGCACAGGGAACATTTCCCTTGAGGAGGGAAGAATGGATTCAGTTATATTCCAGCAAATTCTGTAAGCAAACATCACACCATCTGTAAAAAAGTTCTACAATAGGACAATGATCCTAAATACACCTCCAAATCCCCTATGGACTACCTCCAGAGGTGCTGGCTGAAGGTTTTGACATGGCCCTCACAGTCCCCTGACCTGAACATCATTAAAAATCTGTGGATAGACCTCAAAAGAGCAGTGCATGCAAGACAGGCTAAGAATCTCACAGAACTAGAAGCCTTTTGCAGGAAGAATTGGTGAAAATCCCCCAAACAAGACTCTTCGCTAGATATAAAAAAGTGTTTAGAAGCTGTGATACTTGCCAAGGGGGGTGCTACTTAGTACTGACCATGCAGGGTGCCCAAACTTTTGCATCAGGCCCTTTTCCTTTATTTAGTTATAACTGTAAGAGATTGAAATTAAAAAGTCATCTTACTTAACATATTGAAGAAATTTGCATCTACTTCTTCTGCAGTACATATTATGTAAAGAACTATGTATGTGTTATGTGTTTTGTGTTTCCAGTGGCCTCGCAGATCCTGAAGATTGCCAAGTGTACTGTGTCTTGTGAGAACATGACTTTGGATGTGAAACCAAAAAGAATAACCATGGATCCTGCTGTAAAGTTTGAGGTACATTTTGATATAGTGACAGTGCTTTTTCATTTTCAGTATGGCTACATAACACTCACACACACACACACACACACACACACACACGCACAAGTGGTTGAATATGTTTTGGCTAGACAGCCGCAGCTGTTGCAGGCAGGACTCATCCTGTTTGAAGAGGAGAAAGCTCCATGACTTACTGTGATAGGCTGTAATATAAAGTAGCTGACGTCTTCATCTGAGGTAGTTCAGGTGCAGTAGCCTTGATGAGCCAATCCAGGCAGCACCTATGGTAGAGATAAAATTGCCCATAACAGGGCATGCACAGGCTTACATAGAACCACATGATGATGATGATGATGATGATGATGATGATAATGATGATACTCTCATTACAGATCAAGTCCGAAATGTTTCTTGCCTCACACTAGCTCCATTTGCAATATCAAAAGGACAAACATTTAAGACAGAAAAGAAAGAGCCAAACATTTAACAAGATCAAAGAACTGGGACTCAGGTCCATATTTAGTTTTAGAATTGACTGGTGCACAAATGAGAGCTTCAGTCTAAACTTATTAAAATGATTTGATGGCAACGATTTCTGTTCACTGTTCAGGACATGAGTAGAGTCAGAGACCATGTTGTTGGCCAGCCTTAATATTGTATAATGTGTTATGTTAGGCTGATTAATAGAGTTTGTCCAGGGTTTGACCTTAAACCTTTAAGCAGATTTTCATTAGATGGAGCAGTACAACACTCATAATCACACAGGAGTGAAAAACAAAAGAAGAATTTTTCTACTCTGCCCCAAAAGGCTTAAGGCAGCAGAGAAAAATAAATTCTTAGTTTTGTCCTTTTGCAGACAGATTCAGTGTGGTCCTTCCAAGATAACAAATGTTCTGTCATCACCCTCAGGTATTTGTAGGAAAATAACAGATTTTTTATGCCTCTGTGTCAATGGACAGACAGAACTTCACACAAATGTCTAGTAGGATAAAATAATGATGTTTTATATTCAAAAGGTCAAAGGTCAACTTCACTGTGACATTATAATGTTCTGCATAAAACACTTTTCAGGCCATAATTCAATGTCATATCTCAGGAACAGAAGGGGAGATATTTGGTTGAGTTGGTGACACTAATCTTGTGTGTCCACCTTGAAACTGTGCTGATTGTATAGATCTTGATGCTCTTGATAGATGTGATCCTGATAGATGTTTGTGACACATCCATGTTTTCAAGGACATGGATGTCTTGTACACGGAGTCATACAACCACTGGGCGGTAATACTAGTTTTACTATGGTTAACAATATAAATGTTACGACAGTCGGTGAACTATCCCTGGTTTCTTTGTGTTAATCTCAAGGGCACTGTTATCGCTTCACTGTATCATTTAGTTTATGCTGTGTTGGTGCAGCCCAGGCCTGCCCACGTCACCTATCAGAGATATTAAAGCTGTACCATCTGAGTACAGTAGAATGTATTGATTTGGTATGAATGTACGACAGATACATCACATTATTGATCATATCAAATTCCGCACATGTGTAGCAATCATGCTACAGTAATTGACTGTACTTCCAGATCTGAGAGTTGTTGCACATCAACAAGAGACAAACAGAATTCAACTAAAAAGCAACATCATTGAACCCCTGGAAATTTGCATTTCCATTTCCACATAAAATCTGTCAGAAATGACAGTGTTATGGGTAAATGACTTCATTGCACAAGTTTGACCTTCTTGCTCCCATCATTTGCCTCCTTTTATTCAGTATGTTTCCTGACTTATGTGGCTCACAGCAGATCCAGTCCGATGTGTCAGTACTTTTTTTTTTTTATCTATTTATAGCAGTAAATCAGTGATCAGAATAGTTGCCAAATTTACATGACTTAAATTCAATCACTGATCTTTTTGCTTTTTCAGCAGCAGGGAAGACTTTTGTTGCTCCATTGCTTTCATAGTGGACATGTACAACACATGTCCTAACCAGCTCTTCATCAAATCTTATTTAGTGGGAATTTGATGGATTCAGTTTCATTTTCCCCAAGAAACTGACTACATGAAGTCAGAGGACACCTCAACTAATTTCCCAGTATCAATACTGACATACAGAACAATGGTGCTGTATGTGTCATACTGTTATTCAGCTACATATTGTACATATGGTCTATTCACATTGCATTGATAAGTATTTTTTTTTTGCAGTGACCATTGAAGACTTACCTGTAATCAGTATGTGCCTTCATCGATGTAGGTCCACCTTGATGTTTCCAGAAAGGAGCTCAAGCTTTCCAATGTCCCCCCCTCCATGCCAGAGGAGAGAATAAAGGACCGACTGGAAATGAGTTTCTCCAGGCCCAGCAGAGGAGGGGGAGAGGTGGAGAGTGTGGAGTACGACAAGAACACTGGGACCGGACAGATCACCTTCCTTCTCCCTGGAGGTACAACTCTGGGCCACATTTACTAAAATAACGGTGCAGTTCTCAGTGAATTTGCAGCCACAGTCTGTGTGTATTTAGCACCTGATTAGGTTCATTAGATAGACAGCTCCTGGACTAAGCCAGGGATTAACTCCTCAGGGCTCAGTAGGGAAAGTTCAGCAGTGGGATTTGTCTGAGGTCACCAAGCACATAAGGAAGTGACCATTCCAAAACATCTACTTCTTCTGCAGATCAATTTCAATCAAGGTAACAGTTACTCATAAAATGACTTTGATTATTAAAATATGTGAGTAAAATTGTAATAAATAATTAAATAACAGTCAAGCATAGTTAGAATAGAAATGATAAAGTAGGGAAAGGGGTGCAAAATATAACCTTTATTTAACTAGGAAGTCACATTAAGACTGAAACCTCTTTTGCAAGTGAGATAAAGCCAAGACAGGATCCAACACAAGCAGGACAACAACAGCAAATCACCAAAACAACAATAGCTATGTCAAAATACATGACATAATAAAGTGCATTAAAAAGGCAGCAATATTCAAGCAATATAGCATTAGAGTTTGTTCCTTAATTGAAGTAGCTGCAGCAAGCCATTACCAATTCCTTAATTCTAAATTTTAAATCATTTAAAGAGAAAAGGTTTTGGAGATAAGGGTCTCATTCCAGGGACAAGGACCGTAGGAGAAGAGACTTATGGCAAGAGGCAAGACATTTTAAACTGAAGCCATTTGTGTGACCTGAGATCATGACTGCTATGTAAAGATAGAAACTTACGTGAGTCGGACATTTACCTGAGATGATCTTATAGACTAGGATGTACCTGTGTTGTAACTTACGCAAAGTGATAGATGGTCATCCTACCATGCTGTATAAGGTACAATGATGGGTCCTGAAGCTAGATTTAGTCATACACCTCAGGGCTGAGTGATACGGGGGGTCAAGCTTGGACTAGGTGGACAAATATGTAAGACAAATATGTAAGTAGTATCGCCGAAATGAGTCAGAAATAGGCCAGCAACTAAGCTTTTTTGTGATGTCATAGAAAAAACAGGACTTTAGCCTGTGCAGAAAGTGAATTTCAGTTTCTTTGTGACATAGTCCATATGGTGTTTAAAACTGAGACTTTTGTCGAACCAAATTTCCAGGTATTTATAATTATCCACACATTGAATGGGGGCACCATCGAGAGTATTTATGGACAAGGTTGGAACCTTTGTATGAAAAAATAAACATCTAAGACTTCTAAAGCAATGCAAAGGGAGAGGGTTAGAGATTCAGCTCAGAGTGCAGCAGGTAACACCAAAAACACATCGTGCAGCTCGCTGCAATAAATTTAGCATAGCATTAGTTCAGGCAGGATAAAATGTCAAGCTCAACTCACATCCCAGCTACATCAGCTGATCTCAAGCAGCCCAATCAACTGATGGATCAGCTGACTGATGGAAGGCAGTCAGCTGATAGATCACGAGTCCTTTCTATCCAACCAATTGGCAAATCTCAATCAGGGTGCCCTATTTAAACTGCTTTAGCCTGCCTACTGTTGCTTCTTCCTCTGCAAGCTGCTTTGCAACCCGCCTCCACCCCAGCACCTCCTTTTCATGTTGTGTCTGACATATCAATGTTTTTTCTGTTCTTCATTGATGCTTGCTCTGTTTGCTCCCAGGGGTCTTTGCTGCTGCTTTCTCTGCCATAGGCTTTCCATGTAGGTGCATGAAAGGTCAGGGAAGTTTGCTCTCTCTGCCATAGGCTTTCCTCGTATGTGCATGGAAGGGCAGAGAGGTGTGCTCTCTCTCTCTCCACCTTAGGCTTTCCACGTAGTCACATGGAAGGGTGGAGAGGTGTGCTCTCTCCGTCTTAGGCATTCCATGTAGGCACATGGAAGAGCAGAGAGGTGTGCTCTCTCTACCTTAGGTTCTCCATGTAGGAACATGGAAGGGCAGAGAGGTGTGCTCTCTCCACCTTAGGCTTTCTGCGTTGGTCCTAGAAAAGGCAGAGAGGTCCCAGAACAGAGCCATATTGCCAAATATAATACTGCAAATGGAAATAAAGGTTTCTTTGACTAAAGTGGTCCTGACTGAATTACATTTTTCTGTAGCCAGGAGGTGTGTTTATGTGTTTTAGGCAGAAATAAATGATTCTTAACATGGTCAACATGTCACAGGAGTCACAGGACTCCGTTCACTGGCTGCAGGTATTCTCTGGCCACAAGGCTCAGAGCAGCAGCAGCTTACACAGACTGGGCTGTCACTCTCTTGGGTGTGTTTTGGGTGTAAGGGTGGAGATAGAGTGGTCACAGTAACACTGAGGTGAATGCAGCCAAACCAAAACTGTTAACATCTTATCAAATGGAGGAAGGAGTGCAGTAGCAGCGTGTACTGATTTCACAGTTCACTGATCACCTGCTGTTCATTTGCAGTTAGATCAAATATTATGTTGATTGATTCTTCCAATTTCTGTAAAATAAAGGAACAGTCATGTTTCTTTTACCACGACAATCTTCATTGTGGCTGGTGTAAATACCCTCAGCACTATGTTCATGCCTGATCTTCAGAGATAGAGAATTTTCCCTGTGAAACCAACCATCTTAAATCATGTGACCTTAGTAACTCCAGCAGAGTGAATAATTAGGCACCTATTTTTGGTGCCATCCCGGTGGTGAGACTTATCATTTGGCAGACATGTGTCTGCTGGAGGATGAGCGGGGAGGTCTGGGCACTGGCCACATGGAGGGAAGCCAAACACTTGGTTCTTTGAACACAAGTTTTGGTCAGATACAGAAATCTTCCAATGTTGTGTATTTCTCAAGGTGTAAGCTGTTTTAGATGTGGAAGATGCAGAATTGTCAGATCTGAAGAAACCCAATGGATCTTTTAATGCTAAATTGTGTGTGTGTGTGTGTGTGTGTGTGTGTGTGTGTGTGTAGTTGCTGAGAGGCTGGCACTGAGAGGAAGTTACCATGTGGATCTGGACTCTGAAGTGAACATGCAGGTTGGACCCAGTTACAAATACGAGCTGCGCAAGTTTCAGGTAAGATACAGTTGTTGTGGTTGTATACCACAGTAATATTCAGTCATTCGTAAATAATGCTCTCCACCACAACCACCATACAGCCTGCACTCTTCCCCTGCCCCCTGTTTTACTCACACAATTGAAAAGTGTCCTCCAATATGCTCAGTAGCACTCACTACACATGGGTGATACCAATCTTTTTTAATTAGATTTGACATCAGTACTTTTTGTTACAATTTAAACACTGGGGTGCAACGGAGTTTGATTCGATATGATACAGTGGTGTCACAATTTGGTATGTTTTCGATACACCAAAAAAGCGTCAATGCCAGAGAAATGTCCTTGTTTTTTTTTTTTTATTTCAAAGGAATGAAAACTAACATAATTTGGGATTTGTTTTTTGTATGAAGCAGGAATTACTGTCTGGCTGAAATGGGTTTGTTAAAGTCTGTGTTAAACAAAATCACTGATTTCTTTACTTTATTCATGTTCGAAAATACTGGTTGAAAACCTGAAAAGACTGAACTGTAGAGTGCTGAACTGTTAAGTTAGACTGTTGAATTGTTTTTCATCATATCTGTGTCCAGAATTTTTTGGGTGGCCCTAAAAGCATGCTTGATGACTCACTGGAGCCATCCCTAACATAACCCCTTCCCTAAAAACTACATCACTACTGACATTAGAGTGCATAGTATCTGTGTTGTTTCTTTTGGCCAATGTATGTGAACAGAGAGTTTGCCACGTCTCTGAGCTCTCTCAGTCTAATAAATATCTAAATAAATATTTCTGTTGAATGTCACAGTCATATTTACACAAGCTAAGTAGCCATTACTAACAGATCTTTCAGTCTTTCTGGTCAAATCGGCTACTTGGCCTGCCAGCAGTTACTGCTCACTGCTGTGGGTGTTTGCTTTGCGCCTTAGCCATGCTGCGGCTCTTGTTCCCTGGTTCGGATGGTGTGTGTGTGTGTGCTCTGACTGTGACTGTGTGTGTTGCTGGCTTAGGTGCCATATACATGCTGCATCTTTAACCACCTGGAAAATGCGAGGTTGGGCGCTGGGTGCTACTCTGTGCCATCTCTCAAGGGTATGGAGGCAGGTTGCGTCTAAAGGTTGCTGAGCGACAATAACGCCCACTCTATCACAGCCTACTTACAAGAAATCCTGAGTGTAGAGCCGATCTGCTTCCAGGTGCTGTATTAGGCCAGAAATCCAGATATAAAGCTCTGGCAGCCCTGCACTAAAATGATCAGGTTCTTCTCCATATTTACCACAGACTGATATTTACGGAAGAAGGGAAAGATATCTGTCAGCTGTGATTGCTGACTCACCATGACATGCAATGTGCACTGCTATGTTTCAAAAGTTGAACTCTGTTTATCTCAGGGCGCAGCTGTCACAGTGTGCACGTGTTCCCGAGAGCCTATTTTTCAGGGCACGACATCACTTTGGTGTCTACATTTAAAGGAGCTATATGTAAGAAATCTAAAGCAAATAGTCGTAAAATCCTCCTAATATGTCACAGAGACTAAGGAATAATGTTCATATAACATACTGATCTCACCGACAACAATAGTATGGCCAGAATATTCGCATTTAAAAAAAGATTTTTATGACTCGCAGCAGTATTTTGAATTTGAGTGCAGTAACCGTTTTGGCCACATTCTTACATACAGCGCCTTTAAAACATTGAATTTGAGGGTGCAAAAAAAAAAAAAGCTAAATGAGAGGCTATAGTTGTGTGTCGCTTTGGGGTGTGTGTGCTGTGCAGTTGTAGACTGTGTGTGCTGTTGGCTTAGCTGCTAAAGAGAGTCTGTGGCTGTGCAGCAGCTTGCGCTTCAGCTCAGGGGTCATGTATGTCACTGTGCCACTGGCTTAACTACGAAGGAGAGTGTGTCGCTGTGCAGTGGCTCGTTCTTTGGCTCAGTGTGTTTCTATCAACCATTCTTTCTCATCTCAAGAAATCTTATGCTAACTAGGACAAAACTTCACACAAATGTCTGATAGGATAAAATTATGAAGTGATGACTTTATATCCAAAAGGTCAAAGTTCAGCTTTAAAGTGATATCATAATGTTCTGCATTAAACACTTTTTCTGGCCATTACACAATGTCATATGTCAGGAGCAGAGGGGGAGACATTTGGTCAGATACTGAATTGGTCACTCTCATCTTGGGGGTCCACTTTGAAATTGTACTGATTGTATAGGTCTTCTGTGTTGTCAGGGGGACAATGTGTGTGAAGCATCCATGGTTTTACAGACATGGATGTAAACTGTAAGAGAAACTTGGAGGCATACAACCGTGGGGCAGTAATTCTAGTTTTTTATCATGAAACTGCTTTATTCTGCATTTTTTGCCTGGTTTAAATCACCAGGTAATATTAACAGTGTAATGTAAAAGAAATACACTGAAGTGTGTATCACTCACCTGTAATATCGGTTTGTCATTGGCATAAAAAACTGAAGCCACATTAAATCCTTTTAGTATCAAATGGTAATTGATCCGATCCAGATGAACAGCTGTGGTCAGTTTTACTTCGTGCCAGTGGTAACATAAGTATCCATCTCTTAATGTCACTCTGAATAAGAAAAAGTGTGCACAGAGTGATGACTAACCTGATATTGCTGATTCATTTCAGACATTCTGTGGCGCTCCAAGGCGTACCATCCTCCTGGATGACATCAAGGACAAGGAGGACGAGGAGGACCTGCAGGACCATCTGGAAATCCACTTCCAGAAGCCCAGCAACTATGGTGGTGAGATCGAGAGCATCAAGTACATCTCCAAGGGGAAGACTCTGCAAGCCTTTTTCTCTGAGGACTGACTTACCAGCAGGGGTCAAACCTACATCTGAATGAGCTCCTCCCCATCCTTTGGGAATCTGTCTGTCCTCTGTGATTGTTTGAAGTAGAAAATCATTTGTAATTTGTAATATGGTAGTAGCTATATGAAGAGATTATGAAGTATATTATGGAAATTTTACTTATTTGCTGTCCTGCCGAGAATGACATTAGAAGACATGGTGATATCTTGTCTGCATTGATGATATGTATTCTTATCATATGGTTAGGGTTGTTTTTGTGTGTGTGTGTGTGTGTGTGTGTGTGTGTGTGGGGGGGGGGGGGGGGGGGGGGGTGTTTCTCCAGAAACACAGAATGATAGTGAGTAAATGAAATGCATCCAATCACATCTGTTAAAAGAATGCATCATACCTAGCAACAGGGTCAACCACACCTCCTCACTGAGGTCAAAGTTTTTGTCTTTTTCTTGCTCAGAGTTCCTCTGAGAAATTTCCTGAATCACTCATGTTTAGGGTAAGGTAGGGTAATCACCTCATGATAAAAAAGCAGCCCTCTCATTTCTTTCAATGAGGCCAGTAACATCAAGGCAGCAGGGGTGCCAACACAGAGGGCTCTGGGAAATAAAGCCCCGTTTCCACCAAATGCTTTTGGTATAGTATTTTTGGAACCAAAAGTAACCCTTCAGACATGGTACCTAGACCCTAGATCTATTTAGTGTTTCCACAGTACTCTTAAATGTGGGCGGGGATGTTGTCACTCAGTGCTCCGTCCAGCACTCGCTGTATTTCCTCATCACCAGTGACACAGAGGGAAGTCTGCACCTCCTTGATCGTCCACAGAACGGGGTTGCACGCCGACATTTTCAGAACAAAATAGAACAGGCCAGAGTGGGAGTCTCTCTCGATGGGATATTAAAAATAGCGGGTTTGTGCATTTAGTTCTTCTCAGGCAAGTGCAGGGGTTATGTGTTGCCTGAGCCCACAGGAACAACGCTCCACATGGCTCCATGAAGCTCCACAACACTTTTTTTCCTCCAAGTGAGGATTCGAATATATGCAGTTCACATAATTTGGGTAAAATTAATACATATTTTTAAACAATTGAAGATCCCCTCATTACTAAAAGTGTATGTCATTGAAGAGAGAGAATAGAAACTAATGGAACGGTCAAAGTTGTCACATCAAATTTAAGGTGTGCTGATGGATTCACATCGTCACCTCATACATTGAGTAACATTACAAGTAAACGTTCCACCTTAAAAGTTGCTGACAGTCGGCCCAGGGAATTTAATAATTTTTTCTCAATCTGCATGCTGCTGCTAGAGGCAGCAAAACATTAATAATATAAAACTCTCCACAGTAAGAAAACAGTGGTCACATAAGCTTCAAAACCAGCCACAACTGAGCGCTGAGCAAGAGTGACCATCCTCTATTGACCAATCAATGGACTGCAGTGTTTCTAACTTTTAGTACCAGATCTGTGTGCTTGGTACCCCACTAGCGTGATGACCAATCATAGGGACAGTAAGGAACTGTTCCATTGGTACCATCCACAACTCTTTATGGTGGAAATGGAAAAAACGTGTACTGAGCTGAACTGAACTGAACCGGACTGCTTGATGGAAACGGGGCTGAAGCAGAACCAAACTATACTTCTGCTGCAATTAAACACAATGTCATCCAGCTAAACACTGCAGTGGCCAATCAGATACATGCAAGCAGATATTCTTGATAGAATACTTTGGAGCATGAACACTGTATTGATCGTTGTAACAAAGATAAAATAGTTGCCTCAGTGATTGTAAAATTCTCTCAGTAGCTATTATGAACTACTGTTCAAGGTGTTGTTACTATTCGGGAATTTCCCACTTCAGTACAATACCTTGAAAACTATTCATTTTCGATTCCATTTCGATGGCAGGGTTAGGGAAAATGATCATAGAGGGAGTTCAAGATAAATATAGCAAGGCTATAACATCATCAATTTATCATCAATTTCAATTTTCAATTTTATTTATAAGCCCAATATCACAAATCACAATTTGCCTCACAGGGCTTTACAGCATACGACATCCCTCTGTCCTTTGGACCCTCGCAGCGGATAAGGAAAAACTCCCCAAAAAACCCCTTTAACAGGAAAAAAAAAAAAAAAGCATTACTGAGAAGCATTACTTTCACAGATGTGTCAGTTACACTGGACTTCCTGGATCTGCTCCCACTGTCCCCTGTGCTGTTTGAAAGCAGGGCTGTTTTGGGTCTGAATTCCTGCCAACAGTTTTCTAGGCCAAAAGTCAGCATGGTTTAAACTTTTCTTGAACTATCGATCTGTTTCCTGTTTCTCTTCCACACTCTGCTCATTAAAAGTTATAATGCTCAATCAGTCACAGGAATTCTTTTTTTTTTTGGACTGTGGATACATCCATATAATAATAATAATAATAATAATAATAACAATAATAATAATAATAATAATAATAAACTTTATTTATATAGCACCTTTGATACAGGGAGGTGTAGCTCAAAGTGCTTTACGACAAAATAAAAACAGACAAATACAAAAAAAAACAAGTAAAAGCACTTTAAAATCAATCCTAAAAGATACTGGAAGCCAGTGAAGGTTGGCTAAAACTGGGGTGATATGCTCTCTCTTTCTTGTTCTAGTTAACAGCCTGGCAGCAGAGTTCTGAATTAATTGTAATTTGTCAATGGATTGCTTTGGAAGACCGGTGAAGAGAGCATTACAGTAGTCAAGTCTGCTTGAAATGAATGCATGTACCAGTTTTTCGGCATCTTGTTGGGATAGGAATGATCGCACCTTTGAAATATTTCGTAAGTGAAAAAAAGCTGTTTTGGTCACCTTCTTTATGTGAGATTTAAAATTTAGGTTTGAGTCAAGGATAACACCCAGGCTCGTGACTTCAAATTTAACCTGCATAGCCAAACTGCCAAGTTTGGAAAGAATTATCTCCCGTTTTGCTTGGGGACCAACTAATAAGATTTTGGTTTTGTCACCATTTAATTTAAGAAAATTGGTTTGCATCCACTTGTCTACTGCAGCCAATCCAGATGTTAGATGACAGATGGATTGGTCATCACTTGGGTCTAGTGAAATATATAGTTGGGTGTCATCTGCATAGCTGTGGAAATTGAGGTTATGTTCTCTGATGACGTCACCTAATGGAAGCATGTACAGTGAAAAAAGCAGAGGACCAAGGCAGCTACCCTGAGCAACACCAAACGGTAATTCATATATCCCTGTTACATGATCTCCCATAGTAACAAAAAACTTTCTTCGCGTTATATATGAGCGGAACCAATTTAAAACACACCCAGAGAGGCCAGCCCAGTTCTCAAGTCGGTCAATAAGAATATTGTGGTCTATGGTGTCAAAGGCAGCACTTATGTCTAGTAAGACTAGAATGGAGACCTTGTCAGCATCAGTGCTAGTTCTGAGATCACTGACAACTTTGGTGAGGGCTGTCTCAGTACTGTGATTTGCCCTGAACCCTGACTGAAACTTTTCGAAAATAATATTTTTGTTCAGGAAATAGATAATTTGGTTAAAGACAACTCTTTCTAGTATCTTACTTAAGAATGGGAGATTTGATATAGGCCTGTAGTTATTTAAAACATTAGCATCTAGGTTTGTTTTTTTCAGCAGAGGTTTTATAGCTGCAATTTTGAAAGATTCTGGAAACAACCGGTTTCAAGGGACATGTTAATAATCTTACCGACAGAGTGAAGCATACAGTTAAAACAATTCTTAAAAAGTATGGAGGGGACTGGGTCAAGACAGCATGTTGAAGTCTTACTCTCACTCACGAGCTTATGAAGTTCCTGATCAGAGATAGTAGTGAATTTCGATAGGCTTTCGAGATTTTTGTTGGGCCAATTAATGCTGTTGTCAGCATTTATGACAATAGTCGCTCTTATGGAGGTAATTTTGTCAGAAAAGAAGGTTGCAAATTCCTCACATCTAGTGGAGGACATTTGGTCCAGAATGTCATTGGCAGGGATAGAATTTAGTAACCAGTTTATATTTGAGAACAATGTTCTTGGATCATTGTTACTCTCAGTAATCAACTTGGAGAAATGAGCTCTTCTTGCAGAGTGTAAGGCACAGTTAAAAGATAATATTTGTTTCTTGTAAATATTACGATAGACCTCTAGACCAGTTTTCCTCCACTTTCTCTCCACTGCTCTACACAATCGCTTTCGCTCACGTGATATTTTATCTGATGTTCTCTTTCTTTCCCTGAGTGGCGCAACTGTATTTAAAATGTTAGTCAGGTTGGTATTGAAAAAGTCAACCATTTCATTTACTGGGCCATTTAAGTCAGTTTGGTTGGATACAGTAACCAACTCTGAGAATTTGCGCTGGGTTTCGATATCTAGTGACCTTTTGCGAACAAAAATTTCTTTGATGTTTGTGGGTGAAGGTAAAAGGGCATTAAAAATACACCAAAGTGATCAGAGAATGTGTAGTCAGTCACAGAGACATTAGCAATGTCTAAACCTCTTGACATTACTAGGTCAAGTGTATTCCCCAGGCTGTGGGTGGAGTCAGTGACATGCTGGGTGAAGTCTAGGTTCTCTAGTAAGGTTTTGAATTCAGTTGTCATGGAGTCACCATGTGTGAGATTATTAAAATGGATGTTAAAGTCACCAGTAATGACAATCCTGTTATGGCTCATTATGATAGAGGATAAGAATTCAGAGAATTCAGATAAAAAACGAGGATTAGGCTTGGGAGGACGGTAAATAACAGCACAGAGGACGGGATCTGTGCTGCAGAATTTGAATAAAAGTACCTCAAAGCTTGTAAAATTATTCACAGGTAGCTGAATACATTTGTAGCGCTTTTTATATACAGCAGCAAGCCCACCACCACGGCCACTGGGTCTATGCAAGCTAAAGCTATCATATTCCGAAGGACATAATTCAGCAAGCTGATTGTAATCATTTGGCTTCATCCATGTCTCAGTTAAAAACATGAAATCAAGATCTCTAGAAGTGATAAGATCATTAAGGATAAAAGTTTTGTTGGTGAGTGATCTCACATTAAAAAGGCACAACTTAAATAATGTAGCCTGGTGGTGTGTGGCCGGGGGGGTTGATTTTATGGTGGAGGACTGCAGAGTGATTGCAGTGAAATTCCTAGCATTAACAGTTTTTGTTTTGGATTTTGTGGAAAATAATCTTGGGGTAATTATGACTGGTATTGCAGTCTGGGTAGACCAGGCATCGATATTTAGATGATCCAACTTAGGTTGACAGGTGTGCGGTGTAGAGGGAGGGGCTAGTCACTCAAGTGCGGGTATCGTGGTTAGGACTATATACTGTTATAGTGACAAGGCAAATAAATATGACTCAGTACTTAGGTTGACTGATCATTTACACAGTAACCTAGAGTAGAGAGAACTGTTCTTATATCCTGTACATTGAACTACTACATTGAAATACTTCCCACATTTATTTGCTCTTAAGTAGAAGTGGCTGTGAGTTTGCAATCAGTCACATTACCCATGTGCAGTGGGAAGAATTGATGTTAATGCTGAACATCAATTTATGTGACAATCTACATTATTATACATCAAGCTAGAGAAATAAAGAAGTAAAAAAAAAAACGACACTGTGGCAATCATAAACATTCCCAAAAATGTTTACATTAGAAAGGTAAGTTCTTATGAATAAATGCTTCAGTCCGTATTGTTAAATTCCATTCTCAAAAAGAAATACATTTTCAAATCTTGCAGGTTACATTAGAGATTCAACCTGTAGAGATATGTTTACATGGAAAGTGAGAAAAGCATCAATACACAAATATGAACCTTCATAATAAATATAACAAGGCCTCCAAAATGCCACTGGTTAAAATTACATCAAATATACAAGACAATAATCAAATTACCATCTGTCCTATCAAGACTGTATACTGTAAACTAAGTAGGTTCTTATAAAAATCTTACAGCCCCCCAAAAGGTAACTGCAGTTACACAATGCAGGTGTCATGTCTGTACGACATCTATTGCATGTCTGTCCGTCCTGGAAGAGGCATCCCTCCTCAGTTGCTCTCCTTGAGGTTTCTTCGATTTTGTTCCCCATTAAATGGGTTTTTTTGGGGAGTTTTTCCTTATCTGCTGTGAGGGCCCTAAAGGACAGAGGGATGTCATATGCTGTAAAGCCCTCTGACACAAAGTTTTTGCAATGATTGTTGCTATGTCCTTCCAGTAAGTCTGAATAGAAGGGCAAGACCAAAAAATATGGGCATGGTAAACCATGATTTCTCCGCATTCCCTCCAGCAGCGTAGCTGGGTGCCAATTTGTTTAGACTTGTGCTTGGGCGTGATGAAAAAGAAAATCTGATTCTTCCAGCAGAAGACTCTCCAGGTACGGGAGTTAGTGGAGGTCGACTGTGTTTCTCAGGCATTCAGCCACATGTCCTCAGTTATTTCAGTGTCCAGCTCTTTTTCGCATCATTGCTTCACATAATCTGTGTCCTTATTCAGTGATATGATGGCACAGTGTAACTTGCTCATTAGAACTTTGTTTTTCCTGAGTTACAAGCATCAATAAAAATATGAATGACGGTGATTCTCTTGGATTAATAACTTTTACCTTTTTACAAAAATGATCATAAATATGCCAATGACACATTTAAAGAAGATATAATATGTAAGGCCTAAAAAAATTCATGCAGAATCACCACATACAATACATAGGTCACAACTTGAATATCCGACACATTAGTTCACGTGGATTTAAAATGCATCATCATAGCAGTTGTTCAGAAGGGAAGGGAGATACAATGTCAATAACAGTGAAAGAAAGGAATAAAAATGATTAAAGCTGCAAGCAGCGTTTGGCGGGACCTCGCACTCGCGCCCGTTTCGGCCCCCAGCTTATGCCGTCACTGTGAATTATTTAGAAATATCAAACATGTTGCCACAAACATCAGAAAATCCTTACAGAGCTGAACGTTTTGATGTTTGAATGCTTTCTGTAGCTGTAGGTATGGATAAGTGATGTCACAATATGCAAATTAGATGAGTTAATTCATTCCCATCAGATTCCTCTTACTTTATTTTGAGGACGAGATGACAAAAACAACACAAAACAAACGAAATGTACAGCGTAAATATGTTCAAAATGGTGTTTACTGAGATTCATGAAATCGAATATGGCTGCCATGTAGTGACACCACAATATGCAAATTAGATTAGGTAATTTACTCCCATCAGATTCCTGTTCCCTTATTTCGAGACTGAGATGACAAAAATGGCACAAAATAAAAGAAATGTACTGTGTAAATATGTTCAAAATGCTGTTTTACTGAGATGTATGAAATCCAATATGGCTGCTGCCTAGTGACGTCACAATATGCAAATTAGATAAGTTAATTTACTCCCATGACAAACTTTGGGTCATGATGAATAGTTTTCTAATTTACAGTATGCCTTTATCTCTCACCACTTTCAAGCCACAGCCTTTTGAAATGTTGAAATGAAAATGGAATATTTTCCTCAATAAACTCTGGCACCTAAAGGGTTAAAATGGAGATTGTGCCCCTGTCATGTCTGCATGTAAGATTTAGACACACACACATCATGTTTCTGTGAGTTTGTGTGTGACAGCGGTTGCCATGGTGATGAAGTAAGTGCACCTGGCAGAAGAGCAGAGAGAGAGAGAGTGACAGAACACAGAGAGACCTGTTTTAGTGGAGATTTAACTCCTCGAACAAGTTCTTCCCATTCCCAAACCGCTGGTCCAATCATGAAAAAAATGTGATGATGAGAGAGATAAAGTTATACAGAAGATCTGTTTGGCAGCAGTTGAGCTGTCATGTGTGCGTCTTTAAAGCCAATACAATAAACGGTGTAGGAGGAGACGTGTTTTTTTAAGAGCACGTTTGAGGTGAAATCTTACTTTGAAAGGTCAAGTAGCTCACTTCCTGTTGGAATTAGGTCATGGGTGTCAAGGCGTGAATTGTAAGTCAAACACACCAGTTTTGGTTTGATCTTGATACGACATTCCTATGGGCTGCAGTGGCCAGTTTAGTGCACCTATGTGGCGCTAGAGAGCCCATTTTGGCACTTTAGGGGTTAATAATGTGTGTGTTCTGTTTCAAATGAAGTTTCTGCTGCTGTAATCTGTCCTTTAAAGATTGTGAGACACACAGACCAGAGAACCCTGTGGCTGTGTCTGTGTGTGCAGCCGTTGTCATGGTGATTAATGACTTGCCCACACCTGTGGCAGACACAGACACGTCAGGAGACACCAAAGGCTGTTTATAAAGGGATTTAACTCCTCGAACAAATGCTTCGCATACCCAAACCATTGGTCCAAGAAAGAAAATAAAGTGATTTTGAGAGACAGCCACGTCTCGTGAACGCGTGTGTCGCGTTTTATATTTCTCGAGTCAAAAATGTGGTCAGGGGAGCGAGTTTAAAATGTGTTGCACCCCAGCTGTTTCCAGAAATTTCTCCTCTGAGTTTACATGGGAGTGAATGAGAAAAAAATCAGCGCTCCCTTTGCTTTGGAGCCACTCAGCAAAAATGTGTATGTGTGAGAGATTCCATGTCAACATATCTGTGAGCTGGACAAATTTTCCTACGTTTTGTGGTATAAATTGTGTCTGTACAGTGAAAATTGTGGCCATGGCAGCGAGTCAAAGACAAAAGTTTTAGACGATTTTTAGAGCTCTCTCCACTCTAGCTCACAGCATTCCGTGCAATACACACCCATTGTAAACTGAGAATTTCTCCACTTTTGCTCATGGTACTTTGAGAGGCACAGATGAAAAACAGTAAAAGATATGAAAAAGATGAAAACATGAGTGAATAGATGAGACCTGTGGCAACATTTGAGAGTTGGAATGGAGTCTGTAGCACAAAGTATGGAGACGCTGTAAATGCTAGAAAAAGCCCTAAGATTGGTCTCTTTCTCCCCCCTGCTGCCATTCATATCCTATGGGACAGCTTTCGAGGATCGCCAGGACGTTTTTCTGACATCTCACCTTATGGAGCCCATAAAATCCAAACTAAGCGAGTAATGAAAAAGTTACGGATAACTTTTGATTAGAACGAGTTGATCTGTCATGTGTGCAAGTTTGAAGCCGATTGGATAAGCGGTGTATGAGAAGAAGATTTTTTAGGAAAGGCAGTTTTAAGGCAAAATCTTACTTTGAAAGGGCAAATAGCTCACTTCCTGTTGGATTTAGGTCATGGGTGTTAGCGTGTTATTTGTAGGTCGAACACTCCAGTTTTGGTTTGATCTTGATACGACATTCCTACGGGCTGCAGTGGCCAGTTTAGTGCACCTATGTGGCGCTAGAGAGCCCATTTTGGCACTGTAGGGGTTAATAATGTGTGTGTTCTGTTTCAAATGAAGTTTCTGCTGCTGTAATCTGTCCTTTAAAGATTGTGAGACACACAGACCACAGAACCCTGTGGCTGTGTCTGTGTGCAGCCGTTGTCATGGCGATTAATGACTTGCCCACACCTGTGGCAGACACAGACACGTCAGGAAAGCAGATCACCAAAGGCTGTTTATAAAGGGATTTAACTCCTCGAACAAATGCTTCGCATACCCAAACCGTTGGTCCGAGCAAGAAAATAAAGTGATTTTGAGAGACAGCCACGTCTCGTGAACGCACGTGTCACATTTTATATTTCTCGAGTCAAAAATGTGGTCAGGGAAGCGAGTTTAAAATGTGTTGCACCCCAGCTGTTTCCAGAAATTTCTCCTCAGAGTTTACATGGGAGTGAATGAGAAAAAAATCAGCGCTCCCTTCGCTTTGGAGCCACTCAGCAAAAATGTGTACGTGTGAGAGATTCCATGTCAACATATCTGTGAGCAGGACAAATTTTCCTACGTTTTGTGGTATAAATTGTGTCTGTACAGTGAAAATTGTGGCCATGGCAGCGAGTTAAAGACAAAAGTTTTAGACGATTTTTAGAGCCCTCTCCACTCTAGCTCACAGCATTCCGTGCAATACACACCCATTGTAAACTGAGAATTTCTCCACTTTTGCTCATGGTACTTTGAGAGGCACAGATCAAAAATGGTAAAAGATATGAAAAAGATGAAAACATGAGTGAATAGATGAGACCTGTGGCAACATTTGAGAGTTGGAATGGAGTCTGTAGCACAAAGTATGGAGACGCTGTAAATGCTAGAAAAAGCCCTAAGATTGGTGTCTTTCTCCCCCCTGCTGCCATTCATTTCCTATGGGACAGCTTTCGAAGATCGCCAGGACGTTTTTCTGACATCTCACCTTATGGAGCCCATAAAATCCAAACTAAGCGAGTAATGAAAAAGTTACGAATAACTTTTGATTAGAACGAGTTGATCTGTCATGTGTGCAAGTTTGAAGCCGATTGGATAAGCGGTGTATGAGAAGAAGATTTTTTAGGAAAGGCAGTTTTAAGGCAAAATCTTACTTTGAAAGGGCAAATATCTCACTTCCTGTTGGATTTAGGTCAGGGGTGTCAGCGCGTGATTTTTAGGCCTTCATGAGACGAACACGCCACTTTTGGTTTCATGTTTCTACGACGTTCCTACAGGCCGTGGCAGCCATTTTTGTGTGCCTAGGTGGCGCTAGAGAGCCCATTTTGGCACTTTAGGGGTTAATGTCATGATTTTCTAAAATTTTTCACCGGTTCTGATGTGTGTGCCAATTTTGGTGAGTTTTTGAGCATGTTTAGGGGGTCAAATTCCAGTTCAAAGAGGCGGCGGGAGAAAGAATAAAGAATAATAATAATAAACGGAGCAAAAACAATAGGGTCCTCGCCTTTGGCGAGGACTGCTCTGTGAGCAGTCCTCTGCCTTAGGGCTCGGTCCCTAATAATAAAGAATAAACGGAGCAAAAACAATAGTGTCCTCGCCTTTGGCGAGGACTGGTCTGTAGGAATAAACGCAGCAAAAACTATAGGGAGGGTCCTCGCCTTTGGCGAGGACTGCTTTGTGAATAGTCCACTGCTGTTGGGCCGAGGGCTGTTGGGCAGAGGACTGCTCTGTGAGCAGTCCTCTGCCTTCGGGCTCGGTCCCTAATAATAATAATAATAATAAACGCAGCAAAAACAATAGTGTCCTCGCCTTTGGCGAGGACTGCTCTGTGAGCAGTCCTCTGCCTTAGGGCTCGGTCCCTAATAATAAAGAATAAACGGAGCAAAAACAATAGTGTCCTCGCCTTTGGCGAGGACTGGTCTGTAGGAATAAACGCAGCAAAAACTATAGGGAGGGTCCTCGCCTTTGGCGAGGACTGCTTTGTGAGTAGTCCACTGCTGTTGGGCCCGGTCACTAATGAACGCACGCAGCAAAAACAAGAGCAAGGACTGCTCTGTGAGCAGTCCTCTGCCTTCGGGCTCGGTCCCTAATAATAATAATAATAATAATAAACGCAGCAAAAACAATAGTGTCGGCGAGGACTGGTCTGTGAGAATAAACGCAGGAAAAAGTATAGGGGGGGTCCTCGCCTTCGGCGAGGACTGGTCTGTGAGTAGTCCACTACTGTTGGAGTCGGTCCACAATAAACGCACGCAGCAAAAACAGGAGGCGAGGACTGCTCCTTGAGCAGTCCTCTGCCTCTAGGCTTGGTCCCTAATAATAAACGCTACAAGAACAATAGGGTCCTCGCCCTTAAGCCGAGGTCCCTAATAATAATAATAATAAATGCTACAAGAACAATAGGGTCCTCGCCCTTCAGCCGAGGTCCCTAATAATAAAAAACGTTACAAGAACAATAGGGTCCTCGCCCCTTCAGGCCGAGGTCCCTAATTAAAGCTGCAAAGCAGCGTTGGTAGGGACCTCGGCCCCTCGCCGTCGTCCCCCAGCTCACAATCAATCAATCAATCACTCAATCAGTATCACAAATCACAATTTGCCACCGACACACACACACACACACACACACACACACACACATACACAAACACACACAGACTTGTGTCTGTCAGAGTGAAGCCAATGTTATGCTAATTAATGACCATGTAATTAGGTGACAGCACAGGCACTTCAAGCTCAGTTTGACTAATGACTAATGATAACAGAATCAGCAGGAGGCATATGACACCACAGCAGCAACACAACCTCACACGTCACACTATCCAGGCACCGCTGTGATAGAAGTTAACCTGCGAGACAGTGGAGCACAAAGGCTCTGGAGAAGAGGCCGAGTTACTGACATGCAGTACGGCAGAGTTAGTGACATGCAGAGAAGGAGAGAAGGGAGAGAGAGGAGAGAGGGGGGAGAAAGAGAGACAGAGAGAGAGAGGGGGGACAGGGAGTGGAGTGTGTGTGTGTGTGTGTGTGTGTGTAATTGTGTCGCTAAAAATTACAAATTATGAGCTGCAGGTTGCTTTAAGTTTACATTATTTTTTTTCTCCATGTCTCTCTCTATCTCTCTCTCTCTCTCTCTCTCTCTCTCTGTCTCTCTCTCTCTCTATCTCTCTCTCCCTGTCTTTCTCTCTCATACATACACCCACAATGAATATTTGGTATGTATACTCTGACTAGGAGTTAAAAATCAAAAAAAATATTAATATTTTTATGGTTGTTTTTCAACAAAGACAAAAAAAGTCCTGAAGGGGAACAGTGTCTATTTTTATTGAAAAATAGAAACTGCCCCCAAAAATGATAATGCATCAAAATTGGTGTTGTTATTTATCATTCACATGTCACAGACTGTGATAAATAAAATAAAAAAATCCATCCAACGTTTATTATATAGTTAATCTTAATTCATCTTTTTTTTTCATTAAAGTAACAGTGACTTCATGTAAATAAAATGGCAAATAAATTGTGAAAATCCTCAAAAGGAATGAATATTTGATATGCATAATCTAAGTACAACTTGGTTAAAAGATTTAAGCAAAAAAAATGTAGAGAAATATATTAATATTTAATATTTTTTAGTTGTTCACACCATTCCAAAGGGGACAGGTGTGATTTTTTATAAGATGGCCCGCAGGGTTAAAAATGCAAGGTTCTTATGAAGGTGGTGTGAGCTTATAATTTGAAACTTGTAGACACAAGCCATGTGACCTAATGAAACTTTGACATGTGTGATGATCAAACAACACATCCATATTCATTTGAAATCATGTGACCTAGTGAAAGCTTGAGTGATGTGTACTGGCTGCTTTGAGGATCTAAGTGCAGCAAACAGACACAAATATATACTAAGACCTACAAATGTTGAATTAATATCTGATTGTATACATATGTGACACTAATCATATGTGTATAATAACAATAGAAGTATGACACACACAGACAGACAGAGATAGACGGCTGAGTTCTCGACATGCAGAGAGGGAGAGAAGGGAGAAAGAGGACAGAGGGGGGAGAGAGAGAGAGAGAGAGAGAGAGAGGGGTGACAGGGAGTGGAGTGTGTGTGTGTGTGTGTGTGTGTGTGTGTGTGTGTGTCCGTGTCTGTCTGTGTGTGCCATCCTTCTACTGTTATTATACACATATGATTATTGTCACATATGTATACTATCAGATATTAATATATACTTCCCAAACGTTGTACCACAATAGCCAGAATCATAAGTCAAACTCAATTTTAAAAACTGTAAAGGGTTCTTATGAAGGTGGTGTGAGCGTATATTTTGAGAGTTGTAGACATAAGCCATGTGACCTCATGAAACTTTGACATGTGTGATGATCAAACAACACATCCATATTCATTTGAAATCATGTGATCTTGTGAAAGCTTGACTGATGTGTACTGGCTGCTTTGAGGATCTAAGTGCAGCAATCACACACAAATATATACTAGTTAAAGTCAGTGGAGAAAGTGAGCAGGACTACATGTATTCCAATTCTTCATGAGGTAAAAGGGTTTCACCAGGACATCTTGTATTTACAGGTTTTTGGTATCATGCATTTCTTTCAAAGTTTTAGGAATGACTTTGGTAAATGTTATACTATCATGTATGTGTGACCACACACACACACACACTTCACTCTGACACACAAACTGTCACAGTGAAGCTTTTGTTATGCTAATTAATGACAGCTGCAGCTCACACAGACAGCAGAATGGGTTGAAAGTTTCTCAAACAAATCCTTCCAGATCCCAAACTGTGGGTCCCATCCTCAATCTGAAAGCATCACCAGATAGATAAATTTGTTCTGAACGCAAACATATAAAGCTTGTATGTCTATGGACTGAAAAATGTCACCTTAATCACAAGTTTACAGTGTGTTGGCCCTCAGCTTTTTTTCCAGAGATCATCATGAGGAGTTGTGTCCTGCACATTTGAACGCTTCTAAAATCCAAACCGTTCAAGTTATGACAAAGTCCTTCACAAGTAATGTTCAGCCGGGGTAGAGCTGTAATTTGTGCAAGTTTGAAGCAGTTACGATAAACGGTGTAGGAGCAAATAATTTTTGATCGACAGAATTTGTGAAAAACATCATCTTACATTTAAACAACAACAGCGCACTTCCTGTTGGAGTTAGGTCAGGGGTTGCAGCGCGACATTTGTAGGTCTTGATGAGATGAACGAGACAGTTTTGGTTTGGTCTTTCTAACTGGTTCCGACCCGTCACACCGGGCATTTTAGTGTGTCTAGCTGGCACAACAAATCGTCAGGGGGGTTGGGAACACATCACCTGGAAGACGCCATAAAATCCAAACTATTCGAGTAATGGAAAAGTTACGCACAATAATTGATAAGGACACGTTGAACAATAATGTGTGTGAGTTTGAAGTCGATACGATAAACGGTGTAGGACTAGTTGATTTTTTAAAGGAATTTCTTTTTTTGAGGAAAACTCTTACTTTGAAAGGGAAATACCTCACTTCCTGTTGGATTTAGGTCATGGGTGCGAGCGCGTGATTTGTAGGTCTTGATGAAACGAACACAGCTGTTTTGGTTTGATCTTCCTACGACGTTCCTACTGGCTGCAGCGGCCATTTTTGTGTTTCTAGGTGGCGCTAGAGAGCCCATTTTGGCACTTTTCAGATTAATTTTATCATTTTATAAAATTTTTCGCCAGTCCTGACATGCGTGCCAATTTTGGTGACTTTTGGAGCATGTTCAGGGGGTCAAATTCCAGTTTAAAGTCGCGGCGGATGAAAGAAAGAAACAATAATAATAATAATAATAATAATAATAATAATAATAATAAACGCTACAAGAACAAGAGGGTCCTCGCCCTTCAGCCGAGGTCCCTAATAATAAAAAACGTTACAAGAACAATAGGGTCCTCGCCCCTTCAGGCCGAGGTCCCTAATTAAAGCTGCAAAGCAGCGTTGGTAGGGACCTCGGCCCCTCGCCGTCGTCCCCCAGCTCACAATCAATCAATCAATCACTCAATCAATATCACAAATCACAATTCGCCACCGACACACACACACACACACACACACACACACATACACAAACACACACAGGCTTGTGTCTGTCAGAGTGAAGCCAATGTTATGCTAATTAATGACCATGTAATTAGGTGACAGCACAGGCACTTCAAGCTCAGTTTGACTAATGACTAATGATAACAGAATCAGCAGGAGGCATATGACACCACAGCACCACTGCTCTGTGAGCAGTCCTCTGCCTTCGGGCTCGGTCCCTAATAATAATAATAAAGAATAAACGGAGCAAAAACAATAGTGTCCTCGCCTTCGGTGAGGACTGGCCTGTAGGAATAAACGCAGCAGAAACTATAGGGAGGGTCCTCTGCTTTGTGAGTAGTCCACTGCTGTTGGGCCCGGTCACTAATAAACGCACGCAGCAAAAACAAGAGGGTCCTCGCCTTTGGTGAGGACTGCTCTGTGAGCAGTCCTCTGCCTTCGGGCTCGGTCCCTAATAATCATCAAAAGGGAGGTAAAAATAAAACAAAAGTAAAGAAAGCAAAAAAAAAAAAAAAAAATTGTTTACCAAATGTCGTCATCAAATTCAGAGTCTGAGCTGGAGTAGTGAGGCAGATCAGGGACAGGAACTGAAGTTGAAATTTGATGGTCACTATTAACGTTCACATGGACATACGTGGAAGATTGAATTACCTTTCTGGTAAGTACAGTAGACAGCCATTTCAACACACAGGGGGTTATGGTGCAGAGTAAAAAGAAAATAATTACGACCGGTACAATCATTGTTAGAAACCATGATGACCATTCTTGACCCCAAACCTTCAACCAAGAGAACCATGAATCATCTGCAGCTGGTGGGGGCCTAATGGCATCTTGCATGTGTTTGATAATGTTGGTGATGTTCTCGTATTCATCAGGAACATAGAAACAACAGGAGGCTTTAAGTATCTTGCAAACACCTCCTTTTTGTGTAAAAGGGCTAAGGCACACGCATTGTTGTCGTTGCACTGCCTGAGGGCTTGCTGCACTGTGTTCCCTCTGTGGTCCATGACGTTTAAGTTGTCCGGGTGGTAGCTATCTATTTCAGGAGTTGGTGGGCTGGACTTAACATTTGGCAGCATGTTAAGTGGAGCGTTATGTGAGTGTGGTGGCCCGTTGACCACGATCCTGAGTTGCCTGTACATATCGGAGTTTGGATATTCGATTCCACACCAATATGCACCTGCATCAGTTGGTCTGACATTAGAGATGACGATCCATGCTCCGTTGGAATGTGGGATTTTGGTCATGCTGAAACGAGAGTCTTTGTTTGGGGCAAGGGTTTTGCTCGTGGCTGCCACAACCAAATACCAATCGTACGGTCCACAGGGATCTCTGCACAGATATTTGTCATATGCAGCATAATATGCACGAATTTGACCAAATCGCCGACTTTCAGGATAGATGTTGCAAGTGAATGTTGCACTCTGCCTTTCAGTCAGGGTGACAGTCTTGGCGGGTTCGTATGTGTAGGCTTCTATCAGCATCGCTGAGCATGATAGGAGCAGGATCAGGTGGTGCATGCCGGATTTGATGGGACGAGAAGGTTGTTGTAGTTGGTCTCCCACGTCTAGCTGGTGTCTGCTGCATTCACGGAGTTATCCCTTGTTGTTCTCTCCTGTGTTCGTCCGTCATCTGTCGTCGCGTCGCCCGTCGTCACGTCGCCCGGGTTGGCAGTTGAATTCCTCCGTCGGCTCAGGGATCCTCCTGCAGTGGCTGGCGTGGACCCACGTTGCTCTCTCAGCGACCTTCACGGCAGTGTGCGTTGTCAGGAGTATCTGGAATGGACCTCGCCACCGTCTCGAGTGCCAGTGCTTCCTTCTCAGGTCCTTTATCACCACCCAATCACCGGGCTGGAAATCATGGAGTGGGGTGGAGGCTGGTGATGGGAGGGCTGCTTTCACCTGCTGAGAGATGAGAGAGAGAGAGGATGATAAGTTTTTGCAATACTGTAACATGTCATCCTCACAAAGGCCAGTGGAGGGGAGTGGTCTGGTTACAGGCTCTACTCCTAGGGATGGAGGTCTGCCAAAAAGAATTTCAAAAGGACTCATGTTCAGTCTGGACCTTTTCCTCATTCTCATGTGTAATAGAGCAATAGGCAGAGCTTTAGTCCATGGCAGTCCTGTTTCCTCACAACATTTGGCTAATTTGGATTTCAGGGTGCCATTTTCCTGTTCGACAGCTCCTCCATTGGCAGCGTGATATGAACAATGTTGTCTGAGATCAGTTGCAAGGAATTTACTGATTTGGGTTATTGCGGAATTAACAAAGTGTGAACCATTGTCACGGATCAATCTTGTTGGTATTCCCCATCTGGGAATTATTTCAGTTAACAGAGCCTTTGCTACCAGTTGGCTGCTTTGATGTTTTGCTGGAAAAGCTTCAACTCATTTTGACCCCATGTCAACCATCACCAGGCAGTATTTCTTCCCTTCTGCTGGTGACAGTTCTATGAAATCCATCATTACATGTTCGAACGGCCTGTCTGGTGGTGGGTGTGCGGCGTGTGTCATTGTTTTGTTCTTACCTGCAT
Organism: Epinephelus lanceolatus; assembly: GCF_041903045.1. Classification (NCBI taxonomy): domain Eukaryota; kingdom Metazoa; phylum Chordata; class Actinopteri; order Perciformes; family Serranidae; genus Epinephelus; species Epinephelus lanceolatus. Next base: position 3,445,928 of record NC_135747.1, read on the forward strand.
TATGTGTTACACAAACCATACATGACTGGCAAAACTTCTGGGCGTAAGCTGAAAAACCTTTGGTGAACCAATGTTGAGTTAGGGCATCCAGCATTCCCCCTTTTGACACATGATCCATTCCATGTGTCAGCTTTGCAAAATGGGGAAAGAAATGTTTAGGCAGGCAGGGTTTGTTATCGGGGCCCCACCACACGTCCTCTTTCTGCATGGCACAGCAGCGTTTCCACAGCGTCCTTTCCTGTGGTGTGGCAAAGGACTGCGGTGCTGTGAGGGAGCTGGGAATAGAGACTGGGGTTGAAACAAATAAAGGATCAAGGATAGTGGATTGGAGTGCAGCTCTTTTTGCAGCGGCATCACCTATTGCGTTTCCTAGAGAGACAGAATCTGACTGGTCAGAATGAGCAAGGCATTTACAAACAGCAATTGAGTTTGGGAGCAAAATGGAACACCGGTATGCGCATTGGAGAGTCATCACAGGGAACAATTACTCCTGCTGCTTTAAGAGACTCAAAGACTGGTGTTATGCCATCGATGGCTTCTTGTTTAAGTGGATATTGAGTCTTGCAAGGTCTAAAGTCTGATTTTGGAGTAATGAGAACAGGTTCACAGTCTTTGATGAGGCCAACATCATACTTACGGACAGCCCACAGTGTCTTAGGGACCTCCTGTAGGGCTGTGTAGGTTGTTCTTCGGACAAAAAACAAAAAGATTTAGAAGTGCTTTTAGGTACCAGATGGATTTTTCTTTGAGTGTGCACAACAGATGTTAAAGTTTTAGAGTAGCACTGCAGTGTTGGTGAAAATAAAATAGATCGATCAGATGTTTCTTGCCAATTGGCTGCGCGCTGACATGATTTTATAAATGGGCCCAAATCTTCCCCGTTATCTGTGTGTTTTGCAAGTGTGAGGTGTGGGACTGAATGGTCCATGGTATATGTTACATTGAGTTGGTGTGAGAGAGACTGATATAGCACACTTGTGTTGTGTTCAATAAATGTGTGTCAATGTGAGTTTGTCAAATCTCTCCCTCAACCAACCTTCCTCATATGGCTCATCAGGTCCTGGTGACACATGAGAGGTGCAATGCGGGTCCTCTATCTATTGTAGCTGATGAAACTGTTTCTCTAGCTAAAGTCACAGTCTCAGAGGCAGCTGATGGTTGCAATTTCCATTGATATGCATACTGTAGGTCTGGGGTGTGGTGAACAAAGGAGTGTGAAAAATTTGGCTCTAGATCCGATAGTCTGTGAACTTTGACACCGTCTGGGGTTGAGATCAGACAAAGGCCTAATTTGCACATCAAGTCCCTGCCCATCAGGTTAATGGGACAGACTTCAGAGAGCAAGAAGGCATGTTTGGAGCTTGTATTTGACTCATCCGCACATTTGAGTGGGATAGTAATGCTTTCTCTAATTGTTTGACCTGATGAACCAACAGAGTACACATAATCTCCACTTAATTTTGGTTTTTTAGTGAATTCTCAAACTTCTATCACAGAAATGTGTGGCTCCTGAGTCAACTAAGAATACAACATTTTGTTCTGTGATGGTCAATGTATGTTGTGGAAACTTGTTGAAATGATCAGATGTGTAGTGAACATATGTTGGAGCAACTGCATATGTGTTGTCTGAATTCTCAATAGCTTGTGTATTAATCTGCTCAGTGTGTGTGTGTGTGTGTGTGTGTGTGTGTGGTGCAGTACCTTCTTCCGGCCCCACAAGTTGGCTTGGCTTGTCAGCAGGAGTCCATCTCTCCAACAACCCCCATCCATTTTCAGTCCGACTTGTGTACTGAGGTTTGATGAGGTATTTCTGTGACAATCACGTCTCCAATGTCCACGTTGGCCACAGAGGAAACAGACATCATTTGGAGTTTTTCTTCCCCAGTTCTTGTGTCGGCCGCGTTCTTTCCCTCTAAGTTCATGACCTGGTTGTCCATGTTGTATAACTGTGTTATACATGGTTATTGCTGCCATGTGAAGCTCCTTCTGTGTTGTCTCTTCTTTTTTTTTCTTTATCTTAGGGTATTTGGTCATGGGCATGTATGGTGTGTCTGCGAAGTTCGGACAGGCGTGCATCATTCCAAACGATGCAGGCACTTGTAACAGCTGAGGCAATGTCCAGTTTTAGTCCATTTAAGAAGCAATTGCAGAGATGAATTTCCCACACATCTGGAGAATCGCTTGACTCATCAGGTAGTTGAAGGCCACTGTAGGTGTTGAATGAAGGATGAAATGGTGGGTTGCTGTTGAGATCTGGATCCAGCTTCAAAGCCGCCAACTGTGGAAACAAAGAAGAGGAGACCTGCAAGTCTGGTGTTCTTTGTGTGTGAATTTTGCTTTTCATTGGTTTCAACCTATTCACATTTAAAGCTTCTCCTTTCCGCATCTGTAAACATTCTTTTTGACCTTCTATAATTTCAATTTTTCATTTTTTTTTTTTTTTTTCATAGAAACTTTCTTTTTCCTTCTCATTTCTTGTTCTTTGCCCTTCAGGTTTTCTTCTAATTTTGATATGTTTTTTAAACTGAGGGATCCCCTTATTGGGAAACCCAAACTCAGCTGTCCAGACATTTAAATATTTTAGACTTTTATCCCCATATTTCCTTCTCATTACATCCACGACCGGACCCTCCAGAGGCCGAGCCTCAGCGGAGTTTCTACTCCCCATCCCGAGTGAGGAGACCGTGCACGGCAAACAACACAGACGTCTCTGTGAGGATCGTTTCGTTTTGAGGTGACGGAAATCGGGGCCTGGAATTGGGCCTGATGGCTCCCGACCCTGTCCTCCTTGCTTTTTTTAAAATGTCTTCTGTTGTCAATTCAGTATCTTAGGTTCAGCTGGCAGGTATTTAGAAAAACACTGGAGATAGGCAGAATCTGGTGCAATCGAGTTTATTGTGTTCACAGGCAACAACACAGACAAACTCACGAGTCAGCCTCCGGAGGATGACTGAAAAACTGCTCTCAGCGCTCTGGCTTATATGCTGGTGGAGGTCGAAGAGATCTCCACCCATTTCTATAGTCCTTCCCCTTTCAATCCGTTTTTACTGGTGGCAGACTTTTGCCGTTATTCCGGTTCAAGCTGGAATCTGCCACCAGTATTTCCGGAGCAATTCTTGCTCTGTTTTTTAAAAATCATGTGATCTGTGGGGACTCACATGCTACAGTCCCTCGTGTTCTCAATTTTAGAAGGACATGTGATCCCGGATGACTCTCATGCTGCAGTTCCTCGTGACACAATCATTTTGAGTGTGTGTGTGACCTTTATGTAAACTCTTAAGTACATTAAGCAGTACAATCATGTGAGTGTGCTATCTTCTTCACCCAACACGTGGTAACTTGTATAAGTGTCATTGTAAGTTCACAACATCATGTGAGTGTAGGTTAGTGCATTATATCATTACACAGCGCGTGATGGTTATGTGTGTCAATAAGAGTTCATAACTAAGATGTCACTAAGAGTTCACACCGTTACATTGCATATTACACATGAATGCAGGGTTAGTCTTTGCAAAAGTCTACACACTAACATTGATTATATAACTATTTGTATCTTATCCAGTTTATATGGTTTAATATCTGATGAGGGTTTTAACTTTTACACTACATTCCCCCCTTTGGGGCTCCATAGTCCCACACAACACCTTTTAAATCACAGAAGAAAAATCACAGAAGAAGGGGTGAAAATATATATATCCCCCCTTTGGGACTATATAGTCCCATAACATTAGCTTAAGATTTGTTAGCACCACACATAATTTTGGTTTCCAGTGATTATATCAGCAGATCAGTAGTAGATATCACTCAAATATCACACATAAGTCACAGAGAACAATCGCTAGCTTAATGTCATCTTGTGGCATGAGGGTGTAGAATGACATTCGTATACAGTGATTGTGACTACAGTCAGTACTAACATGTGCTACAAAGGGTACCTGATAATTTTCACATATAGTGGTTACAGTTTGGCATGATCTATGGCTACCGTGGTTGTTAACATTGTCCCTTTACAGTCCCTCGAACCCGTAGGCTGGCATCCGCAAGCGTCGGTAGTTTGCCAGCTGACTCTTCAATGCGTCGACCTCTTCTTGTGTGGCCTCATATGCATTAAGTTGCTGCTGTAGGGTATCCCTGGCCTGAGTCAGGTCGCAGACTTGGCCACGCAGCTCCAGTACCTGCTGCTCGAGACAACGCAATTGTGCCCTGTGCAGCCTCTTATTGTCACCCTTCCTGACTGCGTAGGTACCACGACAGACTCTGCGAAGCCTCTTTCGCAGGTTGAGGGGAAGACTGCGCACCAACCGGCGAAAAACCAACGCAGGAACAAGATGAAGCTGGTCACGCAGCTCAGCTGTCAGTCTCAGATGTTGGGCTGTTGCTGGTACTCCATCAGGCAGACATCGGAGACTGATTTCTACTGCGTCTGGATCCACATTGTACTCCTTCTCTAGGAGAGTGCGGGTTTCCGGCGTTAGCCCGTGCACGCTCAGGTGACCCGTGTTTCGAGGTGGGGGGCTAGCCAGACGTGGCTCAACAGGTGGTGGGGTGGTTGGTGAATAGCTGTATGAATAAGCAGCACTGTCCTCCGTTGTAGTGGATGAGGCAGGGGAACCCGTTAGCAATATGTCTCTTCGATCATTTGGTTGAGGGGGTCTATCTTGGGATGGTGCTTGTGAGGTGGAGGGTGCCCGGGGCATTAGCGGTTGGGTTGAGTGACTCTGGGCAGGTTCCCGCGTAGCTGGGGCCTGCAACTGGTTCTGGGTTTGGGCGGGACAGTAGATAGCGGATCAGGCTGGTTGATGGAGGGTGGTTCAATGTCTGGATCGCTGGCTGTGGGGTGTGGAGTTGATTGTAGAGCTCGTCCAGTGGCAACTCAGAGGGATGGGCTGGCGGTGGAAGGCTGGTTCCTGGGTAGGGTGGAGGGTGAGGGAAACTCATCACACGTGGTCCCTGCTGCTGGTACCAGAACACAGGCTGGTCTCCCTGGTTCTGCTGGTCTGGATGTGGTGTTCTCCAGGACTCAGCCATGTTCTGCTTTTATCTTAAAGGTGTAAAGGACATTTTAGTACACTTTCCCTATAATAATTTTTCCTTCCCCCTATTTACTCTTAGATTTTTACGTCACACATAAGTCATGCAACAAGGATTAGTATGTTAGTCATAATGAAGCTTAAGTATCGGTGAGCAGTAGTATTGGTCTGGTGACAGCAAAGTTGTCAGGGTCTTCTTATGCAATTTCGTCATACACTTCTTCTGTTGACTTAGATCTCTGACCATATTGAGCCGTTCCCAATGCCCTGTTTTGTAGCATTATCTCATACCGATTTCTACATTTTCCACCTGAATCCTGCTCTTGTTTTTTAGTGAGCTGTCTCTGGGAACCAGTCATATCTTCATAAGATTCGGCGCCGGTGGGTCGTGGCCCTTGGTCTATTACAACAAATTGTCCTGTAACACTTGTCATTGTCCGCTTGATTACTAGCCGCACCAGGGGAAGAACACAGCAGGCTATCGTGAGAAGGGCCAACACAACAATTCCCAATAACATTCCCATCATTTTTAATATTTTCTCAGGGGATAATGTTGACAACCAGTCCCACATTGAGGGGATCCTGGTGTTCCAGTTTGAGTGTTGTACATGCTGATCTCGTAAGGTGCGCATGCCTTCCAAAGCTTTGGTCAAATTGCCATCCTCCCCCGTGTGCATTGGGATGACAGTACAACAGTGTTCCCCTATTATGTCACAGACGCCTTGATCATGGGCTAGCAGGGTCTCAATGACAAGTCTGTTCTGTACCGTCATTAGGGATGTGGCATGTAATTGCTTGTTCACTCCTTCAAGGGCCCTTATGGTCCAATTCACAAATCTTTGTTGGTTATACCACAAATAGTTTACCCAACAGCTATTGCGAGCTATATATTGAGTATTCACTACAGTTCCCCAAATTGGCCATGAGCCCAATACCCTGCCTGTCTCTATCCATTCATCTGCTATAGCCTGTTGGTCCCTAGGGACTCCTTGTGGTATCTGGTCCCATGTAATGTATACACTAGCATCCTCCTCCCAGGAACGTCCCTGAGGTTCAGATGACCTACGGCGTCTCGCTGGGGTGCTGTTGGATAAACTGAGTATCGTAATAGGTCCTGTTAACATTGCTGGGGCGCAGAGTCCCGTCCAATTGGCTGGCAGCACTGCTTTTACCTGAAGGTCATTTTCACATATCCAAAATATGTCTGCCAACGGAGTGGTACCATTGGTCAAATTTAGTACCCAAATCCAGGTGGTATCATTATAATTTTGGCCTAGCACTATAGAATCATCACCCCCATTGACCACCTGGTGGCATTGGATTTTGGCTTCTCGGGTTGTATTACATACCTTCTGTGCCTCTGAGAGCTGCAGTGTACCTGCTGACGAGGACACATTTCCTATGATCTTTTCATACCTGCATTGAATCAGCCTCTCTGACTCCTGGGAAGTGTTAGTGTGGGTGGCATTGCTCAGCCAATGTTCTATCTTGTTCCCTCGTGCTACGCAAAATGGGAATATGAGGTCTGGTGTCAAATGTACTACTGGAGGTACCTGGAATTCTTGTTGGAACTGATCAGAGGCATTTTTAAGATTTTCTGGACAGATTGCCGTTGTGTTGGTCCATCTCTCTCTGCCCGCTGCCATCCACATGACACATGCAGCAAAACATTTATCCTGCTTCCAGCTATTATCTATGTCTGGGAGAGGCCTCACTCTAGGTAGGCCCCTCCTTTTGTGGCATGCTACACACGTAATATTGGTTACCTGTTTAGCAGAGTATTCCAGCCATTGATAAAAGGCATTGGACTTCCAAGTGGAGGTTCTTACTAATTCCACCCGTTGCACTGGCACATCTCTTGGCTTCCTTGGGGATCTGGGGCCTAATTGAAGCCATTGTCGTGCCACTTTTAGGGATATAGTGAACCCTACTTCCATATTAGTACAACCTCTCATACTACACCAAACTCTTGCTGTCACCATTCCCTCTACGCTACAGCGCGATCCTATGGATCGTCCATGCAGTCTAATGTCTCCTGGGCCCTCCACCAATACATCATCGTAAGCATGTGATTTATAGTAGGTTAGTCGTATTGTTTCCCTGTAAGGTAGCTTTCCCTGTTTTGCAGCCAAAGCTCCTAGCGCCAGCAAGCACTCGCCTCTCTCTTTCTGGTCTCCTTTACCCTGTGCTGCTCCCTCACTCTGGTGTACTCTCGTTGCGATGAGCAATAGGGTTAGTATTATTACAGCTACTGTGCCTACTTTAGCTCCTCGTTGCATGCTAACTGAACCCTTAAGTCTGCCGAGGGGCTGGTCCCTCTCCGGGGTCTGAGTCTCTTGTGTCTGTGTCTCTTGAGTTTGAGTCTGAGTCTGAGCTTGAGCTTGAGTTTGAGTCTGAGTCTGAGCTTGAGCTTGAGTTTGACCTCTCTGGGTCTCTAGCTTCGCCTGTTTCTGAGCTAGGGCTTTCCTCTCTTTCTTCTCCTTCTGTCTCTGCTCCCACTCCCTCCGATCCTTCTGCCTCTGCTGCCACCTCTCTCTCTGCACTTGTCCCCTCATGATCTGTCCTATCACTAGCAGGTGACGACTCATGAGACTGAGGTTGGCTGTCAGTCCCGGGGGATGAGGAGCCTCCCTCTGAAGAGCTCTCTGCTCCTGTCGATACCCTCTCTGGTAAGGACCCACTGCTCTCACTCTGGGCTGAACCGCTGCTGTCACTCTGGGCTCTCTGTGCCCTGCGTCTCTGCGCCACACGTGCAGACCTTCTTGTCCCCTGTTCCTGTGGGGAGGCGTCGCCATCCCCTTGTGGTTGATCCCTTATTGCCCTTGGGGCGGCTTCGCCGTCCCCTTGTGGCTCTGGAGTTACTGCCCTCTGTCTGGCTCTAGGTCGGGGAACAGGTGGTCTCTCTGAGGTGTTAGCTTTGCAGCAGTGGTTAAGATGGAACCAAACGTCCTTACCTTCGACTTTCAAGGCAGTTGGTGTGGCTAATATGACCTTGTAAGGACCTTCCCTTCGCGGTTGGTCCCACTTTCTTTTGAACACCTTGACGTACACCTGTTCTCCAGGCCGTATTCTCTGGAGGTCCTCAGGGATGTCGACCCCTCTGTCCTCTGTGGCTCCTTTCACCTGCTGGAACACAGCCCTGTGGATACGAGTTAGACTTCGTAAGTATTCAAACATTTCACCTTGCAACTGTTCCAGGGACGGTCCCTCATGGGGACCTCTTAAGTATGGTAGCGGCATGGGCCGGCCCGTAAGCATTTCATGCGGTGTTAGATGCGTGACTCGGCTGGCTTGTGAGCGCATAGACATTAGTGCAAGTGGCAAAGCATCCACCCAGTTAAGCTTATTTCTGCTGTCTGCCACTATCTTGGCTATTTTTGTTTTCAAGATACCATTTGCTCTTTCTACCGCTCCCTGCGATTGGGGATGGTACACACAGCCAAATTTTTGTTTGATTCCTAATTGCTTTAATGTCTCTTGTATGACATTGGACACAAAGTGGCTGCCGTTGTCTGATGATATGGTATCTGGCATTCCAAATCTCAGGAAGATTTCCTGACACAAAAATTTTGCGACTGTTCTGTGGTCTGATTTTGCAGTGGCTTTTGCCTCCACCCATCTACTATATCTACATATGACCACTAAGACATATCTCAGTCCCCTTACTCTTGACTGCGGTCCCATGTCTATGTAGTCCATCATGAGGTGTCTGAATGGTCCGTCTGGGGGTGGTATGTGTGCCAATGGGGCTGAAAAAACTTTCCTGATATTATATTCTGCGCAAACGTCGCATTCATTTAGTACTCTGTCTACCGTGGCTGCCATGAATGGCGACCACCATACTGCTTGCAGTTTCCTTAGGATCTCCCCCCTTGCGCAATGGTCACTACCATGCGCCCAAATTATTGCATGTCTTAGTAGTAAAGTTGGTAGTACAAAGCGGCCATGGGCATCTAGCCAAACTCCGTACAATGGACCCCGTGTTGGGCTCGTTTGCGTATTCTTAATAGCTCCACGTTTTACCCATAGGCGTTTCTCAGCCTCATCTACTCTATCTTGAGCGGCTATAAGGGAGGGCAAGGATGTGAGAGGTTCACAATTTTGTATGGTTAATATGGGTGCCATTACTGCCCCTATTGCTGCTTGTTTGGCTGCTTCATCTGCAAGGTTATTGCCTGTAGCTATCAATGTGTTGGTCTTTTGGTGGGCTGGACATTTAATGACAGCTAGGACTGTGGGAAGCATCATGGCTTCTAACAGCTCGAGGATGGCAACTCCATGTGTTACAGGGGTGCCATCCGCTCTGCGGAATCCTCTTTGTTTCCAAATGTTAGCATGAACATAGCACACACCATAAGCATATGCTGAGTCCGTGTAGACGTTTAGTGATTTCCCTGCAGCTAATTTACATGCTTCTGTCAAGGCTTTTATCTCTGCGAGTTGGGCTGAGCAGGGCTGAGCAAGCTTACGTGCCTGTAATGTGTCGAAGGTTTGGTCGTCATTTTTTAGCTGAATGATCCCGTAGCCTGCATGGCTACCAGTGACGTCACGAAAACATGAACCATCCACGAACAAGGTGAGGTCAGCAGGAATTGGCTGATTATGCAGGTCCTCTCTAGCATAAACTTCTCTGTGTCATGAATGCAGTCGTGTGGAGTACCTTCTGTAGGTAATATCAGTTTAGTGGCGGGGTTAATGATGGTGCAGCGCTGAATGTTGAGTTCAGGGGCTGATAGGACTACCTCATAGCCCGTGCGTCTGGCTTGTGTTAAGACGAATCGTGGACTAGTCAGTAGTGCATGAATTTGGTGAGAAGTATACAGCGTCACAGGATGTCCCATGGTCAGTGATGAGGCTTTCTGAAAGGCAAAAACAGCGGCTGCCAGTCCCTGATAGCAGGGTGGCAGGCCAGCCTCGATGTTATCCAGTTTAGTACTATAATATGCCAATGGCTGTTTACCTGTGGGCGTGTCTTGCATCAGGACAGCACAGGCAAAACCTGATTTTTCTGCAACATAAAGATGAAAAGGTTTAGCATAGTTTGGCGTCCCTAAAGCTGGAGCGGACTGCATGTCCAGTTTCAGGGCTTGGAATGCACCTTCTGCTTCCTCTGTCCATGTTAACTGTGCTGTGTTATTTGTCTGTCCTGCTGCTCTTATCAGAGCCCTGAGGGGAGCAGTTTTTATAGCATAGTCGCAGATCCAAGGCCTGCTATAGCCTGTCATGCCCAGAAAAGATAGCATTTGGCCCACCGTTTGCGGTTGAGGGGCCTTAATCACTGCCTCTAGCTGGGAGGGTGCAATACACCTTTTGTCCCCACAGAGCCTTCTTCCCAAGTACTCTACTGACTGTTGGCAGAACTGTAGTTTAGTTTTACTAACTTTGTGTCCGCCTTCTGCTAAGGCCGTGAGCACTGCAATAGAGTCTTTTTCACATTGTTCTTTTGTAGGACTACAAATGAGCAGATCATCTACATATTGCAATACTGTGCTTTGCACGTTCAAACTGGCGAGGTCTTGTGTCAACACACGATTAAAGATGGATGGGGAATCCAAATATCCTTGAGCCAGCCTGGTATAGGTATATTGTTGATTCTCATACGTAAAGGCGAACAAATATTGAGAATCTGGATGTAGTGGTACGCTGAAAAAGGCTGAACACAAATCAATGACTGTGTACCACTGGGTGTCTGGTGGGATGCTGAAAAGCAACGTGTGTGGGTCTGGCACAAGTGGTACTTCTCCGTCCATTAACAGCTCGCAAATCATGGACTAAACGGTAGTCTGGTGAATTTGGTTTCTTGATGGGAAAAATGGGTGTGTTACAGGGGCTTCTAGTTTTTACCAAAACTCCTGCTTCAATCAAACCTTGGATTGTTGGTCTGATACCGTCAATGGCATGCTATTTGAGAGGGTGCTGTTGCTGATATGGTAAGTTAACGTGTGGTTTTAGCTTAATATGAACTGGTTGCGCTGATTTTATCAAACCTACATCAGTCTTGTGTGCTGTCCATAACTAGGATGGAACTTTGCTTAGCATCTCCTCATGTTCTGCGGTGACTGCCATTTGTGTGGGTGTGCCTCCATCTACTACCACTTTGTCTGCTAAAACCTCATCGCCTACCTTGACTGAGATCCTGATGAACTGTTTGTCTTTAGCTATGTGAATGTACCTGTTGTTTGTGGGCACCCACTCTTGCACCTGCAGGGCACGCCTGACCATAGGACCGAGATGATGAGACTCATAATCTTTGGCCACTAAAAGCGTGATGTGCGGCGTAGACTTTGGTACTTGAAACCATCCAGACAATTCTTCCGGTAGGCGGACAGCCGCTGCCACGCCCTGCGGCCCCAAAAATATGTCTTCACTGGTGATGAGATATGGTTTTTTATTGATCCCTGCATCCCAACACTCCTGGTAATCTACATGAGTCTGATCTCTGTCATACATGAGCGTGCAATGCAGCGGCAGAGTGGGGGTATGTGCGGTGTCATAGTGCATGCGAATCCACCTCTCCCACTCAGTCCATTTCTGTTTAAGGTGTGAGTCTTCTGGTGTCAGCTGAAGCCAGTAGGCCAGGGTTTGTTGTTTGTCTGTGGTACCTTGGGGTAGTTGTGACATCATGCTTTGTGGGGGTTCATCTGGGAAGTCCAGGTACAGTCCATCTTGGGTACACATGATTTTTGCTTTTAATGGGCATAGAATGTCTCTTCCTAGCAAGTTTACTGGGGTATGAGCTGAGTATAGCAAAGGTGCACATATGACTTTGCCTGCAATGAGCATTGGAACGGGCTCCGTTAGCGGTATGATCTGTGATTTCCCAGAGAAGCCTATGGTCTTTATGGATGACTTAGAGAGGGGGAACCCGGAGCCTTCTTTTCCAATGCATGAGTATGTGGCTCCTGTGTCAACCATAAAAGGATATTCACAGTCATGGATGACAACAGGCACGATGGGTTCCTCATGTGACTGTAGCGATATAGCTGGTAACATTAGTTCCCCCTCAGGCTCCTCTGGGCACCCCTACCAGGGTTGTGGCTGTTCCATGCTGGGCCAGTTCTGTGCTGGACCTTCCCATGGGTTGCTAGGACATTGGGCCCGTATATGGCCTGGTTGACCACACCCCCAGCATTGATTGTCAGGAGGAGCTGGATTAGCTGATGGATAGCCTGCTCCTACGTTTGGTGGGCCTGGTGGCTGGTTGGGTGCATCCTGGAAGACATGGTGGTTCCCTGGTACGTAGTTCCTGCCTCCTTTCCATCCTCCCCTGAAGTTTGTAGACTGAGCATTTCCTCCCGGTCCCCCACGGCCCCGCCCTCTGGGGGTTCGCTGATTGCCACCACCTCTTGGTATTTGCTGGTAATAATAATGGTGATGTGTGGCGTTGGCAGAGGTTTCTTTTCCCGTTGCATCGGGGTCAGTGGGGGGTGGCTGCAAAGGCGCTTGGGGCTGGATGGCTGGAGGAGCTGCTTGAGTCGCTGCCACCACGGGAGCTTGAACTTTAGATTTCTCTTTCTCCTTTTTTACCAGCTTGCTCAGTTCTCCCAGCTGCAGCTGGGTCAGTTTGTTGACTAGTTGTTTGTCTTCTTCATCCATAGAGCTCAACATGGTGGACGATGTGCTCTGAGAACAGTGGCCAGTCCATTTTCATCAGTCCCACCACATCTTCCAAACGTCGCTGTACACTCTCTGGCATGGCCTTCTTAACCATCATCTTGAATAGGCTTTGGGTGGTTCTATTGGCATTCCATGCTTCCCCTGTTTCTTCTTTCCACTTCTTCTGGAAGGTGTGCAGGAACTTAGAGGGACATTCGTTTTCTCCCAACGTTTCCCCTTCCAACTTGGATGGGTCTCTCTTTGCCGGGTAGTGTTTTCTCAATTGGCGCCACACCTTGGAGCGGTAATGCCCAAAGTCCACGTCGTCACTGTAATTGTTTCCAATAGCCGCCCCCACATTGGCTTCTGTGAATATTTCCTGGGTGATTTGCTTTCCAGCCACATAGGTGAGCAGAGCTTTGACATCTCCCGAGGCTAGCTGTATTCCAGCTGTTGTCTCTTCTAGAGCCATTATCCATTTATCTGCACCGTCGGTGAGTGCTGGTAGGCGCTCAGCCAGGCCTATCATGTCCATGAAAGGCCAGGGCTCGTACTGCCTTTGTCCATTAGGTTGTGTTATAAGGGGACACATGGTAGTTCTGTTACCTTCCTCATCATACAGATATATGAGATCCTCGGTCTCTCCGAGGACTTTTCCTCCTCTCAATCTCATGCCTCCTTGACTTTGAGCTCTGTTGTCTGTTGGTGGTCGTCTGTTGGTGTCCCGTACCTCTTTGGGCTGTGTTTTGTTCGATTTCATTGTACCTTGGAGAGTCAAGGTGATGTGCTCTGTGGTGGGGCTAGCTTGAGGCTCCTCTGGCTCCTGCTGGAGACCCTCTTCTTTTAACTGCTGTTCTTGTATTGTCTCCAATAGTTGACTCATTTGCTGCAATCTGCCTTCTGTTCTCCGGCTGATCCCTTCCAGCTCTTTGAGCAGCTCCTGTCCTCGGGTGTCAATCAGTGACGCACCTCTGGGAGTGTGTTCTTGGATACTGTGATCACTTTCATTGTGTGACTCTCTTTCCATCGGTGGGTCTGGATATGGTGGCGGGCTAATGGTAGCTGGCCTCTGGCGATCTTCTTCCTCGCGCATCTGGCGGTTCTTTACCTCCCATTCCAACAGCTGTTGCCAGTGCTCGTACCCAAAGGTACTCATAGGCCTGGGTTTCAGTTCCTCAATCTTTCCTTTCTTCTTTCGCAATTCTATTGTAGGGGAGCCAGATCTCTCTGTGGGGAGGCTCGAACAACTTTTATGGTGAGCTTTGCTCCCGTTTTTCACCTGCTTCTGTCTCCCTCTGCCTTTGCGCCCCGCAGTTGGTACTTGCCTTTCAGTGGAGCGAGAGCCTTCATCACTGGCGCTGTCTGTCGTCTCTCTAGCAGTGGTTCCGGTGCAGTCACTGCTCCTTCTACTACGATGTTTGTATATCATTGGAGGCTGTCCAGTTTCACTCTCAGTGAACTCTCCATCCTCCTCGTCACTTGTTGACCCATCGGTGCTCTCCGTTTCTGAGGATGGTTCTGTTTCCAGTTTTAACTTCTTCCTCGGCCCCTGTAGCCCCCTCCTATTGGGCCTCTGCTCATTATTTTTTGTCAGGGTCACTGTGAATCTCCCTTCTAATTGGCCCTCCATTTCTGTAACTTTTGAGCCTCTTAGTGCATACTGTCCCATTGCTGGCTGTGTTGGCTCCTGTGGGTATGGGGGTGGTGGCGGTGTGGGTGGGGGTGGTGCTGTGGGCGTTACTTCTTCCTGTGTCTGGTGTTCTTTATCTCTTTCCTCCAGCTGCACCATTATTCTTGTTCCAGTTTGTCTGAACCATCCTAGCACTTCTCTTTCTTTGGCTCTCTTGTTTTTTAGTTTGTAGCTTGCCTTGGTATCTCGAGCTTCAATGTGTCTTAATTCTGACTCTACTTCATCACAGCATGCCAAATTGAAGGTACCATCCATAGGCCAGCGATTCTTCCCGGAGCTTCTTTTGTGCCATTTGGCCACACAGTGCTGAATGCTCTTGGCTCGACTTGGGTGTTGTTTTATTACCATTTCTATCAGGGTCAGAACCCCTTCCTTCATTTTTCCCTGGTTGGCTCCCATGAAGCCTTGTTTTACTGCACTAGCTCTCGGGATTTCTGGCTGTTCGTCTGTTTCTGTTGTGCGTATTAACACCACTATCTTCCCTACTGTTATGGCAGTTTTGTATTTCTTTTCTCTATAAGGGTTGTACTCTAAGTCACAGGACCCGTCTCCTTGGGGTTTCCGTTTACTTAGACACCCAAATTTACCTGTTTCCCACTCAACTTTTCTGGGCACAATGACAATTTGCAGCCGCGGGTTGTATATTTCCCCTCCTGCTGGGCTTTGTATGCGTACTTGGTGCAGAGGAAGTGTAGCTACTGGTGCGTTCTGATAATTGTCACACAGACTCTGTAGTAGCGGATTTAGTGAATAGGGAACCCACAGCCTTCGCAAAATCGCTTCCCACGGGGCCCCTGGATACTCTTCCTTTACTCTCTATAAATTAACAAATTTAGTGATTTGCCAGAGTTTTTGTTGGATTTCTTGTTCGCCTTGCCAATGCTCAGCCCCTTCACTATCTATGTAGCTTCGTTCTAACCAAAAGTGTGTGCGCACCCCGCTATATTCTACAGGGCCCTCTGTAAGACAATGTTCTTCTCCCCAAATTTCGTCTTCAATGATTTCCCCGTCTTCCATCTATTTTTAGGTGCAGCTGTGAATTATGTTTGCCCTCACGTTTTAGCTGTTAGTAATGACTTTATGTGTTTGCCCAATTGATTTCCCTCTTTAACACAATGTTGCGACCGTGCAGCCTGTTTAGTTGGTTTATTTGACAACTTTAATTAGATCTCTATTATCAACACCTTTCTACATCCACAACTCTACAATTTCTTCTATAGCTTACTGTATTTACAACACCATATAGATGACATACACGACAACTTCAAGGATTATGTTTATACTATTTTACAGATTACTTCAGATATATTACAGTTTTTACACTTAGATCGATCAGTTAACCCCCCTTTTTTTGTCTTTTTTTCCTTTTCCTTAGCTACCTGCCCGTTCAGACCTGTTTGCTGAGGTAGTTCCCCTGCTCTCTTGGCTAAGAGGTCTCCCCAAACAGCGGTATCCACAGGAGCTTTTTAACTTTACTTTTTAGCTTTCTGCCCGTTCAGTCCCGTTTCGTCTACGGTGACTCCCCCTCCTTCTTGGCTGGGAGGTCACTTTCCTCAAAACAGCAGTATCCACAGAAGCTTTTAGGCCTTTTATTCTTCTTTATTGCAAACCGCCCATGCAGACCTGATGTCTTCCCTAGGCACACCCTCCCTTTATAGGCTTAAGGGTGTACTAGGCAAGCCAACAGCGGTATCCGCGGATTTGCTCAGCATTCCGCCCCCGCAAACCTACCGGCTGGCTTCAACACCCCCGCCCCTACAGGCTAAAGGGAGCATTGGCAAGTTTCGGTAGTGGTAACCACGTATATGCTTTTGAGTATCTCTGACTCTTTTCTTCTCTTATTGTGCACTTTTGTCTCTTTAAATACTTTAAATACTCTTACTACCTTATTGCCTGTACCCCATTAGTTATTATTCACACACACACACACATTCACTCTTTCCGCTCCACGATCACACCTTATTGCAGCAGAGTTACCCGTCTCCAGTGATGTTAGTTGCTTTTTCAATGATGCATCTTTAAACAGTACATTATATAACTAGGTTCTTTAGGAGAGGAATTTGTCAAATACCTTTGACCTGGGCGGCTCCCAGCACTGCACCCCAGACACACCCGGTTTTAAACAGAAAAAGGCTCTGCTTACCTTATTTGGTGGCGCCACCTGTGTGTCTGACGTACAGCCCGGTGCTCCCGATCTCTGGCTTCGACCTTCCTTGCCTCCTGGCTGGCTGCGCCACTTGAGGTGACTGAAATCGGGGCCTGGAATTGGGCCTGATGGCTCCCGACCCTGTCCTCCTTGCTTCTTTTAAAATGTCTTCTGTTGTCAATTCAGTATCTTAGGTTCAGCTGGCAGGTATTTAGAAAAACACTGGAGATAGGCAGAATCTGGTGCAATCGAGTTTATTGTGTTCACAGGCAACAACACAGACAAACTCACGAGTCAGCCTCCAGAGGATGACTGAAAAACTGCTCTCAGCGCTCTGGCTTATATGCTGGTGGAGGTCGAAGAGATCTCCACCCATTTCTATAGTCCTTCCCCTTTCAATCCGTTTTTACTGGTGGCAGACTTTTGCCGTTATTCCGGTTCAAGCTGGAATCTGCCACCAGTATTTCCGGAGCAATTCTTGCTCTGTTTTTTAAAAATCATGTGATCTGTGGGGACTCACATGCTACAGTCCCTCGTGTTCTCAATTTTAGAAGGACATGTGATCCCGGATGACTCTCATGCTGCAGTTCCTCGTGACACAATCATTTTGAGTGTGTGTGTGACCTTTATGTAAACTCTTAAGTACATTAAGCAGTACAATCATGTGAGTGTGCTATCTTCTTCACCCAACACGTGGTAACTTGTATAAGTGTCATTGTAAGTTCACAACATCATGTGAGTGTAGGTTAGTGCATTATATCATTACACAGCGCGTGATGGTTATGTGTGTCAATAAGAGTTCATAACTAAGATGTCACTAAGAGTTCACACCGTTACATTGCATATTACACATGAATGCAGGGTTAGTCTTTGCAAAAGTCTACACACTAACGTTGATTATATAACTATTTGTATCTTATCCAGTTTATATGGTTTAATATCTGATGAGGGTTTTAACTTTTACACTACAGTTTCTAAGGCACAAACAATTTAAAGCCCACATCCAACTGGGACTGGAACCCAAGGATGTTTCACACAGTTAACTGGGACTTTCACCCAAAACTGCTTCACAAGGATTCCAACTGGGACTTTCACCCAAGGATTCCTACGGTCAGGGTGCTTAACCCTGACGTCACGGTTGTGGATAAAATAAAGAATGAAAATATTATGTCGAATTAAACCCCTAATTTTAGGAAAGAAAGAATTTAAAAGTCAATGTTTCAGTGCTCACCAGATGAATTTTCGCTAAATTGAGTTCGTGGAAATCCCAGCGGCGACGATCTGGGGTGTTTGCGATCAGTCCTCCCTTCTCAGAAGAGGATTTGAGGTTGGAGGCTGGAAATCTTTTTCTTTCCAGGATGGCCTGTCACTGTCCGCGTCCCGTCCCAGACGATCGCTCGAGGGATCCCACTTCTGACACCAAATTGTTGTGGAAATTCTCTGCTGCTGGTGAATAATGAAATAGAGACTTCTGCCGGCCGACAAGGTTTTTATTTTCTTTGCAAAGAAAAGGTCAGTCATCACACAAGCGGTCAGAATGAAGAAAGACCCTGAGCAGGGGGAGAGCTAAACATTTATACCTGAAGACCGCCCCTCAGTGGCCTGGGAACATCCTTCAGGGGTCTTCACAAAGGTCTTTGAATAAGTTGCTCTTTGTTACCTTTTGGTCTGCTGTAGGGACCAGCATCCCCCCCCCAGGGTGTTGTTTCACACTTGGGGCATCCTGCAGGATTTTACATGTCATTGTGAGAGCAAGAGGTCCAGACACAATACACAAGATGGAGACCTTAAATTTACAATCACACCTACAACAAATAAATAAAAACATTACTCACAAACACTGTACATTGAGGATATTTAGAACAAGTTTCAAATATACAGTACAGGCCAAAAGTTTGGACACACCTTCTCATTCAATGCGTTTTCTTTATTTTCATGACTATTTACATTGTAGATTCTCACTGAAGGCATCAAAACTATGAATGAACACATGTGGAGGTATGTACTTAACAAAAAAAGGTGAAATAACTGAAAACATGTTTTATATTCTAGTTTCTTCAAAATAGCCACCCTTTGCTCTGATTACTGCTTTGCACACTCTTGGCATTCTCTCGATCTACAATGTAAATAGTGTTGGACTAAGAGTCTCATCCTACTCTCCAATGTGCTATGTGTGAGCTCAGTCCTGCGTGTTCTTTAATGAAGCAATAGGAGAAGATATTCGGTCTCAGTTAATGTAGTTTATTAAGCAGTAAAGGAATAAAATTACAGAGCTCTGGGTCTCAACTTCACGTCCCTGACGAACAACAAAGGTGTGTCAGTTCACGAAGTCTGACCTCCTGTCCTTTCCCTGACCCAGTATATTTGAGTGTAACAGAGTGTCATTGTGCATGCAAGGCGTTGTCCTCTTCTCATTGGCAGTTCCACTTCCTCCTTCACCACACCACGCCCCTGCCTCCTGTTAATCTGACTCCTTCCCGCTGGCGGTGGGGGCGTGGTTCCTGTTTTGAAAGACAAGAGAACAACACAACTCCCTACACGTGCTGTACCTTACTATCTGTATATCACTTTCTATTCTTTTTACCATATATGAAACTAATTATCTAAGCATTGCGGTATGTGCTCCTCAGACTTCATGTCTCTTCCTCTCCTGTACTTCTCCACTTCTGCAAAGCAAACACATTCAGATCAGCTGAAATCATCTCAGTATTCTCATTGTTCACACATCTAAAACTTATATAGTGAAACACAACTTATAGTAAAACACATAAAATCATTCTATTCCCAACAGTCCCCCTTTTGGCCTCATAGGACTGAGGCCACTTTTTTTTTCAGTCCCAATGTATCCAGGTCCCCCTTTTTAGGTCTTGTGATTACTGCACTTTTTGTTTCTTTTGAAACAAAAAGTTATAACTCCCCCTTTTGGTCTCATACACATGAGACCACTCATACTTTGTCTTCTTCTGAATCTGAATCTGAATCTGAATCTGTCGGCGGTTCCCCCCAATAGGGTGGCCGTCTCCATTTGAGTCATCTGATACGGTGGGGGTTGTGGATGTTTTCTCTCCACTGCTGACACTATGATCCTTTCACAGAGAGACCTGATGCATGGGATGCAACAACAGCCACACAATGCTAACACCCCGAGCATTCCCACCAGAGACAAAAATACCGATACCACTAGATTCTTCCACTTACCAAACCATTGTTTAAACACTCCGCCTATGGGGTTATCAATACCTGAATGCTCATGCATCTCTTCGGACAGTGTACGTAGCCCTTCCAGTGCTTTAGTGACTGACCCATCTGGAGCTGTGTTATTTGGGATGACAGTGCAGCAGAGACCCTGGAACATAGAGCAGACACCCCCTTTCTCCGCCAAAAGCATATCTAAGGCAATTTGGTTCTGGATTGTCATTAGGGAGGTGGCCGCCAACTGCTCCGAGAGTCCCCCAACTGCATCTCTGGTGCTGTTAGCCAATCTGAGAACATTGTAATGAACATAATTAATTCTGTCAACATTCTTGTTAGGGGTGATGGGAAACAGTGCAGCTAGTATGGGTATGTTTTCAAAACCCGCAGTTTATATTGATCTGGAACCCCACGAGGAACGCCTATGGCGTCTATATACGTGGTGGAGTCAAAGCCAATGTCAAACGTGTCTCTTTTCTTTCTGCTAGAACTGGTCTGGGAGTCCCTCAGCCCTAAGAGGACCAGAGGCACTGCCAGTAGGACCAGTGCGCACGTGCCGGTCCAGGTAGATGGCAGGGATAAATGGAGGGTTTTATCTCCACAGTTTATCACAGAACACAGGTCAAATTTAAATCCCATGGCTGTTCCCCTCGTATAGTTCAATGTGATGCCACCATACTTATCTATGCAGCTGTCAGAAGGTCTGCCTGTTCCCGCGCTTCTTTTGGTTCGGTTTCGTGGTTGCTCTGTGGCTTTGTCTCTGGGGGAAGACTCAAAATATAAAAAAAGGTAAAACAATAACACAGGTCAATACAAAGCCTCCCAGCCAACACCACTTATGGTGGCGTTGCTCTACTCCCAACAATCTCATCATTTCCTCTATAATGCATAAATGAATGTAAATGTAAAAAGTAAAGGTAAATATGGAGTGTAAATATAAAAATGGGGCAAGCAAACTTTCAGTATATCCTGGCCTGCTATATTCAATCGTACTCTGGGCAAAGTGTTGCTTCAGAGGAGCTTCTAACCTTCACATTGATCACAGGATATCTTTACCACACTTATGCTGAACTAAGAGTAAATGTAGGTGTGAGTGAGTTTTTTTTTTTTTTTTATTGTCTCTTATGTCTTCCAGTGTTCGGGCAGGTGTCTCTGCCACTGCACACTGACTCCAGTGATACCATGTGTCACCTTTTCCCTAGAGTTTGACGGCGTGGGACGTCCGTTCCACGACTTTGTAGGGGCCAGTCCACCTATGCTCCGACCACTTTCTTTTAATCACCTTGAGCAGGACCCACTCTGATGTTGGGTGCCCCTTTCCTTCTGCTCCCTCCCGAGCTGCTGTCACCTGTTTGGAGAAAGCTGACACCAATGCTGTTAGTTGGTCATAATACGGTTTATATTTTAGAGGACTTTCTTCCTCTTCTGTAGTTTGAATCCCAGCTCCCGGTCCCGGGAACTGTTGCCCTGTTTTCAGCTCATATGGAGTAAAACCTGTCAGTGAGTTAACAGAGCTCCTGATGGATAATAGAGCTAGGGGTAGCGCATCCACCGAAGTCATTTTAGTCTGGGCACAAATCTTGCCTATTTTTCCCTTAATAGACTGATTCATTCTTTCCACTCTGCCCTGTGACTGAGGATGATAGACTGTGCCAAATGTATGTTTTGGCCGCAATGCCTTCTCTACCTGCTGTAGGTCTTTGTTTTTAAAGTGAGTCCCGTTATCAGATCTGATTCGTTTGGGGAACCCGTGCCTGGGGATATACTGATTTATCAGAAATTTGATTACTGTCTTTGCATCCTCTGATTTGGCAGGTATGGCTTCTGGCCAACCAGTGTATGCATCCACTGCCACCAGAAGACACCTGTATCCTCCCACTCTCTCTAGCATGTCTGTATAGTCAATAATGACCTCTTGACCTGGGAGTTTAGGGAGGGGAAATCTCCCCCTGATGTGGTTTCACCGTGGGTCTAACATTGTATTCTGTACATATCTTACATTCTTGGACGTGATTCTCAATCATTGCTGGCAAAAACGGGTGCCACAAATGAGTGAGATATCGCGCCATTTGTGTTTTCCCACAGTGAGTCACACCATGAGCTTCTTGAAGGACTGATCTCCTCAGCCCTGGGGGCAGTGCAGGTCTCCCATCTGGAGACCCCCACATACCCTCTGTCTTTACTGCTCCTCTTTCTCTCCAGACTGTAAGCTCCTCTGGAGAGGCTTTCTGCTGTTCTGCTATTAACATATTTACATCACAGGGCGGCAGGAGGTCATGCACTGTTCTCTCTGTTTGTAGCATTACATACTGCTGACTGTATCCTGCCTTTCTTTTGGCTGCCACATCTGCTGCATCATTCCCTCTGGAGACAACTGTCCCTGTTTTGTCATGACCCTTGCACTTAATCACTGCCACCTGTGCCGGCTTCATCAGAGCCTCCCGTAGTCTCCTCATGTCCTTCTCATGCTTAATGGGGGTCTTTGCTGCTGTTAAAAAGCCAGATCTGATCCACTGTGTCATTTCCACATGGATCGCTCCTACGACATAGGCAGAGTCTGTGTAGATGTTCACTCTTTTCCCTTCTGACCATTCTAATGCTGCAATCATTGCTTGGAGTTCAGCCAATTGAGATGAGTCTTTTCCTGTCACACTTTCTGTAATCACTTCCTCAAACCCTGTCTCTGTCTGTCTTACCACTGCATATGCTGCTTTGAGTCCCTCCGTTGGATGTCTAAAACAACATCCATCTGTGAACAGTGTTTTTTACACATAGGGCCTAAGTCTTTGGCTTGATGTTTTGCATGTACTGCCAAGGATATGTGAGGGGAGGCTTCCTCCGCCGCCTCATACCACTGCAATTGCTCTGAGGTCAGTTCAACAGCTGCAGCCACTCCCTCATTTCCCACCAGTATGCAGGTGGATGTTATCTCCTACATTTTCCCTTTTATCTCATTATAAAATGCCTGTTGATACAGCTCGTCGCCATTCCTGTCATAATAAAGAGTTACATGGAGGGGGTCGGGAGGAGGCGTGTAGGGATTTAATGACTGAACCCAGGGACGCCAAGACTGATAGAGAGTGCTAATGCCAGGCGTCTCCATGGTTTCTGGCTTGAGAAGGCCCCAGTAGATATCAGCCCAATGTCCTTCAGCCGTGGGGGAGGTATCCGCTGATAACAACATTTGCGAGGAGGAATGCACAGTTGTTAACGAGCAGTTCACAGTGTAGCCATTTGGGAAGGTCACTATCAGCCCATCTGGGTGCAGAGTATGGAAGCTCCACACTTCAGCAGCACATCTCTCCCCAGTAGATTCACAGGGCATGACAAAGAAGAAACATATCTGTGTGAAAATGTCTGTTCAGCCTGGAGTATGGTGGTAGTGAGTGGTTTGGTGAGCGGCAGATTTTGTGGTTGTACCGAGAACCCAGTTAGTTCAACTGCTGAGGATGATATTTGGTGTTTAGACACAGGGAGATTCAAGGTGGCTCCACAAATAAAACACCCTCTACCGCCCTGACCCCCTCTTGGGCCGCCACGACCCCCACCCCTGCCTCTGAATCCTCCTGTACCTCCTCTCGAGCCACTCCAATGGGGAGGGCGAGGATCAACCCACTCTGGGGTTGGAAATAGATCTGGAGCGTGTATGGGGGAGGGCGGAGGCTGCTGAACCATCTGATTGGTTGATTTTTTCTCTGCTTTTTTGCATCGTTGGTTTTACGACATGTATCTTCCAATTGGAGTTTCAACAGCTGAACCTGTGCTGACTCTGTACTGTCCTTCTCTGCCTTTCTCTGATGGCATTGTATATGACTTTATTAATCCTGTAAGCTTCACTGCTCTCTCCTCGTATTCTTCCCCTGAGTCTGTGTCTGACCATATCTGATCTCCCTCGTTGTCTGCTTCCTCTTCTGCATCATACTGACCTGGTTCTTGTGTCTTATTCTCACTCTCCCTTCTGCTGCTATTCTTCCCTGAATCTTCTCTATTCCCCCTTATTTGGAACACTGTTTCTGCTAGTGCTCTTGACTCTTCCCCTCCAGCCTCCACTTTAGGTGTACTGGTGGAGAGAGGGCCCTGTTTTATGCTCCTGCCGCTGCCTCTGCTATCTATGCTGCACACCTCCTCTTCCTGTTCCTTGCCCCCATTGAAAGACCTCAGGGGGTCCTGATGCACACTCTGTGCATTAGACAAAATGTTTGCTACTTCCTGTGTCAGTCTCTCTACATGTGCTAACCCCTGTCTTATTTCCCTAGTTACTTCCTGTTTAGCTTTCTCATACTCCTCCTCATCCACCACATCTGCATTGATCACTCCCTCCTTAATCACCAGCAAAGGCATTTGCTTGTTGCTCCCCAAGTATGGTGGTGGAGATGGGGCTGGGGGTGTCTGAGGTAGCTCGGGATACAATCTATTATGGGTGGGCTCTGGTGGTGCCAGCGCAGGAACTGGCACAGGAGTTGGCGGAGTTTGTTTGTCTCTGTTTTGTTTTTGTGTGAGTCTTATCAGTGTGTTTCCAATAAGCCATGGCAGTAACTGCCATCTGATGGAGCAAGGCGCGTTTACGTTCCTTCTCCTCCTGGTTTTTTCCATTGTCTTTTTATGAGTTTTGGTTTATTCTTCTTTTTTGTATGTTCTTCCAAATCATCTCTCGCCTTTACCTCTGCAGCCAGCAATTTCTTTGTAACATTTACTGCCTGCTCATCGCCAGGAAGCTCATTTTGGGCCTGTAATGCCTTCCATAAATCATCAAACTCCTTTCCTACAGCCTGTCTCTGCTTATCTATTACTCCTGACAATAACTGTTTCCTAATCTCCCCGCACTGTGTTTTTACTAGGATGGGAGGACACCCACCCTGCTTACGATAGTCCCTGTCAAATTCACCGTCCATGATGTCTCTCTGTCCCTCCTCTGTCCTTACTTATTTTACTCAGAGGGTACTACTCGTCACGATGTTACAAAGCTTCACACAATTACAACAATACACACAATACTCAGCGCCACGTGACCGCTCTGCAGCGCAGTCCGCGCGGACTTATTTTCCCCTTTCTACCGTTGTGATTTCACTGCTTAAGTTCCACCAAATGCAGGCCGACACACCCAAGCTTCTACACCGCTCTCCTGGGAGGGTGTGGGGTGCCTATGGCTCGGCAGCAAATGGCTTCTATCCTAAGGAGAAATTACACAACTTCCTCTTTTTCTTCCCCACAGAACGCGACCACCTCACAGGCACGAAAAGAGTTGGAATTCGAGTCACCTCTAATAGACTCTACACAACTCTTCCGCCCCGTAAAAATAGCTGGTTGTCGGTAAGCCACCCACAAAACAATAACCCCTTAAAAGACTTATTTATTTACACTCCCAATATCAGGGTGGTTCTGCGGACCACTGAATAGATGTCTCAACATGAGCGATAGTATTCAGTGTTAGGGATCACATGGAAAACGCTCCCCTGCCCGCAGAACTCTGTAACCTCTTTTTTGTGTTGTAACAATCTACACAAAGGTCTTTCAACCTCAGACAACCCGTGTCTTCAGACTATATTCTCAGCTGTCCAAGGAGCAACCTTATGGGTTCCCCCCCGAGCTTATCAACCTCAGGACACTCGTCTTTTTCTTTTTTAGAGACTAGATGGAAAACCTAGTCTCAGGGCTTTTCACCCGACTATGTTTCATATTTAGAAGTCAAATTTATGATTTGCTCCAGGGCCTTACACCCGACTATGTTTCATATTTAGGAGTCAAATTTATGATTTGCTCCAGGGCCTTTCACCCTGTCCTGTCGAGGTGTTGACTATGTTTCGTATTTAGGAGTCAAATTTATGATTTGCTCCAGGGCCTTTCACCCTGCCCCGGGGCATTTCACTTTTGTGTTTTGTTTTAATTTTATTCCTTTACGTTTTAGACTAGGAGACTGTAGTAAAATGACAACACAATCTTTTAGCATTTCCAATTGCAGAACTTTGATAAAACAGGCGTCTGCTTACCTTTTTCTCAGGCCGGCCAAGTGTTGTCACGATACTGTCGTCCTCCGCTGAATAGTTGTCTTTATTCCGTCACTTCTCCGTCTTCATCACGTCGGGGTCACCAAATTGTTGGACTAAGAGTCTCATCCTACTCTCCAATGTGCTATGTGTGAGCTCAGTCCTGCGTGTTCTTTAATGAAGCAATAGGAGAAGATATTCGGTCTCAGTTAATGTAGTTTATTAAGCAGTAAAGGAATAAAATTACAGAGCTCTGGGTCTCAACTTCACGTCCCTGACGAACAACAAAGGTGTGTCAGTTCACGAAGTCTGACCTCCTGTGCTTTCCCTGACCCAGTATATTTGAGCGTAACAGAGTGTCATTGTGCACGCAAGGCGTTGTCCTCTTCTCATTTGCAGTTCCACTTCCTCCTTCACCACACCACACCCCTGCCTCGTGTTAATCTGACTCCTTCCCGCTGGCGGTGGGGGCGTGGTTCCTGTTTTGAAAGACAAGAGAACAACACAACTCCCTACACGTGCTGTACCTTACTATCTGTATATCACTTTCTATTCTTTTTACCATATATGAAACTAATTATCTAAGCATTGCGGTATGTGCTCCTCAGACTTCATGTCTCTTCCTCTCCTGTACTTCTCCACTTCTGCAAAGCAAACACATTCAGATCAGCTGAAATCATCTCAGTATTCTCATTGTTCACACATCTAAAACTTATATAGTGAAACACAACTTATAGTAAAACACATAAAATCATTCTATTCCCAACAATAGTCATGAAAATAAAGAAAACGCATTGAATGAGAAGGTGTGTCCAAACTTTTGGCCTGTACTGTAGATGTATTGAATTCAGTAAAAAGGCTTAATGTCAAATACTCAACAATACTGTAATTTCAGAGTTCTTCATCTGATGTGGAGAGACCAGCTTGTCTGAGCTTGGCCTTTAGGAGGCGGATCTCAGGTCTGGCCTTGGTTTGCTGTAGTTTGGTGAGAGTCAGTTGTTCCTCTGCCAGACGAATCTGTACTTCTGCCCTTTCAGTCTCTTTTTGCAGAAGTACCTTGTAATCATTATCTTTGTGAGATGAAGGACGCTTCAAGCCTTTCCTCTGAGATCCTGTGGCAACTACTGCTGGCTCTACCAGTGAGGATCCAGCTTCTTCCTCAGTAACAGAGCTGAGATTCAAAATAAATGTGCTCTCTGGATCAGCCTCAGGAGGAACTGGCTGACTCTCCTCCTCAATCCCAGGCTCGCCATCCCCAACACCTTGAATACCATGCAGAGCTTGCGACTTCTCACCTCGAATGATGTCGAGGACCACATCTGTGTAATCTCCCCTCTTAAAGGGCTTGTTGCCTGTTTGTGGGTTTTTGGCTTCAGCATGGTCCTTTGTTGCCCTGGCCTTAAGATTCTTCCATCAAAATTTTATTTGGTCTGTGGTCCTCCTCTGGCCAGACCCTCTGGCATTCACATTTTTGGTGATTAAAATCCAAATATCATTTTTCTTTTTGTTGGTATCTCCACCCTTAGCAGAATTAAAACTTCCCACTATTGTGTCATAATGGCACCTAACACCCTCTAGCAGTGCGTTGGTTTCGGCAGCAGTGAAATTACAGCTTCTTGAGTCCATGGTTCCATTGCTTTACTATAGTGAACACTGTTCATCATTTATAGGCCTTGGGTCCGATTGCCTCAATTGAACACAAGCCAGAACTAATCAGTCCACAACGGGTGTGTTTGAAAAGACCAATTACACAGCCATGTAAATCAGCCTTTCTCAGAGGATTCACAGAGAGGGTCACAGAGAGACAGTGAAATGGCAGGTGTTGTCCACCGCCACCACCACTTTGCCAGGAGAGGATACCATCAAAGGGTGTATGTTGAGCGTACCAAACCACTGGAGCAATACACCACTGAGGAGCTGTATGCCCGGTTTCGCTTTGGGAAGGCTGATATCGAGTACCTTATGAACCTTCTCCGGCCAAAACTACAACACAGAACCCAAAGGAGTCACGGTCTGTCTGTGGAAGACCAGGTCCTCATCGCTCTCCGATTTTATGCATGTGGGACTTTCTACCAAGTTGTTGGTGACTATATGGGAGTGGCGAAATCAGCTGTCTGTGATGTGGTGAAAGATGTGTCAATCGCACTGGCCAGCCTGGTCAGTGAATTTGTTTCTTTTCCAAAGGACAACCAGATTGCCCAGGCCAAGCGCAGCTTTTTTCTTTTGGGGAATATGCCCAATACTATTGGAGCAATCGACTGCACGCATGTGCATATACAAGCACCTCGTGAGAATGAATGGGAGTTCATAAACAGAAAGGGGAGGCACAGCATCAATGTCCAACTTGTGTGTGATGCTGACCTCATCATCACCAACTGCGTTGTCAAGTGGCCTGGGTCTGTCCATGATGCACGCATCCTGAGGGAGAGCGCTCTATATAGAGACCTCCAAACCAACTGACCGGATGGCATAATATTAGGAGACAGTGCCTACCCACTCCTACCATGGCTGATGACCCCTTTTCTGACAGCAAATACACCGGCGCAGGCACGCTTCAACACCGCTCATTGCAGAGCAAGATGTGCAATTGGGCGTTTAAATGGAGTTCTTAAGAGGTGCTTTGCATGCCTTAACTACCTGAGAGCGGAACCACAGAAAGCATGCAACATAACCCTTGCCTGTATTGTCCTGCACAACATCGCTACCGAGCGCAATGTCCCTCTCTATGCTGACAATGATGCACCTGAGCCCCTTGGAGACCATGACCAACCTCCTGCATTCTGCCAGAACGAGCAACAAGGGACGCAATAGTTAGACACTATTTCTGATTTGGATTTGTTTTGGATTTCAAAAACCAGTGATGCCATTGCCATTGCTTTGTTATTCTGTTTTATCATTGCATGCATCACTAAAAAATAATCTAAAAACGAAACAAAAATATTTTTGATTGTGATGAATATACATTAATTAGTGACAGAATTAAATATATTATTTGTGGTCAATATTGACAGCTGTTTGGGGGATTATTTTATGAGGCCAAACTCTTTCTACTTTGCTGTAGGCCTATACTGAAAGGCTGAATACGTTATAGCCTACCTAATCACTGTAGCCTGACGGATGAACAAATCAAATTAAAACCTTATGAATAAATAGGATATCTTGTAGGCTATACTGCATGATCCAAATATAGTATTATTTGATACAATTTTAAAGTTTCATTACATGTTGGGCCTGAAATCCACGCTGAATCCACCCTTCTGATGGGATCAGTTTAATCCAGATTTTTTGGATCAAAGTGATCCCAATCCTACTAAAAAGTTCTGAAAAACCCAAACTAAAGGTTTGACCCGGATCAAAACCAAGATTGGATTACGTGACCTAATCCGATTACGTAATCCGTTTTTTCTTTTGAAAAACCCATTTTCAAGATTTGATCCAATCCGTTATCCAAAATCCGAGCGGATTACTTTTGAAAAACCGGGCCCATTAAAACCACTACAAACACTGGATGAAGCAGTTTAACATTCCAAATCAGTGTAACAACACTGATTATAAAATGGGTTGATCCAAGCCTTGATTGTGATTGGCTGGAAGCCGTTGTAAAACCACTATAACCATACACCTGTGACCGCATCACCGTATTACTCCGCCTACTTAATTGTTAAACCATTTGCAGCTGTTACCTGTTTTGTTACCTATCACAGTGTCGGACTTTGTTGTGAATTTTGATTTACTGGGTGGATTAAGCATGGATGAGTGGCTGGAGGAGATGGACGGGATCGAGAGGGAAGAGAAAAAAGAAAGGAGACACGCTGAAATTAATGAAAGAGAGATTGAAGAGCTGGAAAAGGCAAGAAGTGGAGCTGGGACCGTTAAACAGACTCTGTGGTCAGTTCGCTGTTTTCAGACCTGGTGTGCCGAGAAGGAGGTGGCTATTGATTTTAAAACGGTCACCAAGATTGAGCTAAACCAGGTTCTCCGCCAGTTTTATGCCACTGTGAAAAACGGGAAAGGTGAAGCTTACGGTTTCAGCAGTTATGTTGGCCTTCGAGCGGGGCTTAACCGTCACATTAATGATCCGCCCATCAGTCGATCCTGGTATCTGATGAACGATACCGAGGCTGCGTTCGGAAAGTCTTTTTTGCTTAGGAAGGTTCCTAGCTGAGTGAAATGACCTGGAAGTATTTTAGCGGCCGTCATGATAAGAGCTGTTCGAATTCTCTAAACACTAAGGAAAGGAGGTTCAATGCTTCCTTTCAGATCTCCTTTAGCATAGGATACATCGGACCTTCCTAAGCGATAGGAAAGGAGATAATTCCATCCCACAAGTCACTGCAGCGGCAATATTTACGCACCATTCACAAACTCAAATGATTAGTAAAGAAAAAGATCAACATGACCGAGAAAGGAAGGAGATCACCATCTAAGTTACTGCTGTTTATGAAGCATTATACATCTCATGCCATAACTTGTTCATTTTTTCAACTTTCAACATTATGTTAAACTTAGATGCGAACTATGAACGTTTCGCTACTATTGGTGTACCCTCCGTCCACAGCTTTGTTTAGCTTGTTTTGTAACAGGATAAACAAATATACAATGCATCATTTTAATTTTCCGATTTTCGTGTGAATGAGGAAAAAAGGAAATCCACGTGCTTTTCCCATTTTCGTCTTCAAATGGCTAATTGATAGCCTATAGAAATTAAACCAAAACCAGAAACCTACTTGTTTTTCGTCTTTATTGTTATATCTATATTACCTGCCCTACTGCATCTCAAAACATTGGCATCGGCTATGCTTATGGCCTAGATAGATAGATAGATAGATAGATAGATTCAAGAGTATTATCTAGACCTGCACTATGTGTAAAGTGCCCTGAGATGACTTTTGTTGTGATTTGGCCCTATATAAATAAAATTGAATCTAAAAAAAATAGATAGATAATCAATTAAGTAACGTTGCTGTGCCTCGTGCGTAAATGCGCATATACTCGGCGTATCTGGAGATTTAAATAATCAATGAAGTTACTGCTTCCCACTTTTTATTCCCCTGTACAGTGTTTCCCTGCAGAGCTACGGTGGAAGGATCATAACAAAAAATACAAAAGACTGTAACGTTAAAAGATATCTGCCTGAGGTTATTAAATACCTGCAGCGAGCACCCCACCCCACCCCCTACCCCGCAGCAAAAACAATAAGCGCGTTGCCCCATAAAGAGAGACGCTGTGCGCATTTACGCACGAGGCACAGCAGCGTCCCTTTTATTATTAATATTATTATTATTTATTATTTATCTGTCTATCTATGCAGTAGGGGCACATAATATTGATTTAACAATAAAGGCCAAACACAAGTTAATTACTGGTTGTGGTCTTATGTCGCCTCCAATTGCCCATTTGAAGAAGAAAATGGAAAAAGTACGTGGATTTCCATTATTTTTTTTATTCACACGGAAAAACAAAATAATGCATTTAATATTTGTTTATCCTGTTATAAAACAAACAAGCTGAACACAGCTGTGGACGGAGGGGACACGCACCGTAACATATGCTCAGTTTGCATCAGTCATTTATTCATTTGAGCGTTGTTGTATTGCCAGCCTTTAGTAATATCATTAATTTATTTTACTGCTTGGGATTCAGATGGGTGAGTGTGAGCAAACATTCTCAATGCGACAATTTCGTTTCAGTTTATGGCTGGTAGCCTATATTCATTTTTTTAATTCAATTCCAACCTTAGTAATTAAACAATATCTTTCACCGTGTTGTCCACGTTTATATATCCTGCATGAAACAACACGATAAGAACGTACGCCCCATATGTTCTCATCGTGTGCATTTTGTAGTCCATCTTCAGAACACTGTAGTTTAACCACAGCAGACCCACGTCAATAATATCCGCCGTCGCATGATGACGTAGCCCAGCGTAAGCGCGGTCGGATTTTCTCAGCTCCGCGGTTCTCTTTTCCTAAGTCCTTATGAATTCTCCTACTCATCTTTCCTTGACCTCGTGACGTTTCCCACCGAGGTCAAGGAATAGTGATTAGGAATAGACAATAGGAGGGACTTTCCGACCGCAGCCCGAGTTCACCACCAGGAACAACGTCTTCATTGGAGCAGTGAAGAAACTTCACCGAGAAGGTCACGACAAAACATCCCACCACCAAGTGTTAACACAGGCCGACTTTCAGAAAATCAAGCTCTCTCGGGCACTGAATCCAAACATACCTGGGGGTCTTGTCAACAAAGTTTGGTTTGATGTGCAGTTGCATATGGGACACAGAGCTAAGGAGGGCAACCGCCAAATGAAGCCTGACTCATTTATCATCCGACAGGACCAAAACGGTCAGAAATATGCAACGCTGTCATTTAATGAATGCACCAAAAACCACCAGGATGCCGGCGAATGAAACAAAGAGTCTGCAGGGATTTATGTTCGAGCAGCCAGGGAACCCACTGTGTCCTGTCGCTTCACTAGCTATGTTTCCATCCAAAAGTGATTCGAATCATTGGGAAATGCGCATTAAAAGAAATACAAATCCTGTGTGTTTCCATTAAATGTACGGACTTTGGTAAAAACTACAAACTCGTGCGAGTTTTCCGCAGAACCGGACACAAAACAAATCTCGCATTCTTCTTCTTCTACGTTTTCGGGCGGTTGGTAACCAGCTTGTAAATGCATTACCGCCTTCCCGACCCGGAGTGTGGATACCACCATGGAGAGAGGTGCGCTACGTCAGACTTAATTCGAACATAACAGTTTCCATCCCCCGTTTTGCGAATCAGCATTTATTCAAATCAACCAAAACCCGCTAAAGTGAGCTTATTTTAGTTTGTGCGAATCAGGGGATTTTAATTCGAATTTGGCGTTTCCATCATAATTTTCCGATGCGATACTTCTAGATGCGCATCGAAACAGGCTGATGGAAACATGGCTACTGGAGAAATATCTGTCACTGCTGCCACCCAATCCACCGGCCTTTTATCTCCATCCAAAGTGGAGAAACTACACCGACGATGTATGGTAAGTTAACATGTAATGTCTGTTTGTTTTGTTGCAGTGTAGCTTAGTTACTTTGAAACGTTTAGGGGACTTATTTTTTTCTCTCTTAACGGTTAGGTATACTAGAGAGCCCATGGGGGTGAACTTTCTCGGCTCCATGTTGCCACGGATCTGTAAAGCAGCCGGTGTTGTATCGAGCTCTGTTTCCTCGTCGAGATTTGTTTCCCCTGGTCCCGCCCCCATCCGAAATGGCCCGAAGGGCGAAGGAAGCGCGCGTTCACAAAAAGCTCGAGCTGTTGTGCTCATACCACAGAGGCACTGTGGTACGAGCGAGTTTTATCTGAAGATGTTGTATTGTAGAAGTGAAATCCAAATTTCATGACTGTCTAGTTATATTTTTAAACTGGGACAACAGCACGTTTTTGTTTTTATGTCTTTATTAACACAACCAACTACTGTTATTTCTATCAATAAAAAATATTATATTTGTGAGAGACTTTTCATTTCGATTATGATGGACTTTTGGAAGAAAGTATGCTCATTCATTTATAGGCTAAATATAAATCGCTATTTTATCATATTTGTCTTCAATCAATCAATCAATTTTATTTATAAAGCCCAATATCACAAATCACAATTTGCCTCACAGGGCTTTACAGCATACGACATCCCTCTGTCCTTATGACCCTCGCAGCGGATAAGGAAAAAAAATCCAGCTCCATTACAGCAGGTAAAGCACATCCTGACAGCTTGGAATATTACTGTCAGATACAGTTGCCCCTCTGTTCAAAATGAAAGGAGGCTCACACATCTTTCAAATTCATACTCCTGACTTCTTTCCCCACAACAGATAAGTCCTGTGATTTTCAGGCTGATATCATTCAATTTGACCATTTAAAACAGGGGGAACGCATCCTGACAGCTTGGAATATTACTATCACATACTGTTCCCCCTCTGTTCAATATGAAAGGAGGCTCAGACAAGCATTAAAGACTTTAATAACATTAAACAAAAAATAAACTTACTTTTTATAATGTAGAATTATTATTCAATTCAATAAATACAAAATTAAATGACAAAATGTGCAATATTTAACACATCAACAAAAACATTAAAATAATTTAAAAAATGAAACATTCAAAATCAAGGAAAAATAAACTGTAAATAGAACATTTCTTATTGATACATGAACTTCCTAAGAAGTAAGTTCCTTTGCCTCAGCATGCTGCACACACAAATTTGTCCTCGATCTTTGGCCTTCCAACACATGCATGGTGGAACCACCGTCCACAGGCATCACAGGATATCTGTAGTGCAAAAGCATTTGAACACTGCATGAAATATTTAAAGAAAACTTGGAAAATAGATACAAACACAGGACCACATTCTATACATAAAATATAATACCCATGTCAGCTCTGCCTCTTCACTGTCATCTGCATTTTCCTCCCCACAGTTGAGGCAAAGGTTTGTCAGATTGTCTGTCAGAAAAATGGAAAAGTATTTGAAAGAGGGCAACATTTGTGAGGACAAGATGATTTCTTTTGAGTCTGATCCCCGGCAATTGTATTTTTTGTAAAAAACTAAAAAAAAAAAAAAAAGTCCATAATATTCAAAAAGTCTCTCACAAATATATTATTTTTTTATCAATAGAAATAACAGTAGTTGGTTGTGTTAATAAAGACATAAAAACAAAAACATATGTGTAACCCTTTTAGAAGGAAAGGGAATGGAAAATGGGGTAGTGTCTAGATTCAATGGCAAGTGAAGCAGAAGTTCTAAGATCGACTATGGAGCCCAGGATTGGTCAAACGATGACACAGGAACAAGTCAAACACAGGACTATCTTTAAGAAACAATGACGCTTCCCTATTTATTACAGGATGGGAAGGACTGATAAAACACAGTAATTGCACAGAATATCACAACTCTTACCCGGGTAAGTACAGAAAATAAAAAAATAAAATAAAGTTTTGCACCTGCTTGTTTTTTCTAAAGTTCAGTTCACCTTTTTTCAGTCAACACCATAAAGGTGGAAAATCACTCCCACCACACTGTTGTGTGGGTGGTGTGTGTGTATGTATAAAAGTGTAAAAGGATTCAGGTTCCGCGGCGTCGTATCTCTACGTATCCTCTGGGGTCTGGCTCGCCATCAAACTTCGACTGGCTCCAATATCCAGGTAGGTCCAACTTTCAATGGGTCTATCAGAAAACCTGACCTACGATAAGTAAGATCAGAACATTCATTTTAATTTTTTCAGATCTCAAAAATGAATTATAGTACATACAGTACAGGCCAAAAGTTTGGACACACCTTCTCATTCAATGCGTTTTCTTTATTTTCATGACTATTTACATTGTAGATTCTCACTGAAGGCATCAAATCTATGAATGAACACATGTGGAGTTATGTACTTAACAAAAAAAGGTGAAATAACTGAAAACATGTTTTATATTCTAGTTTCTTCAAAATAGCCACCCTTTGCTCTGATTACTGCTTTGCACACTCTTGGCATTCTCTCGATGAGCTTCAAGAGGTAGTCACCTGAAATGGTTTCCACTTCACAGGTGTGCCTTATCAGGGTTAATTAGTGGAATTTCTTGCGTTATCAATGGGGTTGGGACCATAAGTTGTGTTGTGCAGAAGTCAGGTTAATACACAGCCGACAGCCCTATTGGACAACTGTTAAAATTCATATTATGGCAAGAACCAATCAGCTAACTAAAGAAAAATGAGTGGCCATCATTACTTTAAGAAATGAAGGTCAGTCAGTCCAGAAAATTGCAAAAACTTTAAATGTGTCCCCAAGTGGAGTCGCAAAAACCATCAAGCGCTACAACGAAACTGGCACACATGAGGACCGACCCAGGAAAGGAAGACCAAGAGTCACCTCTGCTTCTGAGGATAAGTTCATCCGAGTCACCAGCCTCAGAAATCGCAAGTTAACAGCAGCTCAGATCAGAGACCAGATGAATGCCACACAGAGTTCTAGCAGCAGACCCATCTCTAGAACAACTGTTAAGAGGAGACTGCGTGAATCAGGCCTTCATGGTCAAATAGCTGCTAGGAAACCACTGCTAAGGAGAGGCAACAAGCAGAAGAGATTTGTTTGGGCCAAGAAACACAAGGAATGGACATTAGACCAGTGGAAATCTGTGCTTTGGTCTGATGAGTCCAAATTTGAGATCTTTGGTTCCAACCGCCGTGTCTTTGTGAGACGCAGAAAAGGTGAACGGATGGATTCCACATGCCTGGTTCCCACTGTGAAGCATGGAGGAGGAGGTGTGATGGTGTGGGGGTGTTTTGCTGGTGACACTGTTGGGGATTTATTCAAAATTGAAGGCACACTGAACCAGCATGGCTACCACAGCATCCTGCAGCGACATGCCATCCCATCCGGTTTGCGTTTAGTTGGACGATCATTTATTTTTCAACAGGACAATGACCCCAAACACACCTCCAGGCTGTGTAAGGGCTATTTGACCAAGAAGGAGAGTGATGGAGTGCTGCGGCAGATGACCTGGCCTCCACAGTCACCGGACCTGAACCCAGTCGAGATGGTTTGGGGTGAGCTGGACCGCAGAGTGAAGGCAAAGGGGCCAACAAGTGCTAAACACCTCTGGGAACTCCTTCAAGACTGTTGGAAAACCATTTCAGGTAACTACCTCTTGAAGCTCATCGAGAGAATGCCAAGAATGTGCAAAGCAGTAATCACAGCAAAGGGTGGCTGTTTTGAAGAAACTAGAATATAAAACATGTTTTCAGTTATTTCACCTTTTTTTGTTAAGTACATAACTCCACATGTGTTCATTCATAGTTTTGATGCCTTCAGTGAGAATCTACAATGTAAATAGTCATGAAAATAAAGAAAACGCATTGAATGAGAAGGTGTGTCCAAACTTTTGGCCTGTACTGTATATCAGGTTAAATTCACATGAACTCCATATCAATAGAGAATAATCGCTTTAACCGAATCACTGTTGCAATATAATATTACAATGTTCAATAATAGGCTAAGTAACTCAAAATATCAGATTATGTTATTAAAATAATTTCTTAAAATGACCAGTTTCAAAACATTTTGTACTATTGACATAGTAATTAGCACATAAAACAACAAATCATCAAGAAGCAAAAAATATGTAATGTGCACAGTTGGTAAAATATGGCTATATGTGCTTAAAATGCACAGATAAAGTGCTAAACATACACATAACACATTACAAGTCAGTGCAACAAGTGAAACAAAAGTGCAAATTAACTTCTCATAAAGACCTTTAAAATGTTGGATCGGTGCTTCAGCACTGATGTATGGTGTGTCTGCCCTCACGCCTATTGGCACCGGAAGCTAGTGCTCCGACGTTAGCTCCTATGCTAACGGTTAGCTCGTGGCATTAACATTAGCGATGTAGCATTTAGCACTTGAGAACGGTCACTCACCAATGCGTTTCTCTTCCCGAGCGGTTCCTCCAACTGCGCTCACACAGGTCCAGGTCATCCCGGGAGATTTCGCCGATGGTTCTTTTTCCGAGCTTTCTCAGAGTCTTAGCCACTTTTATTGTTTTACCACCCTAACGTGAGTGTCGCGTCCAATGTGTGGTTCTTCTTCTTCTTCTCTGGGGTTTAACGGCAGCTTGCATCCTTAACGTTGCATTACCGCCCTCTTCTGGAGTTATTTGACTCCTATATTATCCAGTGTCTCATATCTTCCATATCAGTCCAGTTCTTTTTAAAAAAACACATCAAACACTTTCTGCCTTTCCCAGTCTCACCACACGCCAGTATGTCCTTTAAGCTTGATCCTGTGAGTCCTTCTCTCCTCATCTCCTCCAGCATTTCCTTCCGTTCCTCTCTGTATTTGTTGCAGTTGGTATTCACATGTTCCACTGTTTCTGATATCTGGCAACAGTCACATAATCCATTTACATGTTTCCCGACAATGTGAAGTGTCCCATTCAGATTACTATGTCCAATTCTCAGTCTTGTCATCACTGTCTCCTCTCTCCTGTTTCCTCCCCTGCGTCTCCCAGCGCCCACTCTCTTCTGTAGTGCATATGTGTCTCCCTCTCACCTCCTGTTCCCAGTGCTGCTGCCATTTTTCACTTGTTTTCTTCCGTACAATGTTCTTTCCTTCCAGTTTTGATAACTTGATCATGATATCTATATTTTCTTTTTTAACTGCTTGCTTGGCTATAAGATCAACTTTCTCATTACCCACAATGCCCATATGTGCTGGAACCCAAATAAATTTAACTACTATACCTTGTCCTATTATTCTTGAATGCATTTTCAAAATTTCATACAATATATCTTGTCGATTTGTGGAAGTACCTCGCTTTAAACTCCACAAAGCAGATGCTGAGTCACTACATATAAGCGCATGGTTTGGTCTGGCTTGCTCTATCCACTCTAGCGCCATCACAATAGCAAACAGTTCAACTGTATACACACTTAAATCATTTGACATTCTTTTACCAACTTCCACTCTTCTACTAGGCACTGCAACAGCAGCCCCAGTGCTGCCTGTTGATGGATTTTTGGAACCATCTGTAAATACTTGAACATGACCCATATAACTACTTTCTGTATATCTATAAAATTCATGTACACAATCTACATTTTTATTTCTTACTTTAACCTGAAGCAGCTCTAAATCCACCGTCAGTCCCTCTAACATCCACACAGGCGTTGTAGGCCACAATACTGTCGGGCAGAACTCCATTTCATACACCCCCAGTTCTCTTGCTGTTTCATCTCCTGTCCATCCAAAACTTAAATTCATTACTCTCTCCCTTTCCCAACATTGTTCTAACACTTTTCTGGTTGGGTGATTTTGTTCATGTCCTCTTAAATTCATCCAATAATTAGCTCTTAGCTGCTTCCTACGTAAAGACAGTGGCATTTCTCCTGCTTCAACTTGCAAGGCACACACAGGTGATGTTCTTGTTGCCCCAACACACAGCCTAAGAGCCCGAGCCTGGATCACATCTAATACTGCCAATGCAGTTCTTGCAGCAGAACCATACACTACACTTCCATAATCCATCCTTGATCTAATTAATGCAACGTAAATATATTTCAAGGATGCTACATCTGCTCCCCAGTCCAAACCCACAAGGCATCTCATTACATTTATAACTTTTTTACATTTGTCAGCAATATTTGTCAGCGGTGGTCTTCTCCTCCTCCTTCCCGAAGCGGTGCAGCGCCTAGTCGACCTCGCCGCTCCCGCGGCGCTCCGTCACGCTCCACTCGGCCATCTCCACCATGTCCACGTCCACAGCAAGAGCCCGACATCAGAGATTGGACCATCGCCCGGCTCCAGCGGTTGCTGAGGGCAAAAAACATCCCCTTCCACCGCAGCGACAACAAGTCCAGGCTGTTCCAGCTCTATTCAGCCGCCGTCCGGGCTCCCGAGGCCACAGCTCCTTCTCCCAAGCCGGCTGCACTTCCGGGTCGCCCTCCGAGGCCTACTCCCGCCAGCGTCACCGTCGGTGACGTCACGGCGCCTCCACCACTCCAGCCGGAGCAGCCTCTCTCATTCATTCCCCCAGCCGGGGGTCAGGTCGTATCACCCCCTGTGCCTGCTCCCTCAGACGCAGATATGTCACGCGCAATATCTGCCTTCTTCTCCTCCCTGTCTCGCAGGCCTCCACTCTCACCCCATGCACACACATCCTCCATCCCCACATCCCTTTCCTCTACCCTTCCTTCCAACTATTCCGTTCCGGCTGGCATCGCAGCCCAGGAGCCCCGTCCTGCAGCACAACAGGCTCCTTCGGCGGGTGTTTCACTGCCTTCCACTCTCTTTCCGACGTGTCTCTCCTTACCCAGGGGACATACTGGGGGGCCCTCGATTCAGAAATATACTGCCGCATTTTCGCAGCTCGTTCCTCCCTCTCTTGCGACTTATGTGGCGCCCCTTCTCATCCGGCCTCTGCATGCACTATCATGGCTCCTCCACCGCACTCCCGCCCCACCACTCCACGCAATGCCCCGATCTTCGACCGTCTGTCTTCCGCTGCACCCCCCCCTCCTGTCATCCCCAGAGCCAAGGACGCACGTCCCACTGTCAACGTGCCGGTGCCAAAGGGCGTCGACAAGCGAGGACGGCCGATCCTCTATCAGGGCGGCAGGATGGTGTGCAATAATTTCAATCAGTGGGGTTGCAACTCGTCCGGCTGCCGTCTCCTGCACGTCTGCTCCTTCTGCGGGGGCGCTCACGCCAGGACCACCTGCCCCCACAATCCCACCAACACAGCAGCATGACTAGAACGTCACCTCGGCACGCCCATAAAGGTACGTGCACTCGCTGCTGCTCTCAGTGACCACCCTGATAAGCAGTTTGTCGATTTTCTCATCTCTGGCTTCACTCACGGTTTTCACCCCGGCACGGAGGTGCTTCCTGATTCTTCCCACACATGTCACAATCTTCAATCCGCTCTCACGGAGCCCGACACTGTTGACACATTACTGGCAAAAGAAGTCATGGAAGGATTTATGATAGGCCCTTTCGATCATCCTCCTTTCCCCGTATTCCGTATCAGTCCCATCGGTGTCGCCACACGCAAATACTCGGGGAAAAAGAGGCTGATCATTGATCTGTCGTCCCCACACGGCTCCGACATCCCGAGCATCAACAGTCTTATTCCTAGCCCGGATTTCTCCATGCAGTACGCCACCATTGACCACGCCATGGCACTGATTCGTCTGGCGGGACACGGAGCATGGCTGTCTAAGGCTGATATCACTAGCGCATTCAAGGTCTTGCCCATTCACCCCGACTTCTGGTGTTATTTCGGTGTCTGCTGGAAGGGGGCTTACTACTTCTCCGTGCGTCTCACTTTCGGCTGCAAGAGCAGTCCCAAAATCTTTGATTCTCTATCCGAGGCTCTATGCTGGATCCTCTCCAACAATTACAGGCTCCCCTACGTCCTTCATCTCCTTGACGATTTTCTTGTCGTGACTCCCCCGTCCTCACCTCCTCGCCACGGTCTCACTACACTTACGTCTGCATTTTCCGACCTCGGTGTCCCTCTGTCCGAAGAAAAAACTTCAGGACCCGGCACATCCATCGAGTTTCTGGGCATCACTCTGGACTCAATGTCATTCCAGGCTTCACTGCCCTTGGAGAAAGTGCAGCGCATCTCGCTGCTCTTGTCTAATTATCTTCTGACAGACAGGTGCACCAAACGCCAGCTGCTCGCTCTCCTCGGGCACCTCAATTATGCCATCCGCATAATTCCCAGGCATCTTTTCTTTCTCAACTGCTGACCAAAGCTGCATCCATTCCCTCTCTCCACAACCACGTGGTTCTGGACGACACTTGTAAAACAGAAATGCGCATGTGGCAGCAATTTCTGTCATCCTGGAACGGCATCTCATTCTTCTATGACGACTTCATCACCCATCCCGAGGACATTCAACTCTACACAGACGCGGCTCCCTCCGTGGGTTTCGGCGGGTATTACGGGGGGAGGTGGTTTGCTGCCGCTTGGCCCTCCGAGTTCGAGTCCCTCGACACAGAGTCACGCTCTCCCTCGTCTGCTCTGTACGAGCTGTACCCCGTGATCATCGCCACTCTAATCTGGGGGCACGAATGGTCAAAAAAATGCATTAATATTCACTCTGACAACACAGCAGTAGTAGATATAATCAATAAAGGC